>NC_140948.1:12400808-12988308 GCF_014529385.1 Adiantum capillus-veneris | reverse complement strand
CTCTCTCTCTCTCTCTCTCTCTCTCTCTCTCTCTCTCTCTCTCTCTCTCTCTCTCTCTCTCTCTCTCTCACTCACTCAATAGTACTCAAGGCGCGCGTAGAGAGTTGCAAAGAGTATGTTTTTGTCTGTCCGCGCCTTTAGTACAAAGAGACAGATAGAGAGAGACTTTAAACTATTTACAATATACATAACACATGAGACAAACTTCAAAGACCTATGTCTACATTATATAGTACAAATCATGTATTCCTTTCGATTGAATATCAAAAACAATACATCACAGTATCAGGCCATATTAGGGAAAGAAGGTCCTGATTAGTGTTACAGTATCAGTGTACAGCATAACATCCCCTCAAACAGCATCCAAGGAAAGGACACCCTTACCTGCATCCAAAGTAAGAAAACAAACTGTTCGTTAGTTTTCAAACCGCATAACAGGTAACTGGGGTGACCTAGTTGTCATCCATGTCACCCTGGTACTATCCTAAGAAGAAAACCATGATGTGCAAATCATAATGATGTATAAATTTTCTTTGATTTTAAAGAACCAGATATAATCAAAGTATTAGCTCAAAATTTTGAAAAGTATATTTTAATTCCCTGTATAAAGTTTGTTACTTCACTGTGAAATAAGGCCAAAAAGGATTATTTTTCAATTGCTCCTTACATTCCATCTTATAAAAGAGCTCATTCTCCCTTAAAAACTTTTTTTGGAAAGTGAGTTAATGCAGTTTTTGAAGTCAAAATCTTCCTTAGACTAACAGGATAATAATCTTTCAAATTTTAGGCATTTTGTATTTTACCATCAGACAATTATCCTTAAGATGTCAATCGGGTAAGAACCGGTGATGTCCGATAATAGGCCTAAAATAGCAGAATTGCACAATAGGCGGGTCAAATCTACCCAACATGGCTGGATACAAGTTCAATCCCCTCTCTAATTCACGCTGAATACCGTATCTAAGTACCAAATGTATCACCCCTCTCACGTGAGGCAACAACAAATAATGTTAGTTGCCGATATCTGAACAGCAACAATAAAGCCTTATTCAACATACCATAGTTCCCAATATCACACCACCCAATACCCATGCTGAAGGGCCACCAATATCAAGTCAGTAATTGGTATTTACTAACTGGAACACATTTTTGTCAGTCACCAAAGAGCAGCCAGTATACTTACCTTTAAAGTTCCGAGAAGGCTAGTATAAAAAGAGCTTAGGTGAGAGTTTTCACCGTCATCAGTCAATACTTTGAACAGTAGGTCAAGCCCTAACCGATACCTCAAAAAGAGCACCAATAAAAGAGATCAATGCCAATAACCAAACATAATTTGTAATACACAGCTCTAGCTGCCATATTATATTCATATCCATCCATTCCTAGCCGACATGTTTTATCAATAGTAGCTATAGCATGTGAGCCAACTCGCATTATCTCTAAGAAGCACCGGAGATGAAAAAAGCCCAACAAATTAGTAACCAGTTAGATACTCCCAAGTTAATTGGCAATAGATGGGTTGGCAAGACAACCCCAACTCAACCCCTCCATGCAACTTATTTTCATGGAAAAGAGCTTAAAAAGCAACAGTATGAAATTAATATCACTCATTTCCTAAATCTATTTTCTTAATTCCATTCATTCCTAATACTACCGGCTCTTGTTCTAGCCATAAAACAGTGGTACCATCATTACCATGATACGGTAAAACAGTGTGGAATCATCAAGATATCAAACGTAAAGTGAGAACTAGCTGCCAGCAAAGAACACCAGTCACCTTCAACCGGCCGAAAATAATCAAAACCAAAGTAACATTAGTAAGAGATTTGAGCCAGCTTTTGTCTAAGGGCCAATCGGCCAGTACGATTTTAACAAAAACCATTACTGTAACATCTTCTTCTTTCCAAACCAAAACCTCAAAAAGAGCAGCAGTGATAGAGTTTTTTTCTTTACTACAACAGTATGGTTTAAACATCCAGAAACAAAAAGACCATCATAAGTCCTATAGAAATTTCCAAGAGGCAATTGATGATGACAAATTTGAAAAAACCAGTAACCGAGTATAATGCTACCTCAGATGATTCAGCAGTGGCTTTTTTGCTGGGATCCATAAAGCTTGAGTGCACTTGATAGGGGCAGGGAGCCGAAACAGATCAACAGATACTACCAAGGAGAAAACAAAGAAAAAATGCTGAATGAAAACTAAGTGAGCAAGTGCTCACCTTATGCATAGATTGCAGAAGATTCCATTCATCCTAGAGCCACCCCCAGCTGGCCGCGGAGCCCACCATGAAAGCACCTAACCAGGAAAGAGGATTCACCGCAGCAGAGCCCTCATCAAACTCCACCAAACCCCCATGAATCCGAGCGGTGATATAACTTAGAGAATGCCCAAAAGTAGCGCGCGTCAGATTTGAGAAGAACCCCTCATTCTCATTCATAATGGAATTCAAGACTACCCATCACGCCTGGCCAGTTTAAATGATGTAAAATTATAATGAAAAAAGGAATTTACAAGGCAACTACAACCAAGTGGCTTTTCCCACCTAAAACCACCAATTGCCATGGTTGAATGGTATATTGAGAGCAGGATTACAAGCAGGTGAATCAATTCTCTCAGTCAATGATTCCTAAAGGTGAAAGCAAACCATCGGATAAAACTATGGATGTAGAGTCTTATATTTTCTAGAAGCATAAAGAGAGAGAGAGAGAGAGAGAGAGAGAGAGAGAGAGAGAGAGAGAGAGAGAGAGAGAGAGAGAGACTTGTCATGTTTCCTGATGAATAGGATTAAGGTCCAGTAGGCAGAAGAGGCTGAAACCATATCTTCAAGAGTGGGATTAAGAAGTCTAGTTTTACAAGAAGCAGTGTCCTTTTCAGGAGCCCAAGTGGAATTTCAAGAAGCATTGGAAGATGCCGAGCCGGAGGAGAGACCACTGGAAATTCACAATGCCCAATGTAAAAGGTCAGGTCAAGATGTCATTGTGGTCGACAAATACAATAGGCACTATGAAATAGTCAATGTGAAAAATACAGATGAGTTTAGCAATTGTGGGCAACCTGTAAGTCGCATACTTGGACCTCGTCCAAAAGAACCATCAAGGGAAACGAAAAACAAAGATTCGGTTCGATCTTCACCCTCAGTGCAGAACTCGCCAAAATCAACTCGGAAACATAGCCCTAAGGCTATGCAGAAGCCCCACGTCAAAGACCATATATTGATGGAAGAATTAGCATTACAACTGCTAGAAAGCATGGATAGTTATTTGATCTTGTATGCAAGCAATAATGGAAGCTATTTTCAGCTTCTCAAGGACAAGATGATGAAGGATAAAGAGACAAAGCCAGTGGATACACCTAAGTCAGTCGTAATCTATAGGTTCAGGCATGCAAAGAAGAGTTCATATCTGTATCTAGATACCACAAAAAACCATTATCAGCAGTATTATGGAGAGCTGCCTCGTCCAAAGGGTGCACATGTTGAGATAAAAACATATTGCGACCAATGTGCCATTGGTCATTTAGTGAAGGACTACCCAGCAAAGCTCTACATGGAAAAGAAGAAGCAACAAGCCAAAAGCAAAGTTCAGACAATGACAACAAGGGAACGGAAGCAAGAATCCCCAACAAGATCTCCGGAAAAGAAGCAGATCTTGTCGCAGAGCACAAAAGATAGGCTCAAGACACAGTTGCTTGAAGTCAAGGGTGTCAATGACATTATCATAGAGAATCAGGCTTTCAAAAAAGATCAATTGAATCAGCAAGGCATCCACAAGGTGATGAAGATGAAGCTCGTAGTTCAAGGTTCGAGAGCAAAAGAAGCCAAGATTCTGACGATAGTGAGCCAACACAAGAAGAGGTGGCAGAGGTAACAAAAAATCTTAGTGCCACGTCACAAGTGGAAGACATGCAGATAGAATCAATGGATGAAGCTGAAAGTCTACCAAATAAATTCTCTACAGTGGACTCTTCATTGGTGATTGAACAAATCAAAGAGTATGAGAAGCTAAAAGAAGATGTAACTGAAGACATAGAATGCACAGAAGAACAGGAAATGAATGAGTCCAAGATTGACTACCAAGGACAAGCAATACAGGATATGAATGAATATTTTCGAGAAGAGACTCTACAAAAACCCATGGAACAATGGAAACCAAAGGCCACGGCGACCATTGCATCTGAAGAAGAGATTCAACCTCAACATCCTACTACACAAGCTTCAAAACATTTCCAAGAAGAAAAGTCACCATTGAATGACCTTCAAGTGCTAGAAGAAGCAAATAGTGACAGAGAGCTTCTGAAATCAAGAATCAAGGCGTCACAGTCAGAAACTAGCAATGAACACCAACGAGCAGCAGAAGATAGTAAGCACTTGGGACATGCTACAACCAGTCAAATGACAAAGAAGTTCAACATACAAGAGGATGACAAAGCCTCCAAGGCACAAAAGTCCAAGACAAGTACCAAAAGCAAAGAGGACATCAGTTACTTGGCAGCCAACAAGAAGATTAAATTCTCGTTGGATGTGCATGAGAAACTGAAATTCAATTTTACAGCAGAGATAGATTTCACTGCCACGACTAATGTCATGTCTTATGGGCTGTGGTTACTTCTAGATAAGCCATAACTATATGAAATTCAGGTACAGGTTCCTATATCACATGGAATAGCCGTCACAAGTTTAGGGATTGCAGAAGCTACCCTTAAACTACGGTCAAAGGTAATCAAAGACAAATTCCTAGTGGTTGATTCCTCCAAAATGAGTACACATTTGATTTTTTCCAAGCTATGGGCAAAAACACTTGAAGAAGAATTTGAATCTTCAATGATGTTCATCATGACTAGCTCTCAAGAAATCCAGCCTACTACTACTCCAAGATTATCGGCTTCCGACAAAGGCAAAGCCAAAATGAGCCCACAAATGTCCTACCAACAAAAGCAGCCCATTAAATCAGAGCCTTCAATCCAGCCCCGAAAAGCTCAAGATAGACCTTCGACATCAATTGACCACATGCTTCCACATGAAAGATAGACTCCAAAGAAAACTTTTCAACCAAAATACCCTATACTGTGAGATCACGGCTGCCAAAGGTTTTCAACGGTCTACATTAAAACTGAAGAAATCAAGGTCAAGGACCCAATATGGGTAAATGATCCTAGCCAATTGACGAAAGATAAACACATGGGATGCATAGCCTCCCACTACAGCTTAGAAGAGCAAGGCTATTATGAGGGTCAAAAGAAACTTTGGTTACCAAAACCACAGACCTCAGCTTATGCGGTGGATAAAGGTTTCAAAAAGCATCCCCAAAAGCAACAAAGCTCATATTTATATCGCCAAAAGTAACCAACCAACAAGGCTCTCCAAAGGTACGCAGGAAATTTCAAATCCAGCTGGCCTTCATACCAACATAGGACTTCATCGGTAAATAATCCCACAAATGACACCAAGGCTCTCCAAAGGTACGCAGGAAAAAATCCAGCTGGCCTTCATACCAACATAGGACTTCATCGGTAAATAATCCCACAAATGACACTCTTGTACATCTCAAGACGACATCACAAACATCATGGGAAGTGTCATCTACAATTCTTCAAGCACAAGGTTACTATCAAGGAAATCGGAGAATCTAGCTACCAAAGATGCCACGTAAACATTCTTCAATCAGACGACTTCAGCTTGGAAATAATTGCAATTTCACAGAAGGCAAAATCAAGGACAATATCCCAGTCAAGGCAAAGGATATCTGCAAAGACACGCTAATCACACGGTGCAGATACAAATGGGTGCCAAAAGAACAACACATAACGAAGAAGATTGAAGTCATCTCTAGCTCTCAAGAAATGTCAATACATGATAGACAAAGTGTTACGGGGAATGGAGCGAGCTAATCTTCTCAACCAAGGGACCAACAACAACAAAAAGAAATTTTGACAACCAAGGTCACCCAGGTATGGCAAAAGAAACCAATATTGCCAATATGGTCCTTTACAAATCCTCTCTTCGAGGATGGGAGTTTTGAATTTCAAAACCTATTCTTGGTCGAAAGCTCCCGAGAGTAAGTCAAGTCGCCATAAAAATCATGGCATAAGAGTCAAGAGTCGAGCAGCTGAGCCACTAAATGAGCAAGCGTTAGACCCAAGCTTCATGTATTAATATTTTTTGTGGTCTATGAGTCTAGATATTTAGATTATAGCTCAAGCTGGAAGAGTTGAGCATATTGTAAAATGGGGTCGCTCATGCTGGATAGGTGAGCATAAGAGTCGAAGTCTACTATTTTAAATGGTGGAGTGGCAGAGTAGTCCAGAAAACACTCACGTACATGAACACAGTGAGGAGAGTTGACAAAATATCGTCGACAAAAACCCCTCTTGTGAGTAACGGCAGCTCTTGAAGTCAAATATATTTTTTCTTCTCTAGCTACGTTCACTCCTGGAAGCACCCATTCAAACTCCTCTTGCACCACATATTGTTTCCCATGCATCTATCTGTGCAAGCATATATAATGTCCCATCATTCGACATTTGCATTTGACACGATTTGTGTTCCACCCATGCACTTACACAACAAAATGACGATGACAAAGCGGTAACAGGTTTCATAAGCATTTGCTCAACAACAATGACTCTGACTTCAAGCTACTAACACTTATCCAATGTATATCCAGTCAATAATAGTAGCCATATGGCCATAAGTACTTTAACTCAACAAAACTCGGTTACATCAAAACATAAGTACATATACCCTCACATTTAATTGTGACTAAAGGCATTTTTTTCCCACTGAGTTTTTCCCTTTAGTCCTATCCAGGTATCCAAAACCTTCATTTTGTAATATACACCACATTTTATTTTTACTATTTTATTTTTCTCATAAAAACAAAGAACAGCAGACCAACGACATCCCCAAACAACCACATGCTCATCAACTATAGGATCCAAGGGGAGCGGCCTAGAAAAAAATAAAAAAGGCTTCAAGTTTACAGGTAAACATGCATGATGACACCCAAAGAACAAACAATACAGAGCTGCCAAGATAAAGACTTGCTGCAACAACAAACCTCACTCGACTTATTCACGCTACAACAACCAATCGGAGGGGGAGAGCTATGGCTTCAACTACACTACATGTACAAGAAAAAGGTACCTCTACAACATACAAAGCATCTGGTAGAAGCAACTGCAACAACAAAAGCTTCAACCAACACCAAAACATGAAGCACTCGTCAAGGCCAATGCAAACATAGGGTCTTGTTGGGGACGACAAGACTTCGGAGGGGGAGAGTGTTGAAAGGTCAACCTTTCAACAACGCTTCCACAAAGATTCCTCAAAGATTCTCTAAAGATTCCAAATAAAGATGCTGATGAAGTGATGAAGACGAAGATGGATGCTGTAATGTGAAGATACAAGCTCATGGACATCATCGAATATCCCGTTATTATTATTTTGAGCCATTACGACCACTTTTGTAATGTTTACGGGAACTTCATATTTTAAGTCAACAATTGTATTTTGGCCAGAGATACTTGTTGGATGAGCAAAGCCAGCTCACAGTGTTGTAATTAAGCTCTATAGAAGCCTAGGGACAAATCAGGTCATTTTGGTCGAACATTAGGTTTTCTAAGGTTTAGTATATAAACCAAAACCTAAAGCTTTGTAAAGAGACTTCTAATAATCTGATCTTCTGTGTCATTGGGAGACTACGAGAGAGTGAGAGAGTGTGTGTGTGTGTGCTACAGGAGCTACGGTGGTCGAAATCGCAAACGGAGAGCATCAGTGTGTTGCCCACGAGGAGAGCTACATGTTGATGCTTACATCACACGCGTTCGTCTGTGTTTTGGCAAATTCACCTGCAAGCTACTTTTGGAGTTTTGGTGAGTAACTGTTGTCTGTTTTTGCATTTCAGCATATCCACGCAATCAGAGTGAGTAGAGCTACACATTAGGCACTTTAGTTTTCAGAGACGTCGACCTGTAAAAACCGGCCAGACATCCTACGCGTTTTCTGCATGGAGGAGGGTATTGGGTAGGTTTTTTTGGTCACGGACCTTAGGGAGAGTGGCCTATTGGTGTTGATAGGATATCCCTCAAGTTTTGTAACGTTTCGAAAACGTCTAATGGGCTTTTGGCTTGCGGTAGCATCATAGGAGACTCTCACATTCACAGAACCGATGTCATGTAGATTTGATATCTCTGTAGGAAGTAGTCATTAGTCGGTCGAGTAGAGGTTGACACCCTTTGCTTGCTTCCACGCGCCTGCGGGTCGAGCTTCATCCTCAATTGACATTATATGTTAGGTGAGTTCTCGCTATGCTGACGTCTGTCGCGGCGTATCCGTCCAACACATCATCTACTCCAATTCCTTGGAGGAGCACAAGAAACATCTCCAAGTGATTTTTCAAACATTAAGGGAGAATAAGCTTTTTCTCAATCAAAAGAAAAGCGAATTTTTCCTTCAAGAGATTCAATACTTAGGTCATATTATCTCTCGAGATGGTATCCGTATGGATCCATCAAAGTTGGAGGTAACAAAAGTATGGCCTAATCCAAGAAATCTACATGAGCTAAGAAGCTTTATTGGTATGTGTGCATACTATAGACGCTTCATAGAAAAATTCTCTCAAATAGCAGGACCATTACATGACTTAACAAAGAAAAACATTAAGTATTCATGGACTGCTAAGGAGCAAAGTGCTTTTGACAAGCTCAAAGAGAATCTTATCTACCAACCAGTCCTTATGCTTCTGGATCTCTCAAAGCCATTTGAGGTCCAATGTGATGCTTGTGGTGATTGCCTTGGAGCAGTCTTGCTTCAAGAAGGGCATGCCATAGCATATGAGAGCGAAGGCCCAACACGGATGAACGGGTCTTAAGAATTTATGAGAAAGAGTTGTTAGCTGCTCTACATGCCCTAAACACATGGAAGCACTATCTATTGGGGACTCCATTCATCTTACAAATAGACCATCAAAGTCTCAAGTACTTCATGACGCAAACAAAGCTTTCCGACAAACAAATGAGGTGGGCAAATTTTCTTTCGCAATTTAATTTCCACATTGTTGGTAATCAAGTGGCTGATGCACTTTCACGCGACGACCAAAAGTTAATGATGTGTCAATAGCAACTCACAACCATTCGAAGGGTAGAGAAAATTGTAGTTGCAAAATGTAATGGAAATGGCCTATGAACTTTGAGAGTAGCAGAATTAGGAAATTATGTGAAGCATTTTTGAGAGATTACTTTATGAGCATAGCGGGTGAATATAATTGATGGTAGCAACATAAACATGGTACTTAGTTAGCTTGGCATGAACAATACTTTGGCAAGAGAGAGAGTTTAGAGAACATGACAATAGTTGAGGACCGGATTCATATGGAGCCGGTCCCCCCTCCAATAGGCATTTGTATTATAGTTTCTCCCATCAAGAGAGACTTGGTACAATAAAATCTTTATGTTCCTTGTGACCTACGTGATGCAATGAAGATGGAAAGCTTCATGCATCACAAGCATAACATAAACTTGTAGAAAGAATTAACTATCCTAAGGCCTCAAACACCTTTGAAGATGAGAGAGCTAGCGGGGAATGAGGGTAGGGAAGAGGAAGAAGAAACATTCCATAGGAGAAAGAAATAGTTCCTCACTTATCATTACTCTTCTTGCTAGCATACATAATGGCATAGTAATGGAGATGGAGAATATGGAAATCTTAAGCATTGAAGCATGGCTCTTGGTTGGATTTGCATTCCATAGCCAAGAGTGTTGATGTAGGCTCTCACTTCTCACAAGCTTGGAGAAGGAGGTGGTGTTCCTCAACTTTCACCAAGTGTGAATGCCCTTGAAAATGAGTGTGTGTGTGGAGTATATCCCACTAGCACCCCCCTCCTTGCTTTGGGCGAGTGGTGAATTTTCTACATGCTGCAAGCTCATTGGACCCCTCTCCCCCTAGCCAATCGCATGCAGCATGCAGTCAAGTACATGGGTAGCCTTTTGACAAGTGTCCTCCTTACCCCTTAGAGAGAGAGAGCTTGAAAATATTCAGATATTTGTTGGATAGAAGTAGAAGCTCATTGGACCCCTCTTTAGCCCACCCAATAGAAGCTCATTGGACCACTCTTTAGCCCACCCAATAGCATTCAAGTACACCATGGGGTTAAGCTTAGTGAGAGTCTGACATGTATCCCATGTGCTCTTTTAGAAAAGGGGTGCCCCTTGGGTGAGTGAAAGGTTAGGTCAAAGATGCCCCTAACTTTGGGACTTTTATGCATAGGAAGCTTCTCAAGCAACTTCCTCATTAAGTGTGTAGGGTCTAATTTTTACTCAAGCATCTTACCCCCATGCATAGGAAGCTTCTCAAGCAACTTCCTCATTAAGGATGACAAGTACCTCAAGTACCTTAGTCATCAAGCATGGCAAGCACCTTAGATAGAGTTCCCACCTCAAGCTCAGCCCTAGCTTGCCTAAGGTCAAAGGCAAGTTTAGGTCAAGTTCCCACCTCAAGCTCAGCCCTAGCTTGCTTAAGGTCAAAAAAAAGTTTAGGTCGAGTTCCCACCTCAAGCTCAACCCTAGCTTGCTTAAGGTCAAAGTACTTTTAACACTAACCATTGGAGGTCTTTAATGAAGCTAACCCTAAGGTCTTTTAAGCTCCATTAGTTAACCTTGCTCTTTGACAAACCATCTCTCATTTGGGCCCCTTTACCATTGGCCCCGTGTTGAGATAGATCCGTAAGCACATGTCTATATTCTAACCCTTGTTCCCATTTATTATCCCACATTAAATGATCAGTTTAATATGAGAAAATCATTTGGGTTGGTTAGATATTAGATATATAATGTCATAGTCATTAGTCAAATTGTCTTAGCGGGTAGAGGGTCCCTTTTTACCCTACGACATCATTCCAAGATGAATGACTAATCCATTTGGTGCTTGGTAGGTATAGCTGCCGCAAGCATGTCTGCTCTTTAGTCCATTTCATCTTCCCAAGTAGAGTGACAAATTCTACATGGTGTTTGAATGATGTCGTCATCTTAAACATGATTCTTAGTATGCATATTACTTAAATTTGTGCACAATAAAGAGAGAATTAGTCTTATAAGACAAAACATTCATCATTAAAAGAAACATGTTCCTTTGGTTACTCTAATGTAGCATTGTAAGCGTTGACAAGGTTCATACTATCCTTAAGCTAGATTCCTTGCATCCATCTATCATTTTCAAAAGGATAATTTTTGAACTTAATAAGATACCGTCGGATAATCTTACCATGTCCTAGTACCTTGTCTTCATGCCGAAGGATAGCTTCGGGTTGTAGTGCCTCTTCTTGATCTTCGATTTCGGGAGGGTCTTCAATAATTGGTTCATTTGGAGGCTCTCCTTTGTAGGGCTTGAGTAGGCTCACATGAAATCATTGTGTATGAGCCAATGGTTAGGCAACTTGAGTTGATAAGCCACCTCATTGATTGGCTTCAAAATTTGAAAAGGACCATATTATATTTTTGCTAGTTTAGCATAACACTTTTGATGGCCCGTAGGATTTTTGCCCGTCGTTTGCCTCAATCGAGCCTTAGGAAACTTAAGTAAGACCCAATCATTTTCTTTGAATGTTAAGGCCCTTCGGTGCTTGTCAGCATCAGCTTTTACCTTAGTTGAGAGATGGATATAGCCTCCTTAATCTTATTAAAAGATGCTTGCAGGTCACGGCTATATTCATCGGCATCGAAGATCTTCCCATGTACTTTAAGTAGCAAGGGACTTTTAGGTCTTCCCTCTATGATTTTAAAAGGTGCTTTTACCATAGAAGTATGGATAGTATATTATACGCATACTCTACAAGAGGTAAGTACTTTTCCCATTGTGAGCATTGATCTACTTCTCTAACATAGGTCTTTAGTAGATCAAGAATCATAAGATTGGCTATCTCACTTTGGCCATCCATTTGTGGGTGATAGGCCGAAGAGAAATTCAATCTTGTATCTAGATTTTTGAAGAGACCTTTTCAAAAATTACTGGTCATTCTAGGATATCTATCTGACACGATGGATGTTGGTAATCCATGGTATTTGAAAATGTGTGATATGAAGAGAGTTGCCATTTGGTGTGCCTTAATAGTCTTCTCGACAGGGATAAAGTGTGCTTGCTTGCTAAACCTATCGACTATTGTCCATAGTCCCGTATTCCCATGGATATAATTTGGTAATCCAAAGATAAAATCCATGGATATACTCTCCCATGGTGAATTAGGAATTGGCAATGGCTGGAGTAATCCAGGTTGCTTCCCTTTATCATACTTGGTATTTTGGCATACTACACATTTTGAGACATACTCTTGTATGCCCACTTTCATGGTAGGCCAATAAAAGTACGTCTCTACTCCTCAAAGAGTAGGTTGAATGCCTCTATGCCCCGCATAGGGAGGAGCATGGGATTCATACATGACTTTCTCATGAAGGGAGTGGGTAACACATAGCCTATTGCCATGGAGAAGGTAACCATCCTGCAAGGTGAATGGTTCCTCTTTCTTCCCCAAAGCAAGGGATGACATTATTTCTTTAAAGTCAGGGTCAGTAGCATACTCATCTATCATAGAAGATAGATCAATGGAATCAAGGTTTGAGAAGTGATTGATATTGTCTCTAGAACCCCCTTGCTATATATAGAGCATAGCTTGGACAAGTGGTGGACCTAGTTTTAAAGTTTAGTGTCCAAGGTGAACTATTGTAGGACCTTGTTTCCTCTAATGTCCAAGTAGCCCTTGCTTCTGACAATGGAAGCAAGGTTAAAAAAGTGGTGGATCTTGAAGGCAAAATCGGGGGCAAAATTCCCTTGCTATATTAGAGCATAAATTGAACAAGTTATTAACCTACTTTTAATATGTCCAAGATGAAATATTGTAGGACCTCACTTCCTAATCTCCAAGGAGCCCTTGTTTCTTTCAATGGAAATAAGGCTAGATAAGTAGAGAGTCTTGAAAAATAAAATCCCCCTGCTATATTAGAGGAAATCTTGGACAAGTGATGGACCTATTATTAATGTCGAATGCTGAAGGTGAACTACTAATGCAAGAATGAAGTGATTTGACTAGTGGCCAACTAAGTGGCGGATAGTGGACCAGGCCTACTATGTTGGAGTATAGCTTGGACAAGTTGTGGACCTAGTTCTAATGGCCAACGCCAAAGGTGAACTATTGATGCAAGAATAAAGTGGCTGGACTAGTGGCATACCAAGTGGTGGATAGTGGACCAAGCCTACTATGTTAGAGTATAGCTTGGACAAGTGGTGGACCTAGTTTTAATGGCCAATGATGCAAGAATGAAGTGGTTGGCCAAGTGGTGGATAGTAGACTTGGCCTACTATGTTAGTGTATTTCTTAAACAAGTAGTGTAATTAGTTTGAATGACTGATGTCGGACTACTATAGGACCTTGCTTCGCAATGTGAAAGGATCCCTTGAAAGCAAGGTTCAACAAGTGGTGGACCAAGTAGTGGATCTTGAAACCAATACCCCCATTCCTATAATAGAGCATAGCTTGAACAAGTGGTGGACCTAGTTTTAGTAGCCAATGTCCATTGCAAACTACTTCATGAGATTTCTTCTCTATATAATTGAATGGGACTTGGTTGGATAGGTGAGGGAACTCTATTCCCAATCCTCCATACTATACACGTTAGAATGATAATAGGTTGGATAGGTAAAGAAACTCTATTCTCAATCCTCCTAGTATGATACACGTCAGAATGATAATTGGTTGGACAAATAAAACACATAGTATTAATGTCCAAGGCCTTCCTTAGAGGAGTGGAGAAGTTGAACATGTGGTGGATCTTAAAACCAAAACCCTCTTGCTACAATAAATCAAAAGTTGGACAAGTGGAGATCTTGTAGCCATTACTCAGGATTGGACTCTAATTTTATGGAGACTAATCTGGAGGAGTGTCGAATTCACAAATTATGCACATTCAAACCACACCATTGCATTGAATCTACATTGATTGGCTCCACTTTTCAACTATATTGAGCATAATGATGGTAGTTTCCGTGGGATGGGTGTCTAACCTCACTCCTATCTTATTGCGCAGACATAGCGAGAACCACAAATATAATTGTCAATCCATGGGACGAAGCTGACTCGACTAGTGCATGGAGGCTACAAGAGGTTTTCAATCTCTTGGAAAACAACAAACAACTCGCATCTAACTCAAGCTACACTCAAATGACAAAAATCACCAAAAGCTAGTTGCTCATCGGCAAACAAATCACATCCATTACAGCATCAAATGACATCCAAACGTTACAAAACTTCTAGGAAATGTTTATAAGACCTAAGCGCACATGCTTATGGTCTCAAATCTCACTTTAGGTCAAGTGCAAAAATCACAATTATTAACAGCAGTGAGTTTTTGACCTAATCGTTTTCGACCCAGAATGCACCTAAATGCTTAGCAATGATGCCCCAATACCCCGCCTATACTTAGTTTATGATTTTGAAGCTTAAATTCCTACTTATGATAAAGTTAGGCCGTCGATCAGCGACGCCAAAAGCTATGGATTACCATGAAATACTTATGCCAATGCGTAGAGCTCTTACCTACTGTTGCAACGCAACAGACGACACTACAATGTGACAATCGAGAAGGGAGTAGGAAGCGCGATAAGGAGAGAAGTGAACACCGTTAACTCACGTTGTGTCTCATTATCCAAAACTTATAAAATACTTACAAAAATTGGCTTTTATACCTTAGCCAAGGTTTTTGTGGTCAAAACTAATAATCTAAGAGCTCTAACTAAAGACAGGTTGATACAATCTGGAATCTTGTAGCCTCGGCTCATCAATTACACTATTTATTTGAAAAGTAGGAGTTACAACATTCTCGATTCATCATAATAATAAGTTTTTTTACAATAAAAGCTCCGAAAAATGTTATCTGAGTTATCCGAGTTACCTTGCTGCTAATATTCCCCCCCTCCTCGACTGTGTCTTCCATTGACATAGCTTCATGGACTGAAGTAGTCTTTGGGTTGACGGCTGGCAAGGCGGTCTTTAAGCACATGTAGTGCTTTCTCATATCTGATTCTTCGTTCTTGTCAGGAACTTGCAAGAACTGCATGGAGACTTTGTTTTCAAGTTCAATGGTTGAATAGTTAATAAATCTAGATGTAAGGTTATGTATCACTGGCCCAAATATCTTCGTTTGACAAGTAAAGAAACCTGTATAGAATGCTTCCTCAAACGCCAACATATTGCTAGAGGGCAAAAACATGCGCCGAGCGTAGAATCCATAAAGGACTTCTTCTGAAGGCTGGCCACTTAAGTCATAACACAAACCTTTATTGCCTTTGAGAAAAGAAATCCATGGTTCTCCGGCTTGCTCAAGCTTGTGAAAAGCTTGAATGCATGTGAGCAGCATTCTACAAATCTTATACAACATGGCACATGAGAGGTCAGGGAGGTTCTTGAAGAAAGTCATGGCGCCCGTTAGGGTTTTCACCATGTACTCTTCCATTGATGTTCCTTGCTCTGGAGCTGGTAGGCGTGGGTAATTCAGCCATGTGGGCCTCTTCTTTTGTAGTGCTTCGTATGCCTGCCATGTCCTTACTCTTGGTACAAGACAGAATGTTGGGTCTTTCTATAGTGTTGCAGGTGCTCTTGTGAACAAAATTAGATATCTTGAATTCTAGTTCAACCAGCTCTTTCTCCACTTGGGGTGGATATCCTCAGAGCCTTCTGCCTGCATATCTTTGTATAGTCTTTACTTTACCTGTAATAGCTCCACTTTGATCAATTGGTATGGCAATGATTGTTGATACCACTGAGCATTGATTTGGTTGGGAGTGAGTTGAGTTACATTTACTGAGTGGAGAACTTTCAACTCCCACTCCATTGTTGCTTTCCATTCAACATCTGTTTCTTGGACAATTTTCTCTTTTAATACATTTTCCTCAGCTTTAGAATGTTGGACCATGGGCACTTGCTTAGCTTCGGTGAGTGGTACCTGAAAGTCTGATTCTCCTGCCAGTCGACTATGTTTCCATCTCAACAAATGAGACTAAGGGTATGTCAATAGTTGGTTGTGCAAAGGTATCTGCTTCTTCCTGATGTTCTGGCACAACTGATTGACTCTCTTTAATTCGTCTATCTCTTTGAGCAGTTTCTCTTCTCTTTGGACCCGCATCAATGCAAGGTCGCGTCTTTGTGATTGTTCTAGCTTTAGCTCTAGCTCGAGATCCTTGTTTCTCTTTTCCAAAGTTTTATAGACTTCATATGTACCTTTGAAGAAGCAACTGTAGGTTTTTCTCTTATCTGTCTCAAATATGATGCTTGATCAATTTTGAGACATATAAGAGAAACTCGTCATTGATCCGTTGCTCAGAGTACTGTAGAGAAGCATTTGCTACATCGTGCTGCACTTGGATATTTTGTACTGATAGAGTAGTGGTTAGAAGTTCATTACTTATGTCAGCTGCTGTTGATCTTTGCTTTTGCAGGCATCGGATAGCTTAGTTAGTAGCTCTCCCAACTCTTCCATTTCTTTCTGCTACTTTTCTTTGGCAAACTGGTGTTGTGTTGCTTCATCCTTTAGCTCTTTGATCTGTCTTTGGAGATCTAAAATAATGTTCATTCTATCATCCAACTCTCTTTGTAGAGCATCAATGACGAGTTCAAGTTCCCTAGACTTAGCATTGTTTGCATTTTATTTGTCATCAACTACATCTGCTTGGCATACTCACTGACCTGCATGATGACTTCATCATTTGTTTGACATTCTTCAGGATCTACCTGAGGCTGTCTAGAGGTTTCTGCCATTTTAGTTTGTGGCTCTTTGGGTTGTGTTGTGGTTGCTGCTTGTGGTTGTGGCGGGGATTCTACTTCTCCTCCTTGAGGCGTTGCGGTTGCATCGGTTTATTCTGTTGCTCGAGGCTTCTTGGATGCCTCAGCTGTTTTTGGTTGGGTTGTTGTAGAAGGTCCTGCTTAGTCGTTTCTGTTTCCTGTAGCTGTTCAATTTGGCCTCTTCCTACTGTTGAGGCTATTTTTCCTTCGCTTCCTCACCCTCATTGGGTTTAGCTGTTAGTGAAGGGCACAAGGTTTCTCTTTTCTTGTTCAAGAAGGGAGGTCCTCAAGCTAGCTATAAATGGTTGGCATTATTAATTGCATGTGAGTAAGTAGAATGGGGATTTTTCAGCCTTGCAGTGCGCTTGCCTTTGTGCAGTTAATGGGGCATCACCGTCGAGAGCTATGGTCTTAATATTGGAGTCCTACGGGGCTTGCCTACAGCTTACCACTATTGAGCTATAAAAATATTGACAGGAACTGGTGCTGTTTTGGTGTTGAAAGACCCTCTCTTCTATTCCTTGCAATTAATGGTATTCGAGCCACGGGTACAATAGCTTGAGTGCTTTTTCTAAAGGGGTAAAGAGGAGTAGCAACTAGGGCTTGAAGTGCCAAAGTACACCTAAAAGTTGTTAGAATGGCTGGCAATAGTAAAGAGAGTGAAATTAATGTTGATAACTTTGATTTTGCTAATGAGCAGGCTACTAATGATGCACCGATGCTTGTTAACTATCTTATTTCTAGGCTTCAACAATCCATGGGCAATCCATCCCTCCAAAGTGAAGTGCAACTGTAGCTTCATGCTCATGGTATTCTCCAAGCTCCCCACCATGACAAGAGAGCACCTAGGAAGACTCCTTGCGAGACCTCCAAAAGAGGCCTCTCTCCGATTCGGTAAGAAGAAGAGGATCCATACGAAGGGCTTAAAAATTTACTTCTTGATGACACATCTCCTTCTAAAAGGAGAAATCAAGAGCCTCTACTGAAGGAATGAGAAATAAGTGAGTCTCCCGCCACCTCGGTGGAGATGGCTCCACAAAGACAGCGGGATAAACGCTCTCCATCACCTCCAAAACGGAGAAGACCATCGCATACTTCTCTACACCCTACTTCAAAGAGGGATAACAAAAATCAAGAGAAGAAAAAGGCAAGAAAGAGGACACACTCTTCTCCATCTTCTTCATCCTCTTCCTCTTACGAAAGTGATGGTGAAGACAAAGAAGATCAAGGAAAGAAAAAGGCAAGAAAGAGGTCACCCTCTTCTCCATCTTCCCCAAATTCTTCACCTTTTGAAGAAAGTGATGGTGCACCCTTTGAACCATCAAAAAGAAGAGTCCATAGGAAATCCTATGCCGTATGGAAGAGGTCGTCCAAACTCAATAATTTCAAAGAGGGAGGGAAGAGCATCTCTTTTCTTACCTACAATGGCCTCTTTGGTGCTACAGACAAAGTCTTGCCCTTTATCCAACAGTTCGATGCGGCGTTTGGAGATGAGGGCTTCACGGATTCCTCTAAGCTACACCATGTATCTATGCACTCAAAAGTCCACCAGGCAATGGTGGTCTAGCCTATGGGCCAATGGTGAAGCTCCATGAACATGGAAAGCTTTAAGAGCTTCCATTATGAAGCAGTTTTTGGCCACCGATGCGAAAGACAAAGTACTCACCGAATGGCGAAGCTTGAAGCTCTCTCCCTATGAATCCATTCACAAATATGTAGACACGTTTTGGGACCTAAAACTCAAAGCCACTGTCTTCAAAAAGTTGGATTTTGGAGAGCAAAAGCAACAATTTTGTGCGGGCTTAACTGAAGAAATGGCGGAGTATGTCAACTCCCAAAGGCCACGCACCATATTGGCGGTTATACACCATACTATGGTGGCTTATCGAATCAATTTCCAAACGGCTAAAAGAAATTCTAAGCCCATAGAAAACAAGGGTTCCAATGAGACTAAGCGGAAGGACAATGTCCAAAAGTCTCCTACGGGCACTTCCAACAAAGCTAAAGAGAAGGGAGTTTATAAAGGCAAAAATAAACTCTTGCCTGAAGAGCTTGAGCGTTATCGCAAGGATAACCATTGTTTCAAGTGTGGCAAGCAAGGGCATGTGTACCGCGCGCTTGTCCCCAAAAGAACACCCACCATGAGCCTCCTAGAGCTAGCTTGATCAAAATCCAAGAGGAGGAAACTCACCACAAAGGATCTTCTCTATGCCATGCTTGGGGAAAGGTAAGAGAACATGATGCTTTTATTCTCTTTGACCCTGGTTCTACTCACAATTTCATATCCATAGAGTTGGCCACCAAGCTAGTCATAAAGCTTATGAGATGGGATATGTCCTACCCGCAAATGGTGCTTTCAAGGGGCAAGAAGCCTCAGTCACTCCCTTAATCAGGAAATTGAGGCTCCATGTCCAAAGCTATGTGGAAAAAGAAGACATCTTTATCTCTCCTCTCAAGCATGAGGATGTAATCCTAGGGGCACCATGGTTTGATTGCATGGCTGCCAATGTTAAATTCCCTGAAAGGAGAATCTCCTTTAGGTTCAGGGAAAAAGATATGTACATAGATGCTAAGGAAATGGGTAACACCATACCCATTGTACATACACAAGCTTTCAATAATTAAATAAAGAGCTCTATTTCTGTGTACAGGATTTTTGTTAAAGACTCTCAAAATGAACCTAATTTTTTAGCAAAAGAGAATATACACAATCAAAAGGAATTAGAGTTATCCGAATTTCTCAAGGGTTTTCAGGATGTCTTTATTGACGACATCCCTTGTGAGCTACCTCCTAAGCGAGTCAATGATGACCATGCAATTGAACTTCTTCCATGAATTTCACCGCCTAAAAAACCTCCTTATGGAGTTTCTCAAGATCAACAAGAGGAGATTATGCGGCAAGTGCATGAGTTAGTTGAGAAGGGCATGGTTAGGCCTAGCTCATCTCCATTTTGTTCTCCTGTGCTACTAGTGCAAAAGAAAGACGACATATATCGTATGTGTGTCGACTATAGAGCGCTAAATAGGATCACTATCAAGAATAGGTTTCCCATTCCACAAGTAGAAGACCTATTTGATAAGCTACAAGGGTCCACCTACTTCAGTAGGATTGACCTAAAAAGTGGCTATCATTAAATAAGGATAGTTGATCAAGACATTGTAAAGACCGCATTTCGCACTACATTTGGTCTTTACGCCTTTTGGCTTGACCAATGCACTAGCCACATTCAACCACTCAATGGAGAAGCTATTCAGGCCTCACCGAACTTTACTAGAGTGTTCTTTGATGATATCATCATCTACTCTAATTCATTAGACGAACACAAGCACCACCTCCAGGTAATATTTCGAGTTCTAAGAGAGAATAAACTTTATGTTAATCGAAAGAAAAGTGAATTTTTCCTACAAGAGATTCAGTATTTAGGAGACATTATCTCTCAAGATGGCATCCAAATGGATCCATCAAAACTAGAGGTAATAAAAGGATGGCCTAAACCAAGGAATCTTCATGAACTAAGAAGCTTTATAGGTATGTGTGCATACTATAGACGCTTCATAGAAAAGTTCTCACTAATAGTAGGACCATTACATGACCTAACAAAGAAAAATGTTAGGTACACCTGGTCTACCAAAGAGAACAATGCTTTTGAAAAGCTTAAAGAAAAGCTTATCTCTCAACTTGTGCTTACACTATCGGACCTCTCAAAGTCATTTGAGGTCCAATGTGATGCTTGTGGTGATTTCCTTGGAGCTATTTTGCTTCAAGAAGGGCACGCCATAGGCTATGAAAGTTGAAGGCTCAACCCTATTGAGCAAGCTCTAGGTGTATATGAAAAGGAACTCCTTGCAGTTCTACATGCCTTAGACTCATGAAAGCACTATTTATTGGGGACTCCTTTCATTCTGCGAACGGATCACCAAAGTCTTAAGTACTTCATGACGTAGACCAAGCTCTTCGACAAACAAATGAGGTGGGAAAATTTTCTTTTACAATTTCATTTTCATATTGCTCACATTGTTGGCAAGCATAATCAAGTAGCCGATGCACTCTCAAGACGGCCAAGAGTGAATGCGGTTTCCATAGCAACTCACAATGATCTATCTTCTATGATAGATTATAATGCTATTGATCCCAATTTTAGAGATGTAATCTCAGCTCTTGAACTAGGGAAGAAAGAGGAACCATTTACTCTACAAGATGGTTATCTTCTCTATGGCAATAAACTATGTGTTACTAACTCACTCCGTGAGAAAGTAATGTATGAATCTCATGCTCCTCCTTATGTGGGGCATAGAGGGATTCAGTCTACCCTAAAGGGGATTGAAACATATTTCTATTGGCCTACCATGAAAGCAAACATACAAGAGTATGTTTCTAAATGTGTGGTATGCCAAAAGACGAAGTTTGATAGAGGGAAGCAACCTGTATTGCTTCAACCTTTGCCAATCCCTAATTCACCATGGGAGAGCATATCCATGGATTTTTTCTTTGGATTGCCTAAGTCTATCCATGGGCATACGAGAATATGGACGATAGTAACAGGTTCAGTAAACAAGCTCATTTTATACTTGTCAAAAATACTATCAAAGCCCATCAAATGGCAACCTTGTTCATATCACAAAGCTTCAAGTACCATGGCTTGCCAATGTCCATAGTGTCGGATAGAGATCCTAGAATGACCAATAGTTTTTGGAAGGGTCTCTTTGAGAATTTAGGAACAAGGCTAAAATTCTCTTCGGCCTATCACCCGCAAGCGGATGGCCAAAGTGAAATAGCTAACCTAACAATTCTCGATCTACTAAAAGCCTATGTCACAGAAGTAGATCAAAGATCCCAATGGGAAAAGTACTTACCCTTAGTGGAGTATGCCTACAATACCACTGTACATACTTCCACGGGAAAATCACCTTTGAGGTAATAGAGGGAAGATCAAAAAGTCCCCTACTACTTAAGGTACATGGGAAGATCTTTGCTGTAGATGAATATAGCTAAGACCTACAAGAATCTTTCCAAAAGATTAAGGATGCTATCTCTATCTCACAGCAAAGGCAAAAGGCTGCCGCTGCTGACAAGCACAGAAGAGCCCAAGCCTTTAAAGAAAATGATTGGGTCTTACTCAAATTTCCCAAGGCTTGATTAAGACAAACGACAGGCAAGAATCCTATGGGACACCAAAAGTATTGTGCTAAGTTAGCAGAAAGGTACTATGGTCCCTTCCAGATTCTTAGGCCGATCAATGAGATGGCCTATCAACTCAAGTTGCCCAAAAATTGGCTCATACACAATGCTTTTCATGTGAGCCTATTAAAGCCTTACAAAGGAGATACACCTCAAGAATCAACTATTGAAGACCCATCGGAGATCAAGGACCAAGAAGAGGTGTTGCAGCCTGAGTCCATTCTCCGACGAAGACAAGGTACTAAGAGGCGGTAAGACTATCTGACGATATCTTATTAAGTTTAAGAATTATCCTTTTGAAGATGCTAGATTGATGCAAGGCATACAATTAAAGGATAACCTAAACCTTGTCCATGCTTACAATACTTCCCTAGAGTAAGCAAATGTACAAATGTTAAATATGAACAAAGTTTTTGTCTTATAAGACTCTCTTTTTCTTTATTGTGCAAAAAAATGAAGTATTATGCATGCTTAGATCAAGTTTGCAGAGACAACGTCTCTCAAACACCAAGTAGAGCTTGTCACTCTGCTATGGAAGATTGATAGGACTAATGTGCAGACATGCTTGCGGCAGCAGCTTAGGCTCTCAAGCACCAAATGGACTAGTCATCCATTCTGGAACGATGTCGTAGGGTAACATAGGGATCCTCTATCCGCTAGAAAAAGGACTAATGAATATGCTTTATCTTCTCTATCCCATAGTCAAGGATGACTATGAATTCAAGAGAGAGGTAATGTCATAAAAACTAATATCTAATTCTCCTAAATGATTTTCTCATGTTAAACTAGCCATTTAATATGGGGAAGTGCCAGGGGAGAAAAAGCTAGAATATTGGTTAAGCTGGCAAACCGGCCACAGTAGGGATCCAAAGGAGGGAAAATAGGGATTCAAAGGGGGGGCCATCTGTAAAAGAGCAATGTGTAACAATGGGCTTAAAAAACCCTAAGGTTCATCCCATTAAGACTTCCAAAATGCTAAGGTTCCAAAATTCAAAGGTTGTGTCCATAGGTCAAACATTAGGGAAATTGAATGCTTTGTGTGTGTCCCAAAAGTAATCATGCATCCCTACATAGGAGGGGGCGAGCTCTAGTCGTAGGAAATCAGAGAGAAGCTCTCACACACACACACACACACACACACACAGAAGCTCCCTTTGCACAATGGAATGAGGGACACATGTAAGCTCCCTAGCCCAGATGCCCACAAGGTGTACTCAAATCCTATTGGATGACCTTGGACGTGGACCAATGAGAATTAGGCTAGAGTAAATCTGGTTTAATCAATTTAAAAACACTTAATAAAAGAACAAATAAGAATCAAGCTCTTTAGAAGACTATTGGACTGTCTCCCAAGGGGTCCAATGAGCATTCAACAGCCCAATGGCTTGCCTGATTCCTATTGGCCAGGAGGCAAAGGGGTCCAATATGAGTTTAGTTGTATTTATCAATTACCTAAATCTCTCACAAAAGGGGAAAGGGGGACACATGTCAGAAGGCTATCACTTATGCTGCTTAATTTCCATTGGTTGAGGTTGGGGAGGTCCAATAGGATGTGAGCATGAGTAAATAGCAAGAGGGGTCGATCAAGAGAGAGGGGGGGCTGATTTTTCAAAGGATTATTGACTTACACACTCACACAATCTATGTGTGAAGGAAGAAGACTCTCTCTCTCTCTCTCCTTCTCAAGCTTTAATGGAAAGCTTACCACCTACTCCAAGCTTGTGAGAAGGGAGGCCTACACCAACAACTCTTGGTTTTGTGATGAAAATCCAACCGAGAGCCAAGCTTCAATGCATGCTCATTTCCTCTATTATGCTAATTACTAAGCTAAGATATGCTAATAAGAGTGATTATGTGAGGAGATGTATATCTTTCTCGTAAGAATACTCCTTCTTCCTCTCAATCCACTCTCATACCCCGCTAGCTCTCACCATCTTCGAAGGTGTGTGAGTCTTGGGTCTGAGATCGTGAGGAAATTGATGTTGTGTTTGATAAGTGTTGTGATTAGTGCTTGAAGTTTCCATCTTCATTGCACTAGCTAGTATTGAAGGAACACAAAGAATTGTATTGTAAAATGTCTCTCTTGATAGGAGAAACCATAATACAAAGCCTTTTAGAGGGGGGACCGGCTCCATGAAAATCTGTTCCTCAACTGTTGTCAATTGCTTAATTTCTCTCTCCTTTGAAGTATTGTTCATGCTATCTAACTAGGTGTTATGCTTTTTGTTGCTCTCTCCACCCAAGAACTCTTGTTATTCTCATTAGGAATCTAT
Organism: Adiantum capillus-veneris; assembly: GCF_014529385.1. Classification (NCBI taxonomy): domain Eukaryota; kingdom Viridiplantae; phylum Streptophyta; class Polypodiopsida; order Polypodiales; family Pteridaceae; genus Adiantum; species Adiantum capillus-veneris. The sequence goes on along the minus strand of NC_140948.1, from coordinate 12,964,035 downwards.
TCTAATGAAATGCTCACTATGTTCATGCTATTTTTCGCTACACACAAGTTACTAGGCCATTAAATGTTACACTCTGTTCCTTTCCGTGCAAGGTTCTTGGTTCTGGGTCCTCTTATATCTCTTGGAACCCATCTTTCAGGGTCCTCACCTGCAGCTTGGCAGCTCCTTTTATAAGTCTGCTTTTCTCTTTCAAATCTCACCTTCTTTTGTTGAGGGTCTTCTTAGTGTGTGGCTACTGCTTTCTTTTTCATTTCTTCAATTTTTGCTCATCTTTCTTTGTTGTCCGAGCTTTCACTACTATGAGCTTCATGGGAGCTTTTTGCATATTCTTCATCTGACTTATACACTCTCTTTGTTGAACGTGTGGTTCTTGGAGAAGGTTGAACAGCCACCCACAATCCAGGTGTTCTGATCTAGGAATGGCGACAAATTGTCGGCCATCCCAATAGCATGATATGCTATTCTTGTCAGCACTTTAGGAGCGACCAGATATGTGATTTTACCTTCTTTCTTTGTGCCTTTTAGTGTCGTCAGTACATATTGCACATGATCAATTGCATGTCTGGTTGTCGACTTCAATACTTGCGTGAAGGTGGTCGCAACTGCATGGTTTGGGGTGGTTTTTGGTGGTGGTCTCTTTGATAAGAAGTGAAAGTGTTGATAGTATAGGCGAGTTGGTCCTTCCACTTGCCTCTGGATGAGATCGAAAAAGGTGGCAACAGTTGTATCTTTGGTAAAAGTGCTTGCTGTCTTTCTGTCCTTGGCCCGCATCATCAAACCTTCAATTGGCAGCTTAAGTGCCTCAGACACTGTCTCTTTAGTGATTACTACTTCTACCTTCTGCCCTTGTTGATCAGTGATTTGGGCTGACCCGTCTTCTTTGATCATAGACAGTAACTCATATGCCTTCTGGAAATCCACGCCACATGGTTCCTAGTCGTAGAAGTCCCTTAGGCCTAGCCTTCTCTTGGCTTCTTTGGTGTCTGGCTTTGCAGTTACATCATAAATCTCCTTTGGTAGCATTTGCAGTTCCACTTGGTGTCCTTCTTCACTCTTGAACCTGTCAGTGAAAACAGTTGTGTTGTTTTCTTCAAGCTGCTCTCTTGACAAGTAAGTTGCCTTTGCCATCTTTACTAAACTTGGATCTAGTTGGTAGGGTGGCAACTATTGCAGCTATTTTTTCTGGGACACCCTTTTCTTTGCCTTCTCGGTACCTTGCATTGCTCCTGTTAAGGGAATACAGTACCAAAAATAGAAAATTCTGCAAATTTGGTTTGAAATGCCCCGAGTCTGAATTGTTGACAAACGATGTCCATTTTGCTTCAAATCAATTTTGGAGCATGCATAGATGCATAAAAACATGTAGAGATCAAACTTCTGCAATTCAAGCAAAAATTGTAACAAAAGTAAATAATCACGATTATTTACAACTGAGGATTTTTTCCAACTTTTTGCATTTTTGACCTGATAGGCTTGAATATTTGGCATTTAGGTACTCTAAGTGAAGTGAGGGCTCATTTGAGTGCACTATGTGGAAATGGTCCCAAATTTAGGCTTTCATACTCTAAAACAGTAGATATAAAGAGATTTTGAGTTTTAAAGATCCAAATTTGCTCAAACTTGATCAGTGGACTTGGGACATTATGTTTTTTGGTCCCATAAGTTGCAGATTTCACCCATTTTGGCAAGAAAGTAAATAATCATGATTATTAACTTTTTCATCAAAATGTACATTTTTTGTTGCAAATTGGTTCTAGGCATGATGTAGACTCTGTGTATGAGATGTGGGGTTATTTGGATCAAAAAATGTGATAGATAACTCAAAAATTGGATAGGAAAGACTTTGGTGCGTTTTTTGACAATTTTCAAGTTTTTTTTAATCATTTTGGCTCATACTTGAAATGTGGCATGTAATAGATGTGTACAAGTGATAGGTGAAGTGAAGAGATCATTTTCAAGCCAAACAAGCACAAAAGTAAATAATCACAATTATTTACAGCACAATTAATTTTTTTGCAAGACTTGACAATTTGATGACCTAAACATATTCAATACATCTAAAACAAGTCCTCAAATGAATTTGGTAAATTTTTGTCGTGTTGGTATTACTTCGTGCTATTGTCGACTCTAAAATCGTAGATTTTTGTGACTAGATGTCATGTGGAGCTGGTTAGTCACTTTTGAAGCTATGGACTTGTCCGCTACATAGTCCTGATGCTACTCATTCAGTTTTGGCCCATTTGAAGTCAGTTTGACTTCATATGTCAAATTTGATGCTTTGTATCCTTTGAGCTATTTTTCGCTATTCAAGAGCTTGCCTTGACTCTTTTCATGAAACCATCCAGGGTACATTGTGTATAGACCTAGTCTATGAGCTACCTGTGGAGTCAGAATCCAATTCTCACATATGGCAAAAACCTAGATTATTTACTTGGAACCCTCTTGACCCCCGCCAAATGGTCATCTGGTGATATAGAAGTGTTCTATTATAAAGGGGGATGCTACAGTTCAAGTCTCATCCAATTTGGTTGAACTGACAGGTTGCTATGGTCAATTTTGGGTCGTAGGACTTCGTGCACAGCTGGGTTTTCTAGGGTTTTTACCTGAGCCTAGACTTGCTACCCGGCCATATATAATTTTTCATTGATAAGCTTAGAACTTACCCCTCATGTCCGTGTGAGACAGTGCTGTAAATGGGCGACTGTGGACTCCGAAAATTGCGCGCAAAGAAGGTCGAGAGCTCTCTCCTCCAAGAGTCACTAGTGGAAATGAGGTGATTTTGGGCCACCTTGGATATCTATACTCGGACTTTCAAAACTTTTTTTCCCCAAATTCCCCTGTTAGTCCTACTAGGCTGTGACATCTATGTTAGACTCAAAAATTTCTTCAATCGGATCCCGTTAGCTCATTCTACAAGAATTTGCGAAAGTAGGCCTTGGCAGCCTAATCTAGGCTTTCTCGCTTCCATCTGTCGATTCTTTTGAGTTTTATTATTCTGGTCCGCCTTGTCCTTTTAATCAATCTTCAATTTCTCCGTCTGAGCTCATTTGCTATTTATTATTAGTTTTTGACCTGTTTATTAAACAAGTCAAAGAAAATAATAAAATATGCTAAAAAAGCAAAGTGAAAATTCAATAATTAGAAAAATCCATTGAACAACATTGCTTTATTGTTTTTTGGTGGATTTCTCCATTTTTAAATCCCAATATCAAGAAAATTGATGAAAATAACCAAAAAAGAATATTTTTTGATGATTTTTTGATAGCATATAAACTTTTTACACTCATCGGGAAGATGTTATCAGTTATATTTCCCCTAATGATGACTTGTTAAGGGCATTATTAGGTAATTTTGCAAAAATCACACGTTAACATCCAACTTTTTCCTCCCTCTTCAAACAATGTCCTTAATTACTTAATTCCCTTCCACCCCTCCTAAGTAGCGTACTCCGGGATGACTGTGTGCATGGGTTGAACAATTGTGTCTATGCATAGTCTTGGTTGGCTCTACCATGCTTTGAAGATCAATGTAATTTAAACCATTATGTTGTGCAAGAGTTGGGTCTTGAGTAATTAACTCAAGGGTTTCTGAGGTCGAGGTTTTTTGTTGTTGTTTCCCAAAGAGCAAATCTTGTAGCTTGTGTGCTCTTTGCTTTATTGTACCGTTAGGATGCTTTGACACACTAATTTCCTGAGCTGTTGGTATCAGTAATGATGGTTGTTGAGCTATTACTCGCCATTGATATCTTGTTTTTTCTTCAATGAAATGTTCGGGTTGAGTGTTTGGAGACTTAACTCTCCACTGCTTCATTGGTTTTACAGTTGGCGGAGAAGATAAGTGCTCCTTTTTCCTCTAAATCCATCTTGGTCTAGGTTCCCTGCTCAAAGATGGTCTTCTTTCTGTTTTGAACCTTGGAACCATCTTTGGTACAATAGATGATGTTTTGGGCACCCAGATTTGACACGGCTTGTTGTCCTTAAGTTGTGCTTTTGGTACCCACATATGCCTCACTCCTTGCATGCTACTTGTAGAATTTGCTTGTCTATAGAATGGAAAAGATCAATTGCTTCGTGGTTTATTCTGCTGGTAACCTCCTTTCCATTCCTCTTTGCTTGGTGCAATTGGAACAATGAGTTGTCCGCCTTTAGGTGATAGCTTGAGCTGATTGGTATCCCAATCTAGTACTGCCATGTACATCCGCATCCATAAGATTCCAAGAATCATTTTTTCATTCATGTGTTCATCTGGTAAGCATACAGATTGATGAGGGCATGAACATCCATGTACTATCACATTTAAGTTGACTACTCCCAGTGTTGGTGTTGGGTTTTTGTTGCATCCTTTAAAAGTCGATATTCCTGTTGTCAAAGACTGATTCGTTGATTTCTTGTACGTGGAATAACTAATTGCACTTTCTTGAGCACCTGTATCGACCAATGCATTTGTGCTATGATTGTTCAGTTGTACTTTGATGCGAAGGTCCATTCTATCTAACCAATCATCATCTGTTGACACTGCATCCTTCTGTGATTTCCATAGTGGTTCATCTAGTTCTAGAAATTGATGGGAATAGATATTTGTTGATTTTCAAGAGAATCTTTCCTTTTGAGTACTCAAAGCTGAGCTTCCTCTTGGGCTTCATCAATGGCTTGCTGTTGTTTTATCTTTCTTTTCTTTGCTGCATGCATCGTTTCTAGCAATTCATCGATTAGTGGCAAATTGTACTTCTTTAAACAACATCCACTAATCCAATTAGCCATTGGTTCACCATCTAGGGTGGACAACTTAACTGCACCACTTGGAGATACGTTGTCAATGATAAACGATCTGTTTCCCTTTTTCTTAAACTTGGGAATGTGTTTCTTAAGGGAATAGATTAAAACTAAGTCCCCTTTTTTTAAGATTTTTGTACCTAGATGAGAATCAGAAAACTGTTTCTGTGTCTTCTTTTGTGCATAGATGTGAGCTACAGCAGTTGGCCTTTGCTCATCAAGATTTTCTAAATCTTCAAGCCTCTGTGACAATTCATGTCCAGTCCACTAAAGATCCTTAGCTACCTTTAGTGTTGGCAATAGAAATTCTATCGGCAATATGACATCAAGACCATAAACAAGGTTAAAGGGTATAGCATTTAAAGTTGTCTTGAATGAAACTCTATAAGCCCATAGAGTGGCATGGAGATTCATTTCCCAATCTATCCGTCCCGAACTAACCACTTTAGTCAATACCGAGCTAAGAATTTTATTCGTATGCTCAACTTATCCATTTGCTTGAGGGTGATAGGGAGCCGATTTATTATAAATGACCATAAATTCATTAAGCAGATACTCAATTACCTCATTGAGGAAATAAGTTCTCCTCGCTGACAATTTGTATTGGCAGTCCATATCTTGTGAACACATTCTCATACAAGAATGTGGTTGTGGTTCTAGCATCATTCTTTTGTGTTGCTTAGCCTCTGCCCACTTGGTCAAATAGTCCATAGCTACAATGATATATTGAGCTTGGGTTCTATAAGCAGGCTGTTGTATTGGCCCAACAAAGTCTTAAAGGCATGCTATCTACATGGTGAGTGTCATAAAATGGTAACCATCTTTTTGCAACATTTGTCAGCCTACTCAACGTCCTCTTCCTCATATGTGTATATATTTTTCTACGCTATTAAGTTATCTAGAGTAAATTCCCCCTCTTCGTTTAACCTTTGTGGCGACACATACATTATACTCTTCCCAAAAATGTCACCTTAGTCATATATTTATATTACCACCCTTTTCTTTTTTGCTTTGTAAATAGAATAAGCATACAATAACCAACTATATACCCCCAAACTTTCTTACCTCTTGTGAATTAGTAGTAGAAAAATAATATATCCATCTTCCACCCCATATAGATAAATTCCCATGGAAATCAACTCTCCACTTGTCTTTACCAAAGATTATGGTCCCTCTCTACAAGTCTTCTATGCCCCCTACATAGGTGTCCCAATATCTCTTAAGAATATACATATAGTTTCTCTCCTTTCAAAAAGACTCCAATTGTATATTCTTTTCACAAGAAAATAATATTGGTCCCTCCTCTATTTGTTTAAGCATCATAGCCTTTTGAAAAAGCATGATTCCCCTTGGATGCATACAAGCAAAGGGCCCATACAAGAAGACTTGGAAGCAAAAGGTTCCCTAGCCTAGTGTGGACCTTCCAAACCCAATTCCTTGGTGCATGGGCGTGAAGAATAGTCCAAATTCATATCAAACATGTTGAGAAGGTCAATTTTTCCTTTTGAAGCATGTCATTCCGAGCTACAGGTAAAAAGTTATGGTCAAAATAGTGTAAATCTGTCAGATTCACAGCCAAAGGGAACTGTAAATCAAGTAAATCAAGAGGGTGAGATCTTATTTTTCCCCTACTCATCTTCTAGAAGAGCAATGAGTGTTCAAGGTCACTTGCATGTGATGGGACCAACCTAAAGATGCTTTCTAAATGCCAAGACAGACAAGTTGAGATACCCCGCAGGAGCCACCCGTAGGGCCTCATGGTGGGGCCCACCTACATTATGCACCCCTATGGAGCCTTCACGATCTAAAATGATATTTTTGGTGAATAAATAGTCCCTTTTATGTCCAATATTCAATGAGTGGTCAAAGGACACTTAATTAGGTCTAATCGCTTACTCTAATTAAGTGTAGCATAATCCCACTCCTATACAACTATAAATAGCCCCCCTTGGAGAAACTCAAGGACACACACCTATATTTTCAACTTCATGTTGTTTCTTGATCAATAGTAGAGAAAACCCCAACTCTCCCTCTTTCACATCCTCCCTCCTAACCCTCCTCTTTGGAGGAAGTGCAAACTCTATTCTCCACTCTTTCCATTCTACAATCTCTTACTCCATCAACCCAATAAATCATTTGTAGCACCTCAATAACTTGTAAATACATCATGATCTCTCTCATGGTTATGTTAATGATCATGAAATCATCTTCAAAACTTTCAAGTGTCGCAATTCGTGATGGTTAGCCAGCGTCTATCCTCCCGTTAAAAGGTGTGCGAGAAATCAAGTAAGTCATCTATTCTCAATTTACCATTGGTTTGTTTCTCCACACTTATTCAATTGGTCTAAAGAAATTTCTCACTCCAACTCTCTTTTGCTTCATTACATATGCATGTGGCTACCTCTCATGGTGATTTTATTTGTGTCACGGCATTGCATAGATGGAGGTGAGCTCTCTATGCAAAGTGTGTTAGTTTGATCTAAGTCTCCTATGTGTTTGAGAGGCAAGTCTTGTGCGCATGATTTTTTTATGAGTGCTTGAGAGAGGAAGAGTTTGGATGTATTATGGGTATTCTTATGGGGAGAAGGTGAATGCTATTCCACAAATTGCATATTTCATTTTGATGCACGGCATTGGGTTGCATAATCGTTGATGGTGTTCAAGTGTCCAAAGTGTATATAGAGTAAGGGGATTTTCAAAGTGTGTTGCTTGAGTGGGTGAGTGCAAGTGTTATTTTGATTGGTTTCCTTCTCCACTCCCAAAAGAAGGTGGTGCCCCAAGTAGTGTGCGTACCTCTTTACGAACATTTTGTGAGGGTAGGCCCATTGGTTTGGGTTTAGAGGCTTCATTTCAAAAAGCTCGCCCTCATAAAGTGGTGCCCCCACTGAGGAACATATTTCCAAGTTACCTGCAAATTTTTTAGTGATGAACAATGGAGTTCCCATCTATCCATTTCATTTTGCACAACACATTAGAGTAAATGTTCACATAGATAGAAAAGTCTTTTTCCAGCAACGCATTGTTTTTATGTTTGGTGCAGAAAGACTTAGAGAAATACTGGCATCACCCAATCCAATTATACTTCCGATTATCAATTATGAAACTTCTTTTGATGTTCATGTTTTCATTTTGTTTTAAAGGCAGGAACAAGGAGTGGTGAAGGGGTGCTCAAGGGACATATGAAGGAACAAGGTCTTCAAACCAACAACGAGGAGTAGCACATGAATCACGATCAAAACAATGAACCTTTTAGGCCTATTGCTCGGCAATCCATTCATATAATCATTGCAACTAAGTTTAGGTTTCAATCTATCATAAGGAGGATATTTGGATCCACTCGCCTCAATGAAATCAATGCTTCAATTAATCCATTTATTCTACCTATGATAAAGTACGAATTAACAATGGATGTGTACATCTTCATTTTAATGTAATCAGATTTATAGTGTCAATAATCTTGTGCAGCCCGTAAGAGAAAAGTTTCTTTAAAAAAAAGAGATTTCAAAAAGTCTAAACAAAATGTCAAGTTCTTTTCCCACGTTCTATGCAAGAAGTGGGGAAGATGCGCAAGAGCTTCTTGACAACTTGGAGATGGCACATCTCATATCCGGGAGAGATGAAGAGGAAGTAAAGCTACGAGCCTTCCCGTTGGTTCTAAAAGCAGAAGCTAAAGCATGGTATGAGACCTTGCAACCCCAAATCAAGTCCAATTGGGAGAGACTGCGAGCAAGCTTCCTCTCCAAGTTCGGGCAAGGTGATACTTCGGAAGGACTATGGAAATGTCTTATTGGACATAAGCAGGTATCACTTGAAGACTATCCCTCTTATGAAGCAACCTTTGTCAATCTATGGGGTAGGTGGGAGGCTACATTAGAAAATCATGGTGGTGCACCTAACTTTCTAAAAAAAGAGAGATTCATGGTTGGCTTGTATCCACTTTTAAAGGCTAAAGTAGAGCTAAAATTCCCATCCACCTTCGAAGAAGCACGTGAGGTAGCCATCATCAAGTTTAGAAAACTACACTTCCAAGCACATAGAGCAAGGGGTTTGAATGAAGTAAGTGAGAGGGAGTCTTCACAAACCATGGAAGCACCAATTAGGGCCCCTCTTGCACAATCTTCACAAATAGGAGATAACTCTCAACAAGAGGTTTTACAAAGGCTAACTCAACAGCTTGAGAACCTCACTCTGAATCTAGTACAAGTCCTACCTCAACAACGACAACCAAGAGAAGGGAATCGCAATCAACGAAGACAAGCTCAAGAGTTGCGATGTTGGAATTGCAAATAAATGGGCCATGGCATGTACAATTGTTCACATCCAAGGCGACTTCCGGGAGACATATATCCCCCCAGACCGCCTCCTCTCACCGTGCAGCAAGAACAAGCTCAAGGCCCACAAATCCTTCGTCGACCACCACCACCAGCAAATATACCTCCCGTCCCACAGGAGGAGGAAGAAAGAGGATTCAACATCATCAAGCTAGAAGAGGTAATAGATGAGCATACTCTAAACTTTGATGTTATGCCGGCAGAAAAACGCACAAGAGCACATGATAAGGATGAAGACATGAGAAGTGAAGGAACAAATTCAGCCAGAAGGGACAAGAAGAAGAAGTCAAAGATGGAAGAAGTTGAAAGTAGCAGGAAGAAAAGATCAAGGCGAAGGGAAATTGGTATCAACGACTTCCCATTGGGAAAGGAGCTAGAGCCCTACAACATCCTGGAGGATTTACAAACCCAAAAGCCAAACATTTCATGGCCTCAACTTCTACACCTATCAGCCAAAGTAAGAAGGCAATGGCCAAAGTTGGTAAGTACAAGAATTCCAAAAAAGAAAGCAAATCTTTCCATTAAGGTTGTGGCCTCAAAGCTACAAAAGATGTGGAACCCATTGTGGATGCTTACATAAGGGGTAAAAAGGTGTCTAATGTATATGTTGATGGTGGAGCTCAAATGTGTGTGATCACGGAAAAATCAATGAACAAGTTAGGGCTTGAAATTACAAAGTCCTCTAATTGTCAAGCTAGGCTAGCCAACAACTCAAGTGTGAAGTGTTTGGGGATCATTGAAAATGTAAAAGTCTGTGTATGTAACATAGATGCACGAGTGGATATGTATGTCATGCCAGCTAAGGGGGAGGGCTATCCCATCATCCTAGGGAGGCCTTGGCTCATTGCTGTGAATGCAGATCAAAAATGGGGAAGTGGTCGTTTGATTCTTAAGAAGGGTCAACCGGTGGTGTATGATTGGCGAGAAGGAAAGCAACTAGATATCAACTATGAAACCACGGCAGATGAAGAGAGCGAGGAGGAGAGTCCTTACTCAAGTGATGAGGAAGCATCAACCAGTGCATCAACCAGTGAAGAGGATTCGTCTTTGGAGGTAATGGGAATTGTATTCAATGCCAACACTCAAGATGTTCCAGTAGAAGAAAAGCCAACAAACAATCACACACGAGGGGATGAAAGATGCCACCACCTTGAAGAAGGATTTGAGAAGATGCTTGCAAAAGATCTTACTTCTGAGGAGAAGAGGTCCTACATCAATATGTTAAGGAGGTATCCCAATTTTTTTATCACTGACTACTCACAAATACGAGGTGTAGATGTAATAGAGCATCGAATTGAATTGAAACCAGGGACCAAACCCGTGGCTCAAAAGTTAAGGCGACTAGGATCTGTGCAACAAAAGGCTCTCCTACAAGAAGTGAATCGACTCTTGAAGGCTGGCTTCATCTATCTAGTATCCAAGTCCGAATGGGTATCACCTATTGTAGTCACTCCCAAGAAGAATGGTAAGTGGAGGGTCTGCATGGATTACAAACCCCTCAACGCTGCGACAAAGAGGGACCACTTCCCTCTCCCTTTCCAAGATGAAATTTTGAATGAAGTAGCAGGTCACGAATGCTACACTATGTGTGATGGGTATTCAGGATATTTTCAAATTAGAATAGCAGAAGAGGACCAACCAAAAACCACCTTCATCACACCTTGGGGATGTTTTGCATTCAGAGTAATGCCTTTTGGGCTCACCAATGCTCCTAGCACCTTCATGAGATTCACAATATTTGTATTTCAGCCATTCTTTGTAAAATCTATAAGAGTCTTTATGGATGATTTTTGTATTTATAGTTGTAGATCACTTCACTGCCAAAAGGTTGAAGAGGGGCTTAAGAGGCTCCATCAATTTGGGGGACAACTCAACCCAGAGAAGTGTCATATCGGTGAATCTCAGGTGGTTTTTCTAGGCCATGTGGTTTCTTCACAAGGAATTCAAGTGGATCCCTCTAAAGTAGAGGCCCTTTTGTCATTATCTCCACCAACAACAACTAAGGAGCTAATGACCTTCAACCACAAAGTGAGGTACATGTCTCGCTTCATCCATCTCCTAGCAGAAGCCATCGCCCCTTTGCATAGGTTGGCAAGCCAATCTACATTTGAATGGGGGAGGGAAAATGCAAAATGTTTTGAGGAAGTGAAGGGCATTCTTAGATCTCTCCCAATCCTAATGCCACCAGATCCAAAGGAGACCTACTATGTCACTCCAAGTGTAGGTTTCGAAGCAATTGGTGTTGTTTTGATGCAAAAATATCCTAAAACATCATACATGAGGCCGATCTATTTTGCAAGCAAGGTGATGACTCCGGCTGAGAAGGGATACACTGAAATGGAGAAAGTGGTCTTTGCAATCTTGTTTGCGGTAAGGAAGTTTCGATCGTATCTTCTCCCTGTGCCATTTGTTTTTCTCACCTTAGAGCACAATCTACCATATGTAGTACAACACATGAGCCTCTCATCTAGAATAGCAAAGTGGGTGCTTGAACTTCAAGAATTTGAATACACTTTCCTTGTAGAAGATAGCACAAGAGCAGGACTTGTAGACATTCTCACCTACAAAGTGAGAGAAAGGGAAGGAATCACGACTACAAAGAGAGGAAGGCTCAAAACAGTTCAAAGTGAAGGAGATTGATAATGCCCATACTTTATGCTTTGACGGAGCTTATCAACGCCAACAAGACAAAGCAGCAGGGGGAATCATCATTTTGAACCCACAAAAGGAGGTAATGGTTAGAAAAGGTATCACTCTACCCAGTGTTCACTCTAACAATGAGGCTGAGTATGCTGCTCTAACCCTTGGGTTAGAAGAATGCAAAGAATTAGGCATACAAAGACTTATTATAAAAGGTGATTCTTTGCTAGTGGTCAGGCAAATCCAAGGGATTTGGAGGTGCAAGAATCGTACATTGTTTGAGTGGCTTAGTAGTGTAAGAGCTTTGATGAAGGGTTTTAAAGCAACACAGGTACAACACATTGTGAGAACTCATAACAAGGAAGCGGACTTACTCGCAAATGAAAAGCTTCAAATGGCGGTAGGAGGTGTGAAACTATATGAACCCAAATATCAAGGTCAAGAGGAGCTAAAAGACGTTATCTTCTTTCTACAAGCAGGTGAGTTTCCCAAACACTTAGACAAGGTGCAAAGACATAGACTAGTTAAGAAGGCCACACCTTACCAGTTGATCGGGATGATTTATATCACAAAGGAAAAGATTTGGTCTTGAGGAGAGTACCAGGTGTGCAAGAGATAGAGAAAATTCTTCTTTCATGTCATGATGATGTCTGTGGTGGTCACTTTTCTCAAGATATTACAAGTAGGAAGATTTTACAAGCAGGGTTTATTTGGCCGAGCTTACATCGTGATGTCCAATATTGGTGTAAGGCATGTAAGCCATGCCAAATTTCTGGGGATAGACGACTAACATATGAGCTTCGAGTCCCAATAATATCTTATGGCCCTTTTGAAAAGTGGGGTGTGGATGCAATAGGTCCCCTACCTTGTACTTCTACAGGGAAGGTTTTCATCATCATGGGTGTTGACTACATGACACGATGGGCGGAAGCAACAAGCACAACCCGAATCACAGCTGAAGAGGTATCAAAGTTTATTTTTGATCATATTTGTAGTAGGTTTGGAACACCCCTAGAAATCTTATCAGATCGAGGCCCGAGTTTTAGGGCTGACCTTCTGAATGATCTCTTGAGGAGGTTAAAAGTGAAACACCTGCATTCCACACCCTACTATCCTCAATGCAATGGATTGGTGGAAAAAGTGAATGGAATGATATGTAAGATCATTTCTAAGCAGGTTGTGGACCGGCCTAATGATTGGGATCGCCATTTGACGGCTGCTCTTTGGGCGTATAGGACATCTTTCAAGGTATCTACCCAATTCACCCCTTTTCATCTAGTTTATGGACAGGAGGCACTTCTCCCCATTGAGGTAGAGCTCTCAAGCTTGCGCGTTCTTTCAAGAGTGGCAAAAAAACCAAAAGAGGTTCTACATGAAAGGATCTTAGATCTCCAACGACTTGAGCTAGATAGAGAAGAGTCCATTGATCACTACATCACCAAAGTGACAAGCCAAAGGGATAAAATCAACAAGAAGCTCAAGGGGAAAGGATTGAAGGAAGGTATGTTGGTTCTTCGCTATGATAACCGACTTGATACTCGACTTGACAAAAAGTTTTTGCAAAGATGGGAGGGACCTTTCATGATAAAAACAAAGTTTGGGAATGGTAGTTACAGATTAGCAGATTTATCAGGAAAACTCCACAAGACCAGAGTCAATGGATGGAGATTAAAGCCCTACTTTCAACGTATCAATCCGTTGATAGGCAGTCATCTGCCTACATCCTCTAAGCTCCAAATTGACATGGCTCCCTTCGGCTTGGCAAATGCTCCACCTATTTTTAAAGCTTTGATGTGCAAAGAAGAACCAGCCTTGGAATCTGAACATACCCAAGGCAACCCTCCCATCTCCGATTTATGGGATTGAGGTAATGAAAAGCAGGTCTAATGGAGTAAAAGAGTGCATGACACTCCTCCTATTGAAAAAAAAAAGTAAAAAAGAGAAAATGACAAAAAAAAGAGAAAAAAAAAAAAGAAAAAGAAACAACACCGTCCTCCTAAAGATATGAATATCTCCAGGCTTGGGGGAGGGCTAATACGAGTGGCATAAAATGGTAACCATCTTTTTGCAACATTTGTCAGCCTACTCAACGTCCTCTTCCTCATATGTGTATATATTTTTCTACGCTATTAAGTTATCTAGAGTAAATTCCCCCTCTTCGTTTAACCTTTGTGGCGACACATACATTATACTCTTCCCAAAAATGTCACCTTAGTCATATATTTATATTACCACCCTTTTCTTTTTTTCTTTGTAAATAGAATAAGCATACAATAACCAACTATAGACCCCCAAACTTTCTTACCTCTTATGAATTAGTAGTAGAAAAATAATATATCCATCTTCCACCCCATATAGATAAATTCCCATGGAAATCAACTCTCCACTTGTCTTTACCAAAGATTATGGTCCTTCTCTACAAGTCTTCTATGCCCCCTACATAGGTGTCCCAATATCTCTTCAGAATATACATATAGTTTCTCTCCTTTCAAAAAGAATCCAATTGTATATTCTTTTCACAAGCAAATAATATTGGGCCCTCCTCTATTTGTTTAAGCATCATAGCCTTTTGAAAAAGCATGATTCCCCTTGGATGCATACAAGCAAAGGGCCCATACAAGAAGACTTGGAAGCAAAAGGTTCCCTAGCCTAGTGTGGACCTTCCAAACCGAATTCCTTGGTGCATGGGCATGAAGAATAGTCCAAATTCATATCAAACATGTTGAGAAGGTCAATTTTTCCTTTTGAAGCATGTCATTCCGAGCTACAGGTAAAAAGTTATGGTCAAAATAGTATAACTCTGTCAGATTCACAGCCAAAGGGAACTGTAAATCAAGTAAATCAAGAGGGTGAGATCTTATTTTTCCCCTACTCATCTTCTAGAAGATCAATGAGTGTTCAAGGTCACTTGCATGTGATGGGACCAACCTAAAGATGCTTTCTAAATGCCAAGACAGACAAGTTGAGATACCCCGCAGGAGCCACCCGTAGGGCCTCATGGTGGGGCCCACCTAAATTATGCACCCCTATGGAGCCTTCACGGTCTAAAATGATATTTTTGGTGAATAAATAGTCCCTTTTATGTCCAATATTCAATGAGTGGTCAAAGGAAACTTAATTAGGTCTAATCACTTACTCTAATTAAGTGTAGCATAATCCCACTCCTACACAACTATAAATAGCCCCCCTTGGAGAGACTCAAGGACACACACCTATATTTTCAACTTCATGTTGTTTCTTGATCAATAGTAGAGAAAACCCCAACTCTCCCTCTTTCACATCCTCCCTCCTAACCCTCCTCTTTGGAGGAAGTGCAAACTCTATTCTCCACTCTTTCCATTCTACAATCTCTTACTCCATCAACCCAATAAATCATTTGTAGCACCTCAATAACTTGTAAATACATCATGATCTCTCTCATGGTTATGTTAATGATCATGAAATCATCTTCAAAACTTTCAAGTGTCGCAATTCGTGATGGTTAGCCAGCGTCTGTCCTCCCCGTAAAAGGTGTGCGAGAAATCAAGTAAGTGTTCTATTCTCAATTTACCATTGGTTTGTTTCTCCACACTTATTCAATTGGTCTAAAGAAATTTCTCACTCCAACTCTCTTTTGCTTCATTACATATGCATGTGGCTACCTCTCATGGTGATTTTACTTGTGTCACGGCATTGCATAGATGGAGATGAGCTCTCTATGCAAAGTGTGTTAGTTTCATGTAAGTGATTCTCTTGTGTGTTTGAGAGGCAAGTCTTGTGCGCATGATTTGTTTTTATGAGTGCTTGATAGAGGAAGAGTTTGGATGTATTATGGGTATTCTTATGGGGAGAAGGTGAATGCTATTCCACAAATTGCATATTTCATTTTGATGCACGGCATTGGGTTGCATAATCGTTGATGGTGTTCAAGTGTCCAAAGTGTATATAGAGTAAGGGGATTTTCAAAGTGTGTTGCTTGAGTGGGTGAGTGCAAGTGTTATTTTGATTGGTTTCCTTCTCCACTCCCAAAAGAAGGTGATGCCCCAAGTAGTGTGCGTACCTCTTTACGAACATTTTGTGAGGTTAGGCCCATTGGTTTGGGTTTAGAGGCCCCATTTCAAAAAGCTCGCCCTCAACGGGTTGGCTTGTTGACATGCATCACATCTTTGAACATATTCTTTAGCATTTGCAAAAAGTGTTGGACACCATATTCCTGCCATTACGATTTCTCTTATAGTGGTCTCACTCAGAAAGTGACCTCCAGCTAATCCAGCATGTGCTTGTTCTATCATGGGAATATATTCATCTTCATTTGCACAAAGATGCAGATGTTATCCTTTCCTCTTTGATACAATTGGTTCTCAATAAGAGCATAGTCTCTAGCTTTAGTTTCAATTGCTTTTCGATGGTATTTGCTCATATCCTCAGGAAATGTTCGGCTTGATAATTAAGTAACTAAATAGTTACTCCACTTAGGAAAAAGTGATATTCAAAACAATGTCACATGAGGTACAAATGAGTGAACATCACTGCTCATAGTTGGCCAAAATACTCCAAGTCTCAAGATCTGTCGCATAGTTTGGTCTTTTGCAAAGTGAAGTCCTACTATGGTACTATGTTCTTGACTTAGGTATTGGTTTTTCTCCTCAGAATTAATGCACAAAAGCAATATTCCATCTCGATTTCTTTGTATAACCTTCTAGCTGGTAATTGATACATAGTCGATTGCTCAATTAATCCGGTTGTGATAGAAAGTAGTATTTGCGAGTCGACTTGAGCTATGGTCGTCAATGATACGATATATTTTTTACCATCGGGGTATCATTTTCGCGGAGAACAGATATGCATCTGGTATATCATCGTCTACTCCCTTTGGTGGTTCTCCTAAAATAATCCTTGACAGATGATCTGCTCTTTGGTGAGTGGTGCCCTTTTTCACAACTACAATGAAATCAAATTCCAAAAGAATGATGAACCATCTCACTATTCTTCCTGTGTTGCATGGCTTGTTGACCAAGTATAATTAGGCTTAGTGGTCCACAAAGAACACAAATTTGTAAGCTAATAGGTAATGTCTATACTTTTTTACGGCATAGATCATTCCTAATCCTTGTCTTTCTGTGGTTGTATAGTTTTTCTCTGCCATATTCAACTCGCTACTAGCATAAGAAATAGAAAATTCAATTTTTTTGTCTCCTGATTGAGCTAGGATACACTCAATGGAAAAATTGGAAGCATCTACATGTATGTGGAATATCTTATTCTAATCTGGTGCTTTCAATATTGGAGTTGAAGTGAGAGCTTCCTTAAGCTTCATGAAGGATTCTTCACACTCATCAGTCCAGTCAAAGAGTGTTATCAAGCTGTACATGGGTTTTGTAATTATAGTGTACATGTAAATGAACCGCGTGTAATATCCGCAATGTCCCATGAAAGCTTGAACCCCTTTGATTGTTGTTGGTCTAGGCAATTTAGCAATAACATGAATATTATCCATATCAGTAGCTATGCCATTTTTAGACACTATATGTCCAAGAATTTTTCCTTGTCTGCCCATAAATGTGCACTTTTCAGGATTTAAAAAAATCTTATAAAGTCTACAATTTTCGAATACCTTTTTGAGGTGTTCAAAATGATCAGCCTGGATTGATGAATGTACACATAGATCATCCATATATACTTCCAAGAAATTTCAAAGATATTCTTTAAAAGCATGGCTCATCAATCTTTGAAAGGTGGCAGGAGCATTAGTTAACCCAAAAGGCATAACCCGATAGTCAAAAATACCCCATTCAGTTGCAAAGGCACTTTTATGCTGATCTTTGGGGTCAACCAAAAGTTGATTGTATCCCAAAAAGCCATGTAAAAATCTATAAGCTTCTTTCCCTTCAACTCATTCTAAAAAATGATCAGTGATTGGAAAAGGAAAGTTGTCTCTACTAGTAGCTACATTCACTTTCTTGAGATTGACACACACCCTTAATTTTCCATTTTTCTTGGGTACTACCACAATTGGAGACACCCAATCTGTGTGTTCAATTTCATAAATGAATTTGGTCTCCTTTAGCTTTTCTATCTCTTCTTTGATCTTTCTGGCAAATGTTTCATTATTATAAGTATATGGCCTCTGTCTGCTTGGTTTTGCATCATCTCTCATAGGTATGGTATGTTGATAGATTTCTGGATCAACACCCTTGAGATCCTTATAAGACCAAGAAAAAATATATCGGTATTCTTTCAGTAAGCTTTACAAAAGCTCCTCTTCTTCTTCTGTCAAGTCGTTTGCAATGTAAGCAGGTCTAGGCTCTTCTCCAGATTTGGCTAGACCTATCTCTTTTATGTTTTCAGGTCCTTCGTAGGACACCCTATTTTTGTAGTTCCTTGACAGGTTGTTTGACTATGATTTTTCGGTCTTGGAGAGTATATTTCTTGTAATGGGATGGAACACTCGTTACATCTTTACCTTCCCCCTTACTGGTTTCCATTTCAGTGGTATATATCTCCTTTAGAGCTTTCTTCAACTCTTGATGCTTCTTTCTCCCTTCAACTTGTGGCATGGCTGAATCCTTGTCCTGGTATTTAGGTTTTGCTTGAGTTTTCTTTCTTGTTTTTCTCAACGTTTTTGATGTTTCTTGCTTTTTGTTTAAAGGATATCTACCAGTGATTTTGTCTTTGACACAATCATGTGCATCTATTTGCATCAAAAACTATGTTCTACTGGAGACTAAGGGCATAGGTCTAGCTTTCAAGTTTCTTGTGTCTCTTTTTCTTCTATACCATTTCTATCTTCTCGGTTTTTGGTTTGGAAAGTCAAAAAAAAATTCCTCCCCTCCTTTCATGAGTAGTTTAGCTCTCACATGTTCTTTTTCCGACCCCAAATCATCTGAGGTAGCTGAATGTTCTTCTAACTCATCTGTTGCATCATAGTAGAGTTCTGAAAAGACTTGTTGAGCCTTCATCAAGTCCTTGGATTCTAGAATTTTGTCTTCAATGTGAAGGGTTGAGATCATTTGTATGGGAATTATGCCATAGCCATCCTCATTGCAAAATTGGGTAGGCATAGACATATTTACACATACATCCATTGTTGCCAATATTTGAGTCCACTCAAATGGCTCAAAAAAATGCTCTGGAAAGGGTTCAGGTACATAGGCTTCATTTGTGAAATCCCTTTCTAAGATACATTCTTCTCGTTTCAAACTTCCGTTTTCTGAGGCTCCACACATCCAAATAGGTGTGTCTTTGTTCAACCAAGATGGAAGCTTAGTTTTAGCCAAAGAGACTGAGTCAAATTCTTGTATGGGTGTTTTTATGCAATCTCTACAAGTGTGATCTTTTAGATTAACCCTTGTTATTGATCCCATTTTCTTCAAGTATAGATAATTGTTTCCCCAATCCTGAATGAGTTGTACTTATCGCACGAAAGGTCTTCCCAAGATGATTTCATAATTGAGTTTCTTTCCAAAGTCCAGTATTACAAAAGTGTGTAGATAATCAATTCCACAGAAACTAACCATCACTTTTCAAGCAGTTTTTTTTTATGTGTCCATCTGCCAATTGCAATTTCATTCGAGTTTGTCTAATGGCTGGTTTCCCCATGATTCCCATACTGCTTTCATGGCTATGGCTATGCCTACCCCACTATCCAATAATGCCATGGTTTCTATATTGTTAAATCTCACAGGAAGGGTTGTGTTTCCTTCTTTCCCTTTGTAGTATTCTCCAACTTTGTTCATTGGAATGGATCTGATCTCCTTGTTATCCAATTCGTGTTTCAATTTTTCCAAATTTTTCACGATTAGTCCTCTTATCTCCACTTTCTCTAGAGTTTTCTGTAGATCATTCCATAAATATGGTGTGATTTTCAACAGTTCTCCTAAAGTAAGAGTGCATTGAATGGTTGTAGACATGATTGAATGGATGTTGTCTACCTTTAGGGTCTGTTCCGCTCTCTTTATCTGGGTGGTTTTACACACTATGGATTCGTCTTTGTTATCTCCCAAGTAAGAGGGTAGTGTTTTCAGAGTGATTGGCTTAGACATTCTTGAAGCTTTAGAGCCACAATCCCCATACAAGGATTGTATATCCACGTCCATATCAGGAGGTAGATTGTCTAACCAAAATTCCTCTGTAGGAGCTCACTTCAGAGTTAGGCTCCCATCATTAATCTCTCTAACTTTTTCCCACATTCCTAACTAGTCTTCTTCTACAAACAGAATTCCATCTAAGGTATCTTCACTGTCAGACACTATGAGTTCTAGCTCTTTAGTTTCAAGGTGGGGTTCTACCACCACCCCACATTTCTCTTTACTGGTTCCTACCACAAGCTCCTTAGGTTTTGCCATACTCTTGAGCTTGGGTTTTTGTTTTTCCAGCATCTCTTGAGTAGTTCTTACCAAATTTTGATAGGCTTCAAGCTTAGCTGCTTCTATATCTAAAGAAGAATAGTTTTTCCATTTGTTTTCCATGTTTTGGCCTGCTTTAAGTCCCGCTTGGTAAGATTCCAAGGCTACATTGATTGGCTTGAAAATTTTGTCTACCAAAATTGATCCTCCAGATTTCACGGTGGTTTCCTTGATTTCATTTTCAGTTTCTTTCACTTTTCCCTGAAATATTTTATTGACTTTCTCCTCGATTTCAGCCCTTTGTTTTTGTTTTCTCATCTCATACCTTTTCCTTCTGCTTCTCTTGGTCTTTTGAGAGAAAATTTTAGTATTCTCCCAATCATCAGAGGAGTTATGTTTCTTTTTCTTAGCCTGGGCTCTGTTGACTACCTTGATTGGAACAATAGGTTCACTCTCACATGAGCTACTAGGTATCACTTGGACTACATTCACTACTGTTTTCTTTGTTCAAAGGATTTTTTGGACAATCTTAAGAGAGGTGTCCTCCCTTTTTGCAACATTGTATACAAAAGGCTTCAACTGGCTTAATGTTCTTGTCAGGCTATGGGCATTCATTATTCTAGTGATCATTTGCACCACAATTGTGATAATTTCCAATTCTTGGCTTAATTATGGGTCTTACCATCGGAGGTCTAACACCTTGATTAGCTACATAGTACATCGTTGCAAGCTCTCGTGTATTATAAGTCACAGGTTCTTCCATTGGTGGTGGATGTGAATTATACCAATCTCCTACTACCATTATTGTAGATGGACTAGGCTCAGCATATGGTATAACAGACACTAGTGTTTGTTCATCTATAACTACCTCTAAATGCATGTACTTTATAGGCACTACATTATGTCCAAGATATCGAGATTGTTGACCCAAAACAGGTTGAGGTCTTTCCATTCCCATCAGTGGTCTTTGAGCCGGTGCCATATTAGGCTGATATCTGTACATGGGTTGTCCTTGTGGCCTCGTAGGCACATACTGAACATTCCCATCATACTTTGGTCGGTAGTAGCACTCATTGGTTTCCATTTTTATCCATATAAGTTTTTCCTTGTTTGTTTGCCCTGATTTCCTCTTCAAACTCTATGTTATGGTCATCAATGCAAATAGCATACTCTTCATTGGGATCCAGGTAAGCCTGAGCTCCATGGTAATTAGTCTTATAAAAGGTGAGTATGTGCTTATACCGCACAGTCATTCTGGATTCTGAATGAGTCGAATAGGAAGACATTTCAGGTGTTGATTGTGTCTAAGACTTCTTCAAAGATAGTGTCCAAGTAATCTCCTTGATTCACACTCTCTTCAGGGGAGACTCTACTAGCGGTCTCTCCAAATATGCCTTGGTTTGCTAGTATACGGCTAGATCTAAGGTTCATATAGACTTGTGAAGCCCTGGATAGAGTACTTATCGTCGGATTGACTTGTTATCAGCTTCTTCCACTTGACTTGATTGCACTTCTGTCAAGCTTTCAATTCCTTGTTTGCAACCTGATTCCAATATAGCTTTAAATCAAGTTAGCTATTCTTTCACAAGGACTGTATATTTTTTTCTAACTATTGTGACTGGTCTATGTGTATCTCTTCAATTTGAGCTAAGTGAGTCAGCAATTGAGACTTTCATATTCTACTTTTGAAAAAAGCCAAAGACTAATCTGCAACTTGGAAACTAAGTGAACATGTACCAATTTGGATCCGATTGAAACCAAAATTGATCGGTGGCCTTGTATTATGTTTGTCTAACAATGTACAAGCTCAAAAGTCCAAAATGGTGTCTTTGTGTATCAGAAGTAAATAATCACGATTATTTACTTTTCTCAAATTTTTGCATCTTTTTGGTCAACTGAGCATGTACACTTGTCTTACACATCAATATAAGCCTATGAGTCAAGTTTCACTAAGTTTAAACAAGATTTTTCCAATTTACACTCAAGTTCTTAACAAACAATCAGTACAGATTTTAGTTTTTACCAAGTTTTTGGTCAGTTTGGTGATCCAAATTCTATGGGCATGTACAAAAGATGTTTGTACACATGCATAGAGTCTTTGGTATCAACCTTGGTCACTTTTGAGCTAAAAGTAAATAATCACAATTATTTACTTTTGGCCTAAATGAGCACTTTTTCAACTTTTCAGTGGTTGGACAATATTTTTATGATCTATTTTAAGCCTCTGAGTCAAGTCAAAACTTAATTTGGCCTAAAATATCAAGAAAAAGTAAATAATCTGAGTTTTTGCAAACTCTTGAAATTTTACCTCAAATGCGTCCTTAAGCTAACCCACTAGTTCATACAACTTTTAAAGCATAATCCCTAGCCGGATTCAATGGTGGAGAGTCTTCTGGTGTGTAAGGTCTCTGACCCGATCACAAGAGCACCCTTGTACCACAAAATGAATACAATGAAATAAGTTACTATTTTTAGCAGTTTTCCAGATTCTGTCAGTGCCATGATGGTTAGAATGTTATAAAGCTTCAAAATGTGAATTAAAATAATTTTTGTGAAAAAATTCTAAAAGTAGTAATTTTTTGGTCACCCGACCCGTCCAGTCTCGACCGTCTCGAAAATCTGCACCCGTATCCCGAATTTGAAAAAAATGCATTTTCGGACCCCGAGGGGCTGCTAAATATGACAGATACTCAGACCCGTACGTCTTAGTTAGAGCTTAGTATAGCAATTTACAGCATCAAAATCCGACTCGTATGGCCCGTTTTAGCCTAAAACCAATTTTTCACAAAATTGTCCGGGAGGCACCGGGGGCCCGAGGCTGTGTGGGAACAGGTCCCAGCCCACTCCAGACCTGCTTTAGCAGCTAGGGGGCACCCTCTTGCTTTGTGGGAGTCTTGGGGAAGCTGCCAAGCCTGCAACTCAGTGTGAGAGTCAGTTTACTGAGCCAACTGGACACTTGGTGGGTAGGCAACTGGACTTGCCATGCAAGGACTGAGTGCTCATCCAGATGCAATTAGCAACACAAATCGATTTTCAGCCTGTAGGAGCCTATTTAAAGGCCTATACACACACACACACACACACACACACACAGACATATATGCTCACACACACACATTGCATACTCACACACCTACACATTGGGAAGGTGCTGCCGGCACACACACAGCTTTTGAAGGAGAAGCAAGGAGGGAGGTGTTGCCGAAATTCCCATCTTGAGGATTCATTGCATCAGGAATTTAAGAGGATTCTCAACCCGTAATCACGATAATTATGGTTTAATTATTGCTCTTCTTAATCTCATCATTACCCACTCATAATTCTTGTCTACTATGCCTACTTTTAGCTATAATTCTCTATAGCTGCTCTCTAAGTTTTCATAGCTATACTTCATTACATAATTATCATTCATTTAGTTAATTTATTCAGCCATTCATCATCCTTAATCAAGGATTAATGCATGATTAGGAAAGATTCTCTCTCTAGGCGGTATAGTCAATAAATTGTCAGCTAGTAATAGTGTAGATTTGTCAGAATTCAATCTTTCACTACTCAATAGAGTTGTTATAAATTATACTTAATCTTCTCCCACATTTAGATGCGATTAAGGCTGAAAATTAATCCGTCATTAGTCCAATAAGAAGAAGGTTTTTCCATCACACATGCCTGCGGTCACTCTGCACCTTCATATTGCTCTAGGAAAATGAATGAGCTTGCTTACTTCATATCTTTCGTGAATCAATTAGAAAAACTCTGAATTTCTTAATCATTTAAGCCAAGTAATTAACCTTAGAGTCGTTTCCCATAGGGTGGATACAGAATTACCCTTAAAATTGCTAGGGCAAAAAGGGAAAAATCTAACCTCGTGCATAAGGAGGAGTCTTTAATAAATCTAATCTGCCGATTGGTTTGTCATGTTACTCTCGGACCTTAGCTCTTTCTTTTTCAAGTCTATCATTTAAGTAGTGAGAAAAATGGCCCCGGTTAAGAGAACTCGCTTCGGTGGAGCCCACGACTGCGAGGCGGGAACAAGCAATGTCAACGGAAAAGGAAAGGCTCCCATGGACGAGAAAATACCGGCCATCTCACGGGCTATTGACGAAGAAATGGAAGAGGTAGGTCCCAATTTCTATTCAAGTTGTTTAATTAACATTGCATACGATTAGTTAGGAATGAACATATCCCCGAACATGTTGGAGAAATCCGACAAAAACCTCGGCATTGAATGCATAGTACATTTAAGTATAAAGTAGGAAAGAAATGATTGATGGGTATGCTGTTTGCAAGAGGAAAGAATGTTTGCTAGGGAAAATTTAGCTCTACATGTTCATTTTATTTCCAATGTTGAATCAGTCCTGACCCCCCTACTGATCACAGGGGGCAGAGTTCCTCGTTAGGGATCTTGAATCCACGACTTGCTTTTTATGCGGTGGATACCCACGACTTGCTTTCTATGCGGTGGGAGTGTCCATGACGTGCTTTCTATGCGGTGGACATACCTAGTTGTATGGGCAGCTAGGCGACAACGGGAGGAGTGAACTCTCGCTGGAGGGGGGATGTTGTACCTCCAGAACATTGGAACTTTTATGAATAAGTTTGAGTAGAATTTTTACTAGAATTCTGTCTTGGTGTTGTTTGCAATACTGGTTGAAGGGCTGTTTTAACGAACCATGTGATTCGGAATTAAACAAGGAATATCTATGTTGTGTTAACAACCTTTGTGGTAGTAATTAGGTCACACGAGGAAGTGTGAGTGTGGGGGTGGAAAGTGGGGGCTTGGCTCGGGTTGCCAATGCCTACAAGATGGGTGGTCCCGATTGGTTGGGAACTCTCTGTCCCCATAGTGCTTACTCGATATTGGTATTACTCATTGCCCCTAGAGCGGCGAATCCTCGAGAGTACGTGCCTCTGAAACATGGGGAAAAAGGCACTCGGGGTTTCTCTCCTCTTGGAAGGTGGGTCTTAGAATCACTAGATAGTTAAGTACGCTTCCCCTGCGAGGTGGAGCTAGATCTCGTTGCTAGTAGGCTCGAACTCGACTCACTTTGTGATGAGAGATCGTCCGCTAGTTGAACCCTGAACCATTTTGTTTGCTTCCTCTATAGATCTAGTGGCCACCAGGTTTACCATCAGATCCGTTGTTTGATACGACGGGGTGGGGACCTCACACCTAGTATCAGAGCCTAGGTTAGGCTGGGAAAATAAAGTCGTATTGTTTGAACATTTAAAAGGAACTGAAAGTATATAGGTAGTTGATCCGAATTCCTTGCATTGGTGTTGCAGGAAGACCTCGTGCTCGAATATCGGAAGTTCCAAGTGTTTGAGCTTATTTATGAGCAAGCTCGAAGATCCCCTGTTTACCAGTTCAGGCGAGATATCATGGAGATACTGTTGAAGGCTTATACGCCACAGTCCACTCGCATTGACAAAGGATGGAAACTTGATTGGACATTTCCAGGAGGTTACTACATCAATGCTCGGAAGCTAGGGTGTCTGGCTACCGACTTGAAGAAGATACGTTGGGGAGAAGAGTTGAGAGTAATAGAGATATTCTACTTGGTGCCCACACAATTGGACCAGGCTGTTTCGGGCAACTCCAACCAAACCATCAACGACTGGCTCTTGCAGAAGGTCACCAATGTGATTCCAGCAAACCAAGTCAAAACCTTTGGATTACTGAAAGCGGAACTCCGGCCCGATATCTTAGTTTATTATCCCCTCAAGAATGTGTATAAGAACTATTACACGAATGAAGTAGTGCATCATGTTGAAGCGGTCCGGGGCGGGCAACAAGAAGAGCAACCTCTAGACACCCTTCAAGGCTCCCGTGCTGCTCAATGGGGTTGGGGCAAAACACAACACAAACCAAAACAAAAAACCCCCATCCAAATCCCAACTACACAAGGGGCACCACCTAGTTTAAGAGCGAACTAGGACGCAAAAGAGGAGAATCGTTAGAGCAACCCACAAACAAGCAAGGAATTTACACTAACCCTAACACCAATGGAACACTCTCACACACTAAAACACGAGAGCGAGAGAGAGAGAGAGAGAGAGAGAGAGAGAGATGGTGCTCGGGCTGCTTTGAAGTGTATCGTTAATGATCAAGAAAACATAAATATATATATGTAAGAAAGAGAGAGAAGGGGGAAGGGGGTGCTTGTTACACTAATGCCTTCTTACAAATCTGTCATGACCAATCAAAGTGAGATTAGTATTTGTTCAACATAGCCTGAGTAAATTACACCACAACACATCACAAGAAAAAAGCCACCCCAATCACTGTCTTAAGGCCAGGGGAGTCCTCTCCACCCTGTCTCCCTCTTACAGCATGTGGGATTTATCGCTAAATTGATAACAATACCCGGAGACAAGCTATCAAGAACTTAAATAAAACACCAAGACACTTACACATCATTATTGTCCATGAATTCACGTTGGAAGGGAGACAAGGTATCCATGCTTAGTCCAAATTCACCCTCCTTGATTCAGCAAATGTTGGGCTTACTCTAGTAGGAGAAATGATAGATTTCCTACTCTCAATTTAATGATCACTCTCTCTTACAATGGCATAGAGTTCCCTTGCTAATCACCCCTAATACAACACATACATATGCCTAATGCCAATGTGATTCCACTCAAGAGCTCCTTCTCAAGAGGTTTAGCTTGGCTTCTCAAGCTATAGCATAGTGCTCTTTCTTCTCCCCCCTTTTTGTGCTTGCTACACCCTCCTTTTACAGCAATTTTGAAGGCTAGGGTTACTCCTCTAACCATGGTTGGGTTAGATTTTCAGCAATTTATCTAATTTCTTTTGCTTGGAATTATCAAGAAGTTGGTGGGGAAAGAGAGAGGAGAGAAATGGAGGTGATAGGACTTTTCATAGTGGGTTAGTGTTAGTAGAGTTAGTATTAATTTACAAATGGAATTGGATATTTACAATGGGAGTATCCATGTAGGATACAAATAAGGAAGAAAAACTCTTAAGAGGTAAGAAAAGGTGGATTTCTTACAAGGTTGATGCTCCAAGTGTCTTGAGTAGGGCCAATTTTGACGCTTGTTGATGGTCCACTAGCTTTGACGGTACATTTTTTCTCCACTCTTGACCTTCCTTGAGAGACAAGGTAATTGAAGCTGAGTAATCAACCACCATGATGCTGTCTTTTAAGAAAAGAGGCTAAATTTTGTGGTTTTTTTGATAGATATGGGTAATTTGGAGGAGGAAAAATGAGACTAGGTGGTCAATTTTGGAATGGAATTGTGTGTGGGAGGTATGAGTTCACCATGGTTTCTCTTATTCTTCAAGGTTGAGGAGAAGTTGAGTAGGGTGCAGAGAGGAGTGGTGAGAGAGGTGGGGATGATGAGTGGAGAAGTGTGTGTGAAAGAGGAAAATGATAAAGTGGAACAGAGAGTGTGGCTGCATGGCATTGGAAAACTGGGGTCCACTAATAAAATCATAGCTCACAGCTCATAGCTCAAAAAAATATAAAAAAATTTGAGGCAAAAGTTCAGCCCACGAGCTACAACTCTTTTTTGTATCACCTTTTCAAATTCGGAGAGCAAGTGAACTTTAAAAATTCAGCAAAACCGACCGTTTTTTTCCACTGCACAAGGTCCTTGTGGGGTCCTTCTTTGGATGATTCTTTTGAATACCTCCAAGAGTGAGCCCTCCATAGTGCATGTATGCATGCCACCTACCCTTGACCTTATTTGGTAGGTCTATAATTAAAGATATTGTTGAGATCATGATATAAGTGAATAGTACAACTAAGAAAATCAAATATTGAGGGGTCTAAAAAATATGTACATGTCAAATATAAATAATATAAGTGGAAAAAATATAAAGGGGTCAAAAGAAATCTCTCTCATTATGAGGCTACCATAAAAAGATAAATATTTTTGGTGTTCTAATTTTTAGAAAAAAAAACAAAATAGATGTAGGAAGGGAAAAATCACAATAGTGAAAAAATATACACATAAATAAAACTACTTTTTTTTGGATTTTTGTTGGGGTGGAGTTACACCAAATATAAGAGAAGCTTACATGAAAATATTTCTGTATGGAATAAAGAGTATGAAAAATGGTAAGAAAAATTGTGGTAATGGTGAGGCAATGTACATAGCATAAATAACACACACCTAGGTAAAAATATTTACATAAATACCAAAATAATTATGAAAAAATCTTTTATTTAGGCCCTATATACAAAGAAATATTTACATACGCATGGGCCATAATACACTTATATTTTTTATTTTTTTTATTTTTTTTTGGCTCAACTAGCCCAATGCCTAGCTAATTGAGGGTTTTTTATTTCAGTAAGGAGATATGGAAAAAGTCCCCTAACTCACACGCACCTATATACAGTGAAAGGGTGAGGGTAACCACAGTGTTTGAGTGATTTGATAGGGGGGGATAACTCACTATGGCAATCACAGAGAGCTGAAAAACGGCTATCATTAGCCCTCCCGCACGATGATGGTATATTCATGTACCATCATAAAGAATCTTTTCCAAAGAGAGTGCTTCAGAGTCCTTGACAAGATCTTCATTGTTTGGCCCCTTGGAATTTTGGTTTGTGTTACACTCATGCTTCATGGAACAATACTTACATGGGATAGTTGCCTTTTGCTCTGGTAGATCCTTTGGTAGAAGACGACTCAAGTAAGGCTTCAAGCGATAGCCGTTTACCTTCCTGGAGTGCTCTTTCCCATTCAAGTCCATAAGTTGATAGTAACTTGAATTGAAAGCCTTCTTGACTATGTATGGCCCCTGCCATCTTGTTTCAAATTTGGCATCAAAATGATTATCGAGTCGATTGTCATACCTTAGCACAAGATCTCCTTCATTGATGCCTTTGTCCTTCAATTTCTTGTCAAGCTTCTCCTTTGTCTGTGTGGCTTTTCTCTTATAGCACTCGTATGCTGCTTCTCTTTTCCACTCAAGCTCAGCTCAGGTAAGAAGTCGATCCATCCATGCTTCTTGATCATCTTGTGCTGATTTGCCATGAAGTCGCATTATTGGAATGTTTAGCTCAATTGGCTGTAAAGCCTCTTGACCATAGACCAAGTGAAATGGTGTGAAC
Organism: Adiantum capillus-veneris; assembly: GCF_014529385.1. Lineage (NCBI taxonomy): Eukaryota > Viridiplantae > Streptophyta > Polypodiopsida > Polypodiales > Pteridaceae > Adiantum > Adiantum capillus-veneris. The sequence goes on along the minus strand of NC_140948.1, from coordinate 12,934,885 downwards.
TCCGTGGCTTCCCTATATGTGGTTCGATACGCCCACAAGGCACCATCCAAGAAGTCATCCCACAACTTTGTCTTGTTTTTCACCATCTTTCTAATGATGCCTGCAATGACACCATTAGCTTTTTCTACCAAACCATTTGATTGGGGATAGTAGGGTGTACTGTGACGATGTAGAATGCGAAGTTCTTCACAGACTTCTGTGAGCAATCCCGTTCTAAACCCTGGACCATTATCAGAAACAATCTCCAAAGGTGTGCCAAATCTACAACAAATGTGAGTATAGACGAATTTGCTCACTGTCCTCTCATTTACCTTTGCCACACTTTGTGCTTCCACCCACCTAGTCATATAGTCTACAGCCACTAGAATGTAGAGTTTACCATTTTTTGTGCTAGGCAGAGGACCCATAGCATCAATGCCTCACTTTTCAAAGGGTCCATTTGCAAGCACGATTTGCCTTGGACCATAAATCAATCTTCTATTCCCATTTACCTGACAATTGTGACAACTTTTACACCAATGTTGGACATCCACATGTAGACTTGGCCAAACATACCCCGCAAGCAAAATCTTCTTCACAGTTAATTATTGGGAAAAATGACCACCACATGCCTCTTCATGCAAACCTTTTAGAATGGCTAGAATTTCCGCGATAGTTGGTACTCTTCTGCACACTTTATCCTTCCCTCTTTGATAGAGGGAGCCTTCTAGGAAGAGATACATGCTTGCCTTCTTCATGAGTCTCCTCTTCTGAGCTTTTGTGAAGTCTGGTGGAAACTCACCCTCCAAAATGTAGCCAATGATGGGAGCCAATGACTCCAATCCCTGGTACCTCGGTTGCTTCACAGCAGCCGCCACCATGATGACCTGCACTTCTTTCTTTACACATGCAACGGCTTGTTGTGCAAGTAAATCAGCATCTTCATTTTGTTTCCTAGGAATATGATATAATTGCACCTCCTCAAATTGATTAAATAGCCTACGGATGGTATGAACTTTGGCCCTTAGTCTTTCATTTTTGCATGCCCAGATACCTAAAATCTGCTTCACAATGAGAAGTGCATCCCCTTTTACCATGAGACGTTGTATACCATGGCCAATGCATATTTTTAAACCATGAAGTAGTGTGTCATATTCTGCTTCATTGTTGCTAGCTGAACTTGGTAGATTGAACTTCTCTTTCATGACCACCTCTCCACTTGGGTTGAGCAACACTAGCCCTCCCCCTGCTTTTCCTGTGGCTCGACAAAAAGCTCCATCAAAGAACAAGGTAAAAGCATTAGGAATACTTTTTGGTGGTGGCAATGGTAGGGTCTTTACTTCAGGCACCTTAATCTCCTTTTCATGCACCCTATAAGTGAGAATCCCTGTCAATTGTGAACGCACACTATCTTCTACCTTGAAAGAGTATTGAAACTCTTGCAACTCCATAATCCACTTTGAGATCCTAGTACTAAGATTCATTTGAGATGACACCCAAGGGAACAAATTCTCTGCGGTGAGGATTACAAAAGGTTTTGGGAGCAAGTAGGATCTAAACTTCCTTATCGCAAACATGAGAGAAAGCATCATGAGTTCTACCTCCGTGTAGCCTCTCTCTAAAGCATTCATGACCCTACTAGCAAAGTAGATGGGCCTCATCCTGGTACTATAGGGATCTTGTTGTAACAAAACTGCACCAATTGTTTCTTTCCCAGCACTAGAGCTAACAAAGAATGTGTACTCCCAACAAGGAGGCATGAGTGTTGGTAGCTCTGACAAAATGGCTTTAATGTTACAAAAGTACTCTTCAAGCTCATCAGATCATGCAAATTCTACTTGTTGTGTCAACTTTTGCAAAGGGTGAAGTAACTCCGAGGCTAAGTGAATGAAGCGTGACATATACTTCACCTTTTGAATGAATGAGATGACCTCCTTAAGACTCTTGGGTGATGGTAGCTCAATAAGAGCCTTTGCCTTTGAAGGATCCACTTCAATGCCTTTGTAAGAAACTTTATGAACAAGCAAGATTACTTCATCCTCACCTATATGGCACTTGTCGGGGTTGAGTTCACCTCCCATGTCGTAGAGCTTCTTTAAACCTTCTTCTACACTTTGTAGATGCAATGATTTTGAGCTATAAATACAGAAATCATCAATGAACACCCTAATTGACTTTCCAAAGAATGCTTGAAACACCATATTCATGAAACGTTGGAATGTTGCAGGAGCATTTTTCAGACCAAATGGCATGACTCTAAAAGCATAACAACCCCAAGGAGTGATAAAGGTTGTTTTCAATTGATCCTCCAATGCAATCCCTATTTGAAAGTAACCTGAGTAACCATCGCACACAGTGTACTTCTCATGACCAGCTACCTCATTTAGTATCTCATCCTGGAATGGGAGGGGAAAGTGATCTCTCTTTGTTTCCTCATTGAGGGGACGGTAATCCACACACACCCTCCACTTGCCATTTTTCTTAGGAGTGACAACAACAGGAGAGACCCACTCTGAATTCTCCACTGGATAAATGAAACCTGCTGCTAGAAGCTTTCTTACCTCCTTAAGTAGAGCCTGTTCCGTTATAACTCCTAGCCTTCGTAGCTTCTGAGCTTTAGGTGTGGCCTCAGGCTTTAACTCAATCTTGTGTTGAACAACATCTACCCCACGCACGTCGGTGTAGTCTTTAGCAAAAAGCCTAGGAAACTTCCTTAGCACACATTTGAACTCCTCTCTTTCATCCTTTTTAAGTGTTGTTGATAGCATACCTTCCAGCATCCCTTCATCTTGAACACCTTTGTTCTCTTGAGGACCTACCTCCTCCAAGCCTTGACAAGAGGTCTCTTTGTTGCTTGGCTTAAACCTTACCCCCATGACTTCGATGGAAGACTCCTCTTCAGTAATGCTACCACTACTTTCTTCTTCTGAAGTGTTATCGGTCCAACCTTCTTCCGTCTCACTTTGAGATGATTCTTCATGGAGCTCCTCTTGGCGTTGCTCCTTCATGTCAAAGACAACCTTCTTATGATTGTCATTCCTGCAAATTAATTTCCCACTCTCCCAATCCTACAAAGCTCGCATTTTCATTAGCCATGGTCTTCCTAGGATAAATGGATAACCACTTCCCTTGGTCGACATAACATAAAAATCCACCGCTTTCTTAATGCCAAAGGCCTCTACAAAGACATTTTTACAAATGCCTACACACCTAGCCTTGCTATTGTTTGCCATCTTGACTTTGATGTCAGGTGTCTCATGGATGTGCATGCCTAGTCTTTGCATGAGTCCCTCTGTCATGATGCAAATTTGTGCACCCCCATCCACTAGACCTTTCCTAACCAATCTTCCTTTGATGTAACAGTCTAGCACCGGTGTAATGTCCTCATTCATTTCAGCTTGTGCAATTTTTACAACAGGCACACTCTCTTTTACCTTTCTCCTAGTGCTAACTGCCCTTGTTAAATCCCTCCTAACTTGTGGACATATTGCAAGAAATTGAGGCCATGAAATATCAAGACCCTTACCTCTCATGTCTTCCAACAAGTTGTACGGAGCCATACCATGTCCAAGAGGGAAGTCTTGGAGGTTGATACGACGTCGAGTCCTCTTGGTTTCCTTGGTCTCCTTTGCCTTTTTGCCTTGTCCATGGTCACTCTGTGATGTGACTCCTTCTTTCTCTTAACCTTTCCCTCGGCCACGCTTAATGCCATTAGCTTCCATGTCAACCTCATTTGAATTTGTCACCTCTACCACATGCACATTTGGATCTGGCAAAGGTGGAACTCCTTCTACCCCTTGTGGAGGTGGTCTTGGTCCATTTGGCCTTTGTAGAAGCCTTGGTTGTTGACCAGCTCCTTCTCCTGCATTCATCACTGGGTAATTCAAGTTAGGTCTCCCTGGCTCTCCACGGGGCCAAGGACAATTATACATACCATGTCCAGACTCTCCGCAATTCCAACATTGCAAGACTCTCCTAGTTCGTGGCTCTCTCTCTTCTGACTTCTTTGCTTGTCCCTTTGGACCTACAGCTTGTGCAAGGTGAATTGACAGGCTGCTTAAAGATTCATTTAACTTCTCAATCACTTCAGCCGTTACCTCGGGAAGCTCCCTAGATGTTGATGCTTGTGACTTACCTTTGGGTCTAAGACCTTCTATTGGAACCTCTCCCCTTAAGCACTTGAGTTTCCTATACTTCTCAACAGCCCTAGTTTCCGCTGCATCAAAAGTAGCAGGTGCACCCGCCTCAACTTTTACCTTAAGGTCAGGAAAGAGTCCGGCTATGAACCTCTCCTTCTTTAAAAATTCTGCACCATCACCAGGGTTAGCAACATTTCGTATCCATAGAGCCCAAAGACATAGAAACTCTTGCTTGTACAAGTAGTAGTCATCTAAGTCTTTTTGCTTATGAGAAACAATGTCTTGCCATAGTTTTTGAGTGTTTTGGGGATCAAAGAAGTATCTCTTAAAACGATTCAAAACTTCTGTGTAATTCCCCTTAACTTCCTCAGGCAAAGAGTCAAACCAAGTACTAGCATCTTTCCTAAGGACCACCTCAAACATTTCTACACGTTCTTGATCGGTTACTATCCTCTTGATACGGCAAGACATCTTGAAATTTGCTAAAAATAATTATGCATCCTCTCCAGGCTCTCCAAAGAAAAGAGGATATCCAGACATTTGGCGTTGGCTCTCCATTATTATGAAAGATTACAACACGAGTTACAATAAGGGATACAATAGAGATTTAGAACCACTCGCCTGCAAATGAAGAAGTAAGAAAATACCACTCTAGGTTTTCTTCTTCAGCTATCCAAGCTTCAATGAGGTCTCGATTTGTTTGATCAAAACAAAAAGGTAGACTATTGATGAGCTCTAAGAAGGGTTGAAATTCTTCAAAGCTAAGGCGATAAACAGAAATCTCTAGAACTTCATTTTTTGGATCCAAAAGAGCAACCACGTCCCAAGTGATAAATTGCACTTGCTCTACAATTCCCAACGCACAAGCGGTTTGTATAAAAACTAGATCTTCATGCTCGTCGAAGGCCGTGAGAAAGTAGCAATTGACTAGGAGCTCCTTTCCTTTGAGTTCCACACAGTCGGAGTGAGGCAACCTTCTCACAATTTCATAAAGAACATCCTCATCAAGTCCAATCAAGTTTGCAAGATTTAAAGACTCCACTTGTGCTACAAAATTCCTGGACAAAAACTCCTTAGGATTATGGTTAAATCATTCAAAAGCATAAAGAGATTTACAATGTCTCTATGAACAAAGTGTCATAGAAAGTAGAGAAGGATGAGAATTTATACAAATTTGCAATCTTCTCTATGCTCTCTTTATTAAGACAAGCTCTGAATAGCTCCCTATCTCCTTTGTTGAAAGCGAAAGGAAGACTATTAATAAAACGCAAATGAGGGAAAAATTCACCAAATGTGAGTCTATGAAACATGAACTCTGGCCGCAAGTTTCCTGAAGAGTCTTCCTCAATGGTGAAATGCACTCGCCAAACGCCAAATTTCACTCTATTTACCAATCTTAGGGCACACACTAGTTGGATGAATGCGCGGTCTTCCTTAGTGCCCAACAATAAGAGGAAAATGGAATCCACGCGTAAGACCTTCCGTCTTAACTTCACCACCCTCTTGTTATGAGGGAGACGCCTTACTACTTGCTCCTGTAGCTCAATTGGTAATAGAGCTAGATCTCTAAGGATTGAACTTTCACTACACACACATTCCCAGTTAGAACAAATGATCGTTTTTTTGTTTCTTGTAACAACTTGGACAAAGAAAAAACAAACATACACACTATTTTGCCGGGCTGCACTTCATTTTAAAATAAAATGAACACATGTACATCAAAAGAAGTGTGGTAGTTGATGAGAGGTAGAATGACAGGGTTTGGTGATGCAAGAATTTCTCCTACTCTTTGGGCACCAAACATGAACACCATTCGTTGTTGAAAATGGATCTTTCTACTAATTGCAACGTTTATTCTAATGTGTGGAGTAAAATGAAAGGGAAAAACCTCTATTCCTGGGCCATTATCCATGGCCTATGCATGTCCTAATGCTTAAAATAACACAAAAATATAGACGTCCAAGATGATATTGTACCTAATGAGAGGAAAAATAAAAGGATTTACCAAAGTGTTTATCTCGGCTAACCTAAGAGGACCTAAAATTCTACGAATTACTCGCTGAAATTGCAACTTAGTACTAACAATTATGTGTACCTTTTGCCTTGCAATGGGAATGAAGGGATCATACAAATTCTCGTGATTCATGCAAGCTACTTGACTATGCTAAAGGTTGAGCCTTCACAAAACATACACAAGCCTGTCCTCCGTGGGGGCACCAATTTGAAGCGGTCCGGGACGAGCAACAAGAAGAGCAACCTCTAGACACCCTTCAAGGCTCCCGTGCTGCTCAATGGAGCTGGGGCACAACACAACACAAACCAAAACAACAAACCCCCAGCAAAATCCCAACTAAAACACGAGAGAGAGAGAGAGAGAGAGAGAGAGAGAGAGAGAGAGAGAGAGAGAGAGAGAGGGAGAGAGAGAGAGAGAGATGGTGCTCGGGCTGCTTTGAAGTGTATCATTAATGATCAAGCAAACATAAATATATATATGTAAGAAAGAGAGAGAAGGGGGAAGGGGGTGCTTGTTGCATTAATGCCTTCTTACAAATCTGTCATGACCAATCAAAGTGAGATTAGTATTTGTTCAACATAGCCTGAGTAAATTACACCACAACACATCACAAGAAAAAAGCCACCCCAATCACTGTCTTAAGGCCAGGGGAGTCCTCTCCACCCTGTCGCCCTCTTACAGCATGTGGGATTTATCGCTAAATTGATAACAATACCCGGAGACAAGCTATCAAGAACTTAAATAAAACACCAAGACACTTACACATCATTATTGTCCATGAATTCACGTTGGAAGGGAGACAAGGTATCCATGCTTAGTCCAAATTCACCCTCCTTGATTCAGCAAATGTTGGGCTTACTCTAGTAGGAGAAATGATAGATTTCCTACTCTCAATTTAATGATCACTCTCTCTTACAATGGCATAGAGTTCCCTTGCTAATCACCCCTAATACAACACATACATATGCCTAATGCCAATGAGATTCCACTCAAGAGCTCCTTCTCAAGAGGTTGAGCTTGGCTTCTCAAGCTATAGCATAGTGCTCTTTCTTCTCCCCCCTTTTTGTGCTTGCTACACCCTCCTTTTATAGCAATTTTGAAGGCTAGGGTTACTCCTCTAACCATGGTTGGGTTAGATTTTCAGCAATTTATCTAATTTCTTTTGCTTGGAATTATCAAGAAGTTGGTGGGGAAAGAGAAAGGAGAGAAATGGAGGTGATAGGACTTTTCATAGTGGGTTAGTGTTAGTAGAGTTAGTATTAATTTACAAATGGAATTGGATATTTACAATGGGAGTATCCATGTAGGATACAAATAAGGAAGAAAAACTCTTAAGAGGTAAGAAAAGGTGGATTTCTTACAAGGTTGATGCTCCAAGTGTCTTGAGTAGGGCCAATTTTGACGCTTGTTGACGGTCCACTAGCTTTGACGGTACATTTTTTCTCCACTCTTGACCTTCCTTGAGAGACAAGGTAATTGAAGCTGAGTAATCAACCACCATGATGCTGTCTTTTAAGAGAAGAGGCTAAATTTTGTGGTTTTTTTGATAGATATGGATAATTTGGAGGAGGAAAAATGAGACTAGGTGGTCAATTTTGGAATGGAATTGTGTGTGGGAGGTATGAGTTCACCATGGTTTCTCTTATTCTTCAAGGTTGAGGAGAAGGTGAGTAGGGTGCAGAGAGGAGTGGTGAGAGAGGTGGGGATGATGAGTGGAGAAGTGTGTGTGAAAGAGGAAAATGATAAAGTGGAAGAGAGAGTGTGGCTGCATAGCATGGGAAAACTGGGGTCCACTAATAAAATCATAGCTCACAGCTCGTAGCTCAAAAAAATATGAAAAAATTTGAGGCAAAAGTTCAGCCTACGAGCTACAACTTTTGTTTGTATCACCTTTTCAAATTCGGAGAGCAAGTGAACTTTAAAAATTCAGCAAAATCGACCGTTTTTTTCCACTGCACAAGGTCCTTGTGGGGTCCTTCTTTGGATGATTCTTTTGAATACCTCCAAGAGTGAGCCCTCCATAGTGCATGTATGCATGCCACCTACCCTTGACCTTATTTGGTAGGTCTATAATTGAAGATATTGTTGAGATCATGATATAAGTGAATAGTACAACTAAGAAAATCAAATATTGAGGGGTCTAAAAAATATGTACATGTCAAATATAAATAATATAAGTGGAAAAAATATAAAGGGGTCAAAAGAAATCTCTCTCATTATGAGGCTACCATAAAAAGATAAATATTTTTGGTGTTCTAATTTTTAGAAAAAAAAACAAAATAGATGTAGGAAGGGAAAAATCACAATAGTGAAAAAATATACACATAAATAAAACTACTTTTTTTTTGGATTTTTGTTGGGGTGGAGTTACACCAAATATAAGAGAAGCTTACATGAAAATATTTCTATATGGAATAAAGAGTATGAAAAATGGTAAGAAAAATTGTGGTAATGGTGAAGCAATGTACAGAGCATAAATAACACACACCTAGGTAAAAATATTTAAATAAATACCAAAATAATTATGAAAAAATCTTTTATTTAGGCCCTATATACAAAGAAATATTTACATACGCATGGGCCATAATATACTTATATTTTTTATTTTTATTATTTTTTTTGGCTCAACTAGCCCAATGCCTAGCTAATTGAGGGTTTTTCATTTCAGTAAGGAGATATGGGAAAAGTCCCCTAACTCACACGCACCTATATACAGTGAAAGGGTGAGGGTAACCACAGTGTTTGAGTGATTTGATAGGGAGGGATAACTCACTATGGCAATCACAGAGAGCCGAAAAACGGCTATCAATGTCAATACCATTTCCTAGGCGTATGTTATACGCAATCCATAAAGCCATGTAATAAGCGGTCATCAATCATTCTAAACCTTGAGGAGTTTTGATTGTAATAAATTTCCATCAATAAAGTGCTTTTTTGTCTCTGAATCTCTGTCTCTTGATAAAGTGGATTTTTAATTTTATTAAAGTCTCGTGTCTATCTTGAAATTCAAGTAATGGTATCAAGAATTTCGTATAACCCATGTAGGTACCGCCTGTTGCTCTGTACTCGGCAGCGCAAGAGAAGAAGCTTCTCCTCAAACAAGCCCAACCTCCGATCTTTAAGGGCGAGGGGGCAAATGTGGAGAGAGATGCGGAAGTATGGATGGAAGCCATGGACGATTACTTTGAAGCTGCGGGAACCCAACCCGTAAATCAGACCATGCTTGCGATGTTCCGCTTGACTGGCGATGCCAAGATATGGTGGAAGCAACATTGCAGAGACCTGGACATTAAAGGATCTTCCCAATCTTGGGAAGACATCAAAGTTGCGATAATGGGACGTTATTTACCACCTGCCTATAGGACCTTGAGAATGAATGAATTCTTTTCACTTCGGCAGCTGGATTCAATTGTCGAAGAATACTATGCAAAGTTTGTCACTCTTCGGAGATATGCTCCTAAGATGACCTTGGAACAACAGCTGGAAAGGTTCTGTCAAGGACTAATTGATCCCTTGAACACTCGGCTGGAGGCTCTTAGGCCGTCAACACTACAGGATGCCTTGTTGAGGGCTAAACCTCTAGCTCTCGAAGTACAAAAGGCTAATCAGAATAGGAGGAATCATTGGGCAAAGAGGGCAAGGAACACTTCTTGGGACAACAGACCAGCCAACCAAACCTATAACCAGCGCCCTATTGTGGCTACCACCACAACCATGGAGTTCCCTGATGTTCGATGCTATGGTTACGGCGAGCATGGACACTACAGATCCAATTGCCCCAGGAACATTCATGCAACCAACGCCAATGCCATACCCTTGAATACCCATGGGCGTGGCTAAGCTAATGGAAGAGGAGGACGCGGAAGAATGAACAGAGGGCGAGGGCGTGGAGCTACTGCCAGAGTGAATTCCGCAGTGGTACAACCAACTGTGGGTGATGAAGCAGTGGAGAGAGCAACCCTACATGCTGCAATTGACAATCCCAATGGTTGCGAGCAATACGCAGTCATTCATACGCCAGGATCTCTCAGAGGTGAACAAGTTAACTTCCTTATAGATTGTGGCAGTACTCTTTCATTTCTTTCACCCAAATGCATGAGAAAGCTTAAGCTAGATAAGTATCCGTCAAGCAAACTAGTTGTCGAGTTAGCAAACGGCAAGGAGGTAGTATCTCAACACTCTGTAGGCAAAATTGACTTTGATTTAGGGGGACACCCGACTTCTGCCCAATTTCGAACCTTACCCTTAGGATTCTTTGATGGGATACTAGGGATGGACTGGTTAAAGCAAAATAAGGCCCATCTCCATTGTGCACAAGGAAACTTTACATTTACAGATAACTTGGGTAATGAAGCCTTAATTCAGGGGGAAAATGGGAGACCTAGGGCTATTCTAGTTAAGGCCAGCAGACTCTTGAAGGGACTAAGGAAGGGTCAGCAAATATATGCAGTTAAACTCAATAAGGTGGACCAATCAGATACATCACTTCGACCAGACTGGCTGAGGGAGTATGATGACGTATTCCCCGAAGACCTTATGAATCTTCCACCACACAGAGAGGTAGATCATGAGATTGAGACTATCCCTGGGTGTGAACCTATCTCAAAAAGACCTTATAAAATGTCACTTCCGGAGGCCATCGAACTCAAAGAACAACTTAGGCAACTCATTGAGCAAGGATTCATTCGACCCAGTACTTCTCCTTGGGGTGCTCCAGTTCTTTTTCAGAAGAAGAAGGATGGGACCTTAAGGCAATGCATAGACTACCGTGGGCTGAATCAGGTAACTGTCAAGAACAAGTATCCAATTCCAAGGATCGACGAACTCTTGGACAGGCTCCATGGCGCCAAAATATTTACAAAGATTGATCTAAGGTCAGGATATTACCAAATCAGGATCAAGGAATCAGATATTCCAAAGACAGCTTTCAACACCAGGTATGGACACTACGAATTCATAGTAATGTCTTTTGGTCTAGCAAATGCTCCTGCAAGCTTCAATCGACTCATGCAGGATATTTTCAAACCTTACCTGGACGACTTTGTCTTGGTTTTCTTTGATGACATTCTAGTTTATTCTAACAATGAAGCAGATCACAAGGAACATGTTCGCAAAGTACTTGATCTCCTTCGAGAACACCAGCTTTACGCTAAAGAGAGCAAGTGCACTTTTTGCTCACCAAAGGTCAACTATCTTGGATTTGTCATTTCGGCTGAAGGGATTTCAGTGGACCCAGACAAAGTCAAGGACATCGTTGACTGGCCTCAACCATCCACTGTCAGCGAAGTAAGGGGATTTCTTGGAATAACGGGATGGTACAGGATTTTTGTCAAGGATTATCCACGTATTGTTGCACCTTTGACGGAACTCCTGAAGAAAGGAATGAGGATCGATTGGAAGACCGAGCACGAGTCTAGTTTTGCTAAGCTAAAAGAATTCTTGGTCTCAGCTCATATTTTAAAGCTTCCAGACTTCAGTAAAGAATTTGAAGTAGCGACAGAGCCTAGTAAGTTTGCTCTAGGCGGAGTTCTTACTCAAGAAGGAAGACCGGTGGCGTATACTTCGCGAAAGCTGAGGGATCATGAGAAGAATTATCCCACTCATGATCTGGAACTTTTAGCAGTTATACATGCACTGAAGTTATGGAGACATTATCTTCTTGGACGCAAGTTTCAGTTGGTTACAGACCACAAAAGTTTAAAGTGGATTTTTACTCAACCCATTCTCAATATGCGACAACGGCGATGCATAGAGCTATTACAGGAATATGACCTTGACATAAAGTATAGACCAGGGAAGGAAAACGCAGTTGCAAATGGTCTTAGCCAAAAATCGTTTCTCGGAGCTATCTCTATTCCAAATAACCCTATCTGGGATAGAATCAAAGAAGCATCCTTCGAAGATCCAGAGTACCAACATATGGCTTCATTAGTCCAGCAGAATAAGATGCCCGAAGCTAAAGATTACTCTCTTATGGGAGGATGTCTTTACTACAGACATAGACTCTGTGTACCCAGAGACCCAGCTTTAAAGAAGGCCATTCTATATGAAGCACACGATAGCCCTACATCCGGACACCCAGGCTATGCTAAAACTCTTCACGCCGTCAGAAGGAGTTATTTCTGGTCTGGAATGAAAGGAGACATACTTCGCTATGTGAGGCAATGTCTTTCTTGTCAACGGATAAAGGCCAAAAGGATCAAATTACCACGGCAACTTCAACCTCTTGACATACCCCAGATGAAGTGGGAATGCATCAGTATGGATTTTGTTACAGTGTTACCTTCTACAGGAAGTTATGATCCTGTTTTCTTGGTTGTTGACATGCTCACAAAAGTGGCTCATCTAATACCCGTAAAGACAACCTTTACTGCTTCAGATATTAGTCGGGTATTCATCAAGGATATATTCAGGCTACATGGTCTACCCAAGCGCATTGTCAGTGATAGAGATGCCAAGTTTACATCAAAATTTTGGACTTCTCTTTTCCAATCTATTGGGTCACAATTAGCTTTCAGTACAGCATACCATCCACAAACAGATGGGAAAACTGAAAGAGTTAATCAAGTCATTGAGGACATTCTCAGAGCCTATTGTTCGCAAGAACCAAAGAAGTGGTTACAATATCTACCTTTGGTAGAATATGCTTATAACTCTTCCGAACACAGAAGCATTGGAATGTTACCTTTCAAAGCTCTTTATGGACAGGACTGTTTAGCACCACTGAACTTTTCAGCCATCAGAGTAGAAGCCTCTAGAAAGATGTTAGAAGATATGGAAGCACAGACTAGAGCCATTCGCCAGGACATTCAGGCAGCTCAAGATAGGCAGAAGCACTATGCAGATAAGAACCGCACAGATAGAACTTTCAAGGAAGGAGATAAGGTTCTTCGAGTCCGACCTAAGAAAAGCAATTTATCGCTAGGCAGATACAAGAAGCTAAGCCCAAGGTATTGTGGACCATTTGAGATTGTTAAGGTTGTAAGTAACCAGGCTTACAAGCTAAAGTTACCTGCAAACTTGAAGGTTCATGATGTATTCCATGTCAGCTTACTCAAACCCTATATTCCCAATCCTGATCAATTCTTGGACTCAGATCAGATAGTCATGCCAACACAAGGAGTTCTCGAGCTCCAACCTGACTATGTACTTGAAACAAGGGAAAGAAAGTTACGCAATAGAACTATCACGGAGCATCTAGTAAAATGGAAGGATTACCCTAAAGAAGATGCAACTTGGGAGGACGAATCGACGCTCTTAAAAGATTACCCAAACTCATTCTTGAGATGAGGACATCTCAAATTTTTCACGTTGGGGAGGTTGTAAGGTCTCTGACCCGATCACAAGAGCACCCTTGTACCACGAAATGAATACAATGGAATAAGTTACTATTTTTAGCAGTTTTCCAGATTATGTCAGTGCCATGATGTTTAGAATGTTATAAAGCTTCAAAATATGAATTAAAATAATTTTTGTGAAAATTTTCTAAAAATAGTAAGTTTTTGGTCACCCGACCGGTCCAGTCTCGACCGTCTCGAAAATCTGCACCCGTATCCCGAATTTAAAAAAAATGCATTTTCGGACCACGAGGGCTGCTAAATATGGCAGTTACTCAAACCCGTACGTCTTAGTTAGAGCTTAGTATAGCAATTTACGGCATCAAAATCCGACTCGTATGGCCCGTTTTAGCCTAAAACCAATTTTTCACAAAATTGTCCGAGAGGCACCGGGGGCCCGAGGCTGTGTGGGAACAGGTCCCAGCCCACTCCAGAACTGCTTTAGCAGCTAGGGGGCACCCTCTTGCTTTGTGGGAGTCTTGGGGAAGCTGCCAAGCCTGCAACTCAGTGTGAGAGTCAGTTTACTGAGCCAACTGGACACTTGGTGGGTAGGCAACTGGACTTGCCATGCAAGGACTGAGTGCTCATCCACATGCAATTAGCAACACAAATCGATTTTCAGCCTGTAGGAGCCTATTTAAAGGCCTACACACACACACAGACATATATGCTCACACACACACATTGCATACTCACACAGCTGTATACACACTGGGAAGGTGCTGCCGGCACACACACAGCTTTTGAAGGAGAAGCAAGGAGGGAGGTGCTGCCGAAATTCCCATCTTGAGGATTCATTGCATCAGGAATTTAAGAGGATTCTCAACCCCTAATCACGATAATTATGGTTTAATTACTGCTCTTCTTAATCTCATCATTACCCACTCATAATTCTTGTCTATTATGCCTACTTTTCGCTATAATTCTCTATAGCTGCTCTCTAAGTTTTCATAGCTATACTTCATTACATAATTATCATTCATTTAGTTAATTTATTCAGCCATTCATCGTCCTTAATCAAGGATTAATGCATGATTAGGAAAGATTCTCTCTCTAGGCGGTATAGTCAATAAATTGTCAGCTAGTAATAGTGTAGATTTGTCAGAATTCAATCTTTCACTACTCAATAGAGTTGTAATTAAATTATACTTAATCTTCTCCCACATTTAGATGCGATTAAGGCTGAAAATTAATCCGTCATTAGTCCAATAAGAAGAAGGTTTTTCCATCACACATGCCTGCGGTCACTCTGCACCTTCATATTGCTCTAGGAAAATGAATGAGCTTGCTTACTTCATATCTTTCGTGAATCAATTAGAAAAACTCTGAATTTCTTAATCATCTAAGCCAAGTAATTAACCTTAGAGTCATTTCCCATAGGGTGGATACAGAATTACCCTTAAAATTGCTAGGGCAAAAAGGGAAAAATCTAACCTCGTGCATAAGGAGGAGTCTTTAATAAATCTAATCTGCCGATTGGTTTGTCATGTTACTCTCGGACCTTAGCTCTTTTTTTTTTCAAGTCTATCATTTAAGTAGTGAGAAAAATGGCCCCGGTTAAGAGAACTCGCTTCGGTGGAGCCCACGACCGCGAGGCAGGAACAAGCAATGTCAACGGAAAAGGAAAGTCTCTCATGGACGAGAAAATACCGGCCATCTCACGGGCTATTGACGAAGAAATGGAAGAGGTAGGTCCCAATTTCTATTCAAGTTGTTTAATTAACATTGCATACGATTAGTTAGGAATGAACATATCCCCGAACATGTTGGAGAAATCCGACAGAAACCTCGGCATTGAATGCATAGTACATTTAAGTATAAAGTAGGAAAGAAATGATTGATGGGTATGCTGTTTGCAAGAGGAAAGAATGTTTGCTAGGGAAAATTTAGCTCTACATGTTCATTTTATTTCCAATGTTGAATCAGTCCTGACCCCCCTACTGATCACAGGGGGCAGAGTTCCTCGTTAGGGATCTTGAATCCACGACTTGCTTTTTATGCGGTGGATACCCACGACTTGCTTTCTATGCAGTGGGAGTGTCCATGACGTGCTTTCTATGCGGTGGACATACCTAGTTGTATGGGCAGCTAGGCGACAACGGGAGGAGTGAACTCTCGCTGGAGGGGGGATGTTGTACCTCCAGAACATTGGAACTTTTATGAATAAGTTTGAGTAGAATTTTTACTAGAATTCTGTCTTGGTGTTGTTTGCAATACTGGTTGAAGGGCTGTTTTAACGAACCATGTGATTCGGAATTAAACAAGGAATATCTATGTTGTGTTAACAACCTTTGTGGTAGTAATTAGGTCACACGAGGAAGTGTGAGTGTGGGGGTGGAAAGTGGGGGCTTGGCTCGGGTTGCCAATGCCTACGAGATGGGTGGTCCCGATTGGTCGGGAACTCTCTGTCCCCATAGTGCTTACTCGATATTGGTATTACTCATTGCCCCTAGAGCAGCGAATCCTCGAGAGTACGTGCCTCTGAAACATGGGGAAAAAGGCACTCGGGGTTTCTCTCCTCTTGGAAGGTGGGTCTTAGGATCGCTAGATAGTTAAGTACGCTTCCCCTGCGAGGTGGAGCTAGATCTCGTTGCTAGTAGGCTCGAACTCGACTCACTTTGTGATGAGAGATCGTCCGCTAGTTGAACCCTGAACCATTTTGTTTGCTTCCGCTATAGATCTAGTGGCCACCAGGTTTACCATCAGATCCGTTGTTTGATACGATGGGGTGGGGACCTCACATGGTGCTAATTCTAGCCGTAGACCTGAAATTCTGCAACTTCACGTAAACAAATCACAATTGATTCTTTTGGATAGAGCAATCTTCTGAGATCCCACCTCGGATTCTACTTACCCTGCTCCTAGGTTCTACTGCAATGGGGTTGCGGAAAGTGTCCACAAACACTTGTTTTCTTATTTTTTATGGTTTTTTTAGCCTTGATCTTAATACTTGTCTTGTCCATCAATCATTCTCAAAATCCTAATCTAATCCTACAATCCTAAAAGGTTTTTAGCAAGTACACTTACTTCGAAGCTACCTCTACACAGCAAAAGACGATAATCTTAAGCTATGCGGTTTTGAAAAAAAAAATTGACTCTAGGTGATCCTAGAGGAAGTTCAAGGATAACTTCACAAGGTACTCATGTTTTTCCCTAGCTTAGGTCTCTTCGATCCCCGGCAGCGGTGCTAAATGTGGGACGAGTGTCTAATCTCACTCTTATCTTATTGCAAACATAGCAAGAACCACAAATATAATTGTCAATCCATGGGATGAAGCTGACTTGACTAGTGCATAGAGGCTACAAGAGGTTGTCAATATCTTGGAAAACAACAAACAACTCGCATCTAATTCAAGCTACACTCAAATGATAGAAATCACCAAAAGCTAGTCGCTCACGGCAAACAAATCACATTCATTACAGTATCAAACGACATCCAAATGTTACGAAACTTCTAGAACATGTTTATAAGACCTAAGCACACATCCTTATGGACTCAATTCTCACTTCAGGTCAAGTGCAAAAATCGTGATTATTAA
This sequence comes from Adiantum capillus-veneris, assembly GCF_014529385.1. NCBI lineage: Eukaryota > Viridiplantae > Streptophyta > Polypodiopsida > Polypodiales > Pteridaceae > Adiantum > Adiantum capillus-veneris. Next base: position 12,917,877 of record NC_140948.1, on the reverse strand, counting down.
CAGCAGCAGTGAGTTTTTGACCTAGTCGTTTTTGACCCAGAATGCATCTAAATGCTTAGCATTGATGTCCCAATACCCTGCCTATACTTAGTTTATTATTTTGAAGCTTAAATTCCTACTTATGATGAAATTATTCCGCGGGTCGATGACGTCAAAAGCTATGGAATACCATGAAATGCTTACGTCAATGCATAGAGCTCTTACCTGCGGTTGCAATGCAACAGGCTGCACTGCAATGTGACAAATCGGGAAGGGAGTAGAAAGCGCGAGAAGGAGATAAGTGAGCGTCGTTAGCTCGTGTTGTGTTTCATTATCCAAAACTTATAAAATACTTACAAAAATTGGCTTTTATACCTTAGCCAAAGTTTTTGTGGTCAAAACTAATAGTCTGGGAGCTCTAACTAAAGATAGGTTGATACAATCTGGAACCTTGTAGCCCCAGCTCATCAATTACACTGTTTATCTGGAAAGTAGGAGTTCATTCCCGATTCATAAAAATAATAAGTGTTTTTATAATAAAAGCTCCGAAAAATGTTATCCGAGTTAGCTTGTTGCTCAATAATAAACTTTTTTAAAATATGCATATAATTAATGTTGAAAAAGTGGTTTTTAGACCAGTATGTCTACACGATTTCAAAAAATTGTATGTTATAAGAATCTGTGAAGATGCGAGCACTCTCAGGAGGGTAAAGGGCCGTGCTACGTCAGGCAAGGGGCGCAGGCAGGAGGCACAAGGTAAGGGCGAGACGAAGACGGGGCAAAGCATGAAGGGCTCCAGGCGTGGAGGGTAGGACAAGTGCATGTATTGTTTAAAAATATATGTGAGGCTTCAATTGTGAGGCATCGAGAAGCTCTAGTTGGGATGGTCAAAGCGATGAATAATTTGTAAAATCGCCACCATGGTTTGAATCCTCACGATATGAAGAGCTTTTGTTCCACATGAGGAGAATCAAATGGATCTCAAAGGGATCTGTGAAATTTTCAAGGGCAATATAATAACGAATCCACCAGTATAAAAAATCTCAATGGCATTTTAGACCATTATAAACACATGGGAAAATTATAGTTTTTATATATTTTTACACTCTCTCTAGACCTCTCCGAGAGCCTCTTTTGTGGGAAAATTTGAGCACATTAATGAAAGAATCAAAAAACAAATTGTACGAATGAAATGTAGTCCTTCTAATGTAGAACAACTTTGTCTCTTTTAGCATCTTGAGAATTTTTTGTTTCGAGCTCCATTTGAGGCTATTAAGTCTAGCAATAGTAAGAAAATACTTGTATTTTCTTCTCTCTCTAGACTTTTGAAACTTGTGGGCTAATTTATAAAAAAAGGAAATCAAAACTCAAAAAGTTTGATCTCACAATGATTGTAGATATTTTTAAGACCAACATTTTATGTACTCACAAGGCTCTTCAAATTCTCATTAAATTTTGAGTTATGAGCTCCGGAAAAGGGCCGTTTTCCATGCCTTTTTTTCAAAAAAACTATTCTTTCTAATCTTATGGGGGTAGTGTTATTTGCTTACGTGGCATTCCATGATTTTCACCCACGTAGAAAGTGCGTACGCGCAAAAAACACAGAGAAATACACACAACGGAGGGGTCGCCATCATGCACAACACACAAAACACAGGTCGCCATCGCACATAGCACACGGCACACAGGTTGTCTAGGTCATCGTAGACAACAAGGATATAGCAGAAGTCACAGACATTGCAGACAACACACCATAAGGTTTTCCATCATAGACAGCTTTGATACAAGGTTGCCATCTCGCTCTCATGCCTCTCTCTCTCTCTCTCTCTCTCTCTCTCTCTCTCTCTCTCTCTCTCTCTCTGTTTCCATGTGTAATCAAAGGTTCTCTGTCATTCTTTTTTTGCACAAAGATACACAATTTAGGGTTTGAGCTTTCTAGTGTTATTTCCATCCCCATCTCACATGCACACACTCACGCACACACAAAGTTGGACTATTGTCTACTCTCTCTCTCTTGCACATATGTAGATGCACAAATTTTGAATCTTGTCTTTCTTAGATACGTTGCTACATTTAATAAAAATACGTACATATAGTTTATAGATAGTAAACTTGCAAGTGGACCTACTTCTAACTCGATTTTTGTTGCAAATGGTGGATCCTTGCTGAGTTGCCTCTCCTCTAATTTGTTTGTAACTTTTGTTTCTCAACCAAACTAATGTAGTATGGTGATATGTCTAATGGACATAAATGGTTGAAAATCTGAAAAGTAAACAAAGAGTACGTGGGCTAGACATGCGATGGATGTTTACTGTTAGGATTTCTCTTGCTATTTTTGGTTGGATAGGTGGTGGATCTTGTTCGAATTTAGGTGCAAGAAATGTGATTCAAGATGGGCCAATTTGAATTTAGGCGGGATAATTGGATACTAGGTGGGATATTTTGAATTCAAGCAGGATAATCGCATCCATTATAGTAAACTTGAGTTTGAAGTTGAATTTGGAATATTTGAATTTATGCAAGATAGTGACCTTGACTTTAATATGAAATTGGTGGAATTATTTAAATTTAGGAAGATTAACTTGAATTTAAGCAAGAAATTTGAATCTAACCAAAATTTAGGAAGGACATGTGGATATTTTCAAACTAAAATTTCCATAACACAATGGAGTGTAGGTTGGACAAGTGGTGGACCTCTAGGCCAAAACCATCCATGCTACTAGACATAGTCCATTGATACATGGGCCTTGAAACAAAAAACCGAGTGTACAACATTGCATGGGTTTTCCATTTACTAATGGATCCTAATTTGGACAAACGATAGAGCTTGCTTTCATGGACCTTGGACAAATGATGGCACTTTCTTCACTCCATGTTTCTGTGGAGCCTAGCTTGGACATGTGATGGAGCTTTGCTTCTCTTTATGTTTCAATGTATCTTAGCTTGGACATCCAATGTGGAGCTTTTCTTCTCTCTATGTTCCATTGGAGCTTAGCTTGGACAAGTGGTGGAGCTTTACCTCTCTTTATGTTTCATTGAATCAAAAGTTGGACACGTCGTAGACCTTGAAACCAAAACACCCCATGTACCACATATCATCGATTTTTTTGTGTTTCAATCCAGCCTATCTTGGACAAAAGTTGAAGCTTTCTTTTCTATATGCTTGAATGGAACCTAGCTGGGACAAGCAATGGATCTTTGGTGCTCTAGTTATTTCAATGGACCTAGCTTGGACAAGTGGTGGAGTTTGAAACCTACATGGAGCAGATGGTGGAGCTTTGCTTTTATGCATGTTCCAATGGATCTAGCTTGGAAAAGTGGTGGACCTTCAAAAAAAACCTCTCCTGACAACGTATCATGGGTTATCCAAGTGATGAAAAAAAAAACCATTCAAGATACAATGTTGGATCTTGCACCTAGATACTCAGATGGACAAGTGGTGGCCCTTGTATTATTTCTCCATGCCCATCTTGGACAAGCGATAAAATTTTTATCTCTAAGGTTGGGCACATTGCGGACTATAAGACGGATCCATACTATCTATGAAGTGTAGCTTGGACAAGTGGTGGACCTCCAAACAAGAGACACCATGTGCAACATAGCCTAGTTATCTCCATCTTTTAATGGATCTTAGTTTGGACACGTGGTAAAGATTGCTTATTTACTAGTTTCAATGGAGCCTAGCTTGGCCAAGTGTTGGAGCCTTCTTCTCTCCATGCTTCAAGGAAGCATAGATGGGATAGATGGTGGAGCTTTGCTTCTATCCATGTTCCAATACAGCTAGCGTGGACAAGTGGTTGAGTTCAAACAAAACTCCTCATGGACAACATATCATGGTTTATCTAGGAGGTTGAAAAAAAAAACACACAAGATAATAGCCTTCCAAGTTGACCTTGCACCTAGATACTAGAATGGGCAAGTATGGACCTTGTACCTAGATACTAGAATGTACAGGTGGTGGACCTTGTACATCTGAAATCTCTAAGGCTAAGGCTAGCTTGGACAAGCAATGGACCTTCAAACAAGAAACCCACTATGCAATATAGCATGGGTTTTCCATCTTATAATGGAGCCTACGTTGTAAATGTGGTAAAGCTTGTTTATGTCCTAGTTTTTATGGAACCGGTGAATCTTGCTTCTCTCCATGTTTGAAAAAATCAAAGATAGGAAAGATGGTGGAGATTTGCTTCCATCTTTCCTCCTATTATTTCCCTTTTCCTACCTTAAAGAATTCGTACACCTTTCTTCTCTAAAGGTCAACAAACAAGTGATGAATCTTTAGATTAGAGTAAATCACTTATTATCTATGTAGCTTAGCTTGAAGAAGTGGTAGAGATTTTATTATCTCCATGATTCAATGTATCCAAGCTTGGACAAGTGGTAAACCTTGGAAGAAAAACCCCCATGTACACGAGAGCTTGGATATTCCATGTTTAGGGTGGAGCCTAGCTTTCTTCTCTCCATGTTAAGGGTAGAGCCTACCTTGGACAAGTGGTGAAGCTTAGTTTACATCTATGTTTCAATGAACCACCCATTCTACTAGCAACTAGGATGGATGAGTGTTGGACCTTCTATTATTTCTCGATGCCTCTCTTAGACAAGCAGTACACCTTACATGTTTTATGTTGGACACATGGTGGACTATAAGATTAAATAACCTACAATCCATGAAGTGTAGCTTGGACACATGGTGGACTATTAGATTAAACCATTGACTATCTATCTAGCTTGGACAAGTGGTGAACCTCAAATCAAAAAACCCAATGTACAGCATAGCATGGGTTTTTCACTTTGTAATGGAACCTAGATTGGACAGATGGTAAAGCTTGCTTCTCTCCATGTTTCAATGGATCTTGAGACCAAACCTCCTCTTGCCTAGCTTAGGAAACCAATTTACCTTTCACCTTTGAATCTTTCACCATATTCTAATAGATCCTAGCTTGGACAAGTGGTCGACATTGAAATAAAACTACTCATGTACATCATATAATTGGGTTTACTTATTCCCCTCAAGATTCCCAGAAGTGGTTGAGATTTTCTTTTCTCCATACTTGAATGGATCCTAGCTTGGACACGTAGTAGACCTTGGAACCAAAACCCCATGTACAATAAAATTGTCACGGGGTTTTCATGTTTTCATGAAGCTTGGCTTCTCTCCATGTTTCAATGGAGTTAAGTTGACAAAAAGAAAAGCCCTCATGTTCAAAATAGGGGGTTTTCCACGTTTTGATGGGAGTGTAGCTTGTACAACTGGTGGAGATTGCTTCTTTCATTGTTTCAATTGATCCAAGTTTGGACAAGTGATGGAACTTATCTTCTCTCCATGTCTCAACGAATCTCTAGACCAAACATCCCCACACCTGGCTTGCACAACTAGTGGAGCTTCTCTCCATCCCCACGCCTAGCTTGTACAACTAGTGGAGCATGCTTCTCTCCTTGTTTCAATTGATCCAAGCTTGAACAAGTGGTGGAACTTATCTTCTCTCCATGTCTCAATTGAATCTCAAGACCAAACATCCCCACACCTAGCTTAGATAGAGATCTTTCCTTGCACCTCTCTCTAGAGGTTAGACAAGTGTTGGACCTTTGAACTAAATGAGCTACTATCAATGAAGCTTAGGTTGGAGAAGGGGTGAAGCTTTTCTTTACACCATGTTTCAATGGAGCTTAGCTTGGACAAGTTGTGGATCTTTAAACAAAACTCCCTATGTACAACATATATATGGTTTTTTCATGTTTCAATAGAGCCTAACTTGGACAAGTGGTGGACCTTGAAACAAAACTCCCCATGTCCAACATATATATGGTTTTTCCATGTTTCTATGGATCCTAGCTTGGACAAGTGGGGGATCTTAGCTGCTCTCCATGCTTCATGGAGCCTAGCTTGGACAAGTGGTGGAGTTTCCTTTGGAGCTTAATTTGTACAAATGGTTGACCTTGATTCTCTCCATGTTTCATTTGTTTAGCTTTTTATTACAAAAAAGGAGAATGACAATCTGTTTTAAGATGTTGGACAAGTAGTAGAAGCATCTATCTCTATAGTCAATAGTCATCCAGAGGTGGAGTTCATTGACATTGTAGTCCCAATGAATCAAGAATCTCAACTATCTCCACAAGCATACGCATTTGCGTGCAAAGAAGAGATCGTGTATTCTCAAGGATGAAAGATTGCAGAATCAAATGTAGATCTCACAACAGATCAACCTGAAAGCTTCATCATTTCCTCACTGCAAGGAAAAAAGGTGAAAGCTTTACGACCACCTAAAAAAAAGCAAGCCAAAGTGCACCTAAGCGAACCAGTTTCATTTTGGATGTAGACAATGCATCTTTGACATCCTCAAAATAGGTTTCAACATCAAAGATGAAAATTGTGGATCTAAATGATTTAGCAGTTGAGGCCATGAAAGGACATGAAAAGCTGTAGGTGGAATGAATAAGTACATATACTATTTTCCTTTCCAATATAAGGAGTTTGATGTCCCCGTTCAAAATTATTGGCTTGCTCTAGATCACTATAAATGCACGTATTTTGGATTCAAAACATGTTGAAAGCATGTTATTTAGATTTTTATGGAGTACAACTAAGCATGTAGCATGTGCGTACTTGATGCCTGTGAAAAATGCAAAGACAAAGGAGCGAACTCCTTTGGCAGTGGAAGAGGTAGAAGAGAGCAAGTTACAAGATTATCATTATTGGATTCTTCTATGTTGCAACAATCAACAACAAAATAAAGAGATATTTTGAAGGTTGATTGACGTGTATAAATTCAAAATGTCTTGCATTGTTGTGAATGCTTGAATATATAGACCATGAAAAATATCTAGATATATAGATGGCTACAAATGGAAGGAAAATTCTACTTAAAGTGCCACTTCAACAACAAAATGTCTATCGACTTATGTCCTATTCTTTTTCAAAGGAATAAGGATGGGACATATAGGTTGTGTATTGATTATAGGGGTCTGAATAACGAAACAATTAAAACTAAATATCCCCTCCTGCACATCAATGAGTTGTTAAGTCAACTTAACGGTGCGCAAGTGTTTTCAAAGCTTGATCTACGATCTGGATACCGCCAAATCAAAATGAAGGAAGGAGATATTCTCAAAACCCCTTTTCATATAGGGTATGGGTACTTTGAATTTAAAATTTTGGCTTTTGGTTTGACTAATGCACCTGCAACATTCATATGTTTAATGAACACTACATTCTATCCTTACCTTGATGACTTGGTGTTCTTGGATGATATTTTTTGTTTATTCTAAGAATGAAAAGGATCATGAATTACATTTAAGAAAAAGTCTTCAAGTAATGTGTGAACATCACTTGTATGCCAAACTGAGTAAATGCTCCTTTGTTAATGAAGAAATTGTATATCTAGGAAGGGTAATCTCTAAAGAGGATAATCTCTAAAGAGGGCATTCATATTGATCCTAATAAGGTCAAGGCAATCGTAGAATGGACAACACCAAAAACTGTGAGAGATGTGAGGAGTTTCATGGGGTTAGCACAATATGAGTGAGCATCTATTAAGGATATTTCTAAGATTGTGAGTTCTCTAACTAAATTAAAAAAGAAAAACAAGAGTTTTGTATGATCTGAAGCATGTCAAGCTACAGTTGAGACACTAAAGAAAAGGTGGCTACAAATTGTATTTTGAAATTTCAAAAATTAGGAAAACCTTTTGTGGTAACATGTGATGCAAGCAAGGAACAAATGGGATGTGTCTTACGTCAAGAGGGAAGAGTTGCTGCGTATGAATCTAGGAAGTTGAGAAGGCGGGAAGTGATTTATCATGTGCATGATTTGGAATTAAGAGATAATGTTCATGATTTGAAACATTGGCATCATTTGTTGCTTGGTTTGAAGTATGAATTAAGGAGTGGTCATTAGAGTTTAAAATAATTTTCACTCAACCATTACTCAATAATAAGCAGAAGCGATGTCTTCAACTATTGTGTGAGTATGATTTTGATCTTAAATATTTGGTTGGAAAAGAGAACAAGGTCATCGATGCCTTGAGTCGAAGGCCTATGTGTAATTTGATTTTTGTGGTGCATAGTGATTTGAACGATCAAGTTCAAAGTAAAGTGAATGATGATCCTTTCTACTCTAACATTATCTCTTTTCTGAATTCTCATGTGGGAGAAGTGAAGCGAATGATAATCCTTTCTACTCTAACATTATCTCTTTTTTGAATTCTCATGTGGGAGAGATGTTTGAGGGAATAATTCATTTGTATAAAGGTAACTTGTATTATCATGATCGCTTGTGTGTGTCCGCAAATTCCTCTTTGAAACATCCAATTTTGTGGGAAAGTCACAACACCCCGTTTGTAGGACATCCTGGTTTTAATAAAAAACTAAAGTGAAGAGTTCATTTTTTGGCCAAACATGTAAGCTAATATCTTATTATATGTGCATGAATGCTTATAATGTCAATAGATGAAGGTTGAGCATAAACACTTACCTGGTGAATTACAACCTCTAGAGGTTCCTAGTAAAAAGTGGAAATCCATATCAATGGAATTCATCATTGCATTACCTACAACTAGAGGATATTTTGACATTATTTTTGTTGCGCTCAATAGATTAATGAAAATGGCACATTTCTTTCCAATGAAGAAGATTGATACTGCTTTGCATGGTATTGAATTGTTTGTTGAGGAGATTTTTTTACTGCATTCAAAAGCATACTATCTGACTGTAACTCTAAATTTGCCTCTAACTTTTGGAAGGCCACTTTTTAGGCTATAGGAATAGAACTAAGAATGAGCATTGCTTTTCATCCTCAAACAAATGGGGAAACGTAATGGGAAAATCATGTAGTAGAAGACATGCTTAGGATGTCTATGAGTGAGAGGCAGACTAGACTACTTGCCTTTAGTTTAGTTTGCTTATAATAGTTCTTGGCATGTGTCTTTTTAAGTGGCACCTTTTGAGGTAATGTATGGTTGTAATTGTTCAACTCCCCTACACTTTTTAGATCCTGAGAATTAGGTAGAAGGCTTAAGCAAATGCTTTTTAGATCATGGACCTAGAACTTTCCAAGATTAGTTGTCACGTTAAGAAAGCCCAAAGAAGCACAAATTGTATTATGATAAGCATAGGAGACCATTATCCTTTGACTTAGGCGATTTGGTTTTCTTAAAGGTCATTCCTAATCATGCTAATCTAATTCTTGGTAAGGATAGGCAATTTCTCCAAGATCTATTGGTCCTTTAAAAAGTTTTAAAGAGAGTTGGATCATTTGCTTATAAATTTGAATTGCTTGCACATGTTAAAGTACATCTTATTTTCCATGTAAGTTTATTCACAAGAAGTATGTATCTAATCCTCGAAATGTTTTGCACAAGAATTATAAAATCTGTGACAATGGGTTATTGAAGATAGAACCAGAACCCATTCTTGATCATAGAGATAGGAAAATTAGAAGTAGAACCCTTGTTGAATTTTTGGTAAAGTTGGATATGTATCCGGTACAAGATGCCTCTTGGGTTGATTTAGATGTTTTGCATGTTGAATACCCCTCCTTCCAACTCTGAGGACGGAGTTAATTTTGATAAGGGGAGAATGTAATATTTTTCAAAGTTTTAGCAATAACTTTTGTTTGAAGCAAAATTTGGTCATTTTAAAGTTTTTCCAATCTAAGAATTTATTCTAATTGTTTTTCTTCACTTTCAATTTTTGACCCGGAGTACACTTTGGGAGCTACTTTTGAGGGTATTAAGGTCAAAATTTGGAAAAGTGTTGCATGAAGAAAATGTAATACTAAATAGAATGAAAAATATTGATTCTTTGCATATTTTTAGATTCCATCAATTTGGTATTTGTTTCAACCTGTAGATTTAGAAAAAAAGTGAGAAATTGTTGTTTTACATCACTTTGTAGAAATTGCCAAGTTGCAGGTTATTTGTTGGAAAATCTGAGCGGGATGTGAATTTTTTGCACCATAGGATTGTCGAAGAGGGCAATGAGATGAACAATGTCATGTGAGACAATCCCGGACAGATTTGGAGCCGTTTAGGAGATATATGCTATTACAAATGGCCAAAATTTTAGGACTTGAAAAAAAGTTCCTAATATTTCTAAATTTGCACATATGGATATTTTTATTGTCATTTTTGTGGTTTTGTGTAGGATTTCTCTTTTCAATCTTATTTTTGCCTACTTTGGCTACCTATTCTGGGAGACAGTCTCTGAAACCAGGAGAGGCTGCGCGATTATGGTTGTGATTAAGAGTACAATCGTAATCATGATTGAGAATGAGATAGTTTGTGGGTGATTGAGAGGTTATAATATGAGCTATGCTCTTCTTGTAATCATTATATTCATAAATATAGATTCTCTCTTTTGTTAGTCTAAATTCTACGCACTCTATCAATTTTTTGTTATTCAATTGATTTGCTCTCTCGCATCGCGTCTCATTAGCTTGGCTTCATGTGTCTACATAAGACAACCCTGTTGATCATTTCACAAAGATTGTGCCTCATGAGAAGTTCAAATTTCTGGCTTACCCCTGCCTTGTGAGCTGATCACATATAATCTAGCACTTCCCTATACATGAGTGCCATCTCATGTTCACCGCATCACTTCTAGGAGATTTGTTACTATATTGTGGAAATGATTGTTATAGCTACTCAGATCTAGCAAGAGCAAAATAAGAGCATCAAGCAGGGCATCCAGCAAGACTCCACACATTTTTTCAAGTCTAATCATTGTAATCAAACCCATTTTATTATTGAAAAATCCCGCAAGTCCAAAGTTGTTGTAATGTTATTGGGTACCAGGGTGAAAGCATGTTAACCTGTCACACTTTTTCATGTCTCGAACAATGCTAACTAGCACAATTTTGACATATGATAACTAGTACACTAACACGAACTACATCTCCAAGATCTATGATGTGCTAACTTGAAAATGCTAACTAGCACAAAAAGCATGACACGTTAACATGCTTTCACCCACCAGTGAGTCTAAAGGGGACAATGGCTTCCACGGTTGTAATTCTCTACAGTCTCTTGATCTTATATTGAGCCCCAACTAGCAAGGAATCCCTTTTTACACCTTGACTAAGGTAAAAAGCCGATTTTTGTAACTTTAAGACCTAAGTTTTGGATAATAAAGAGTAAGCGTTGCTGCAGCAGCTCAACGACTATCTATTGTTTCTTCAATCTCTTGTCTCTCTTGTGTATGGTATTACATTATTTTTCTGAGCATACCAATACCAATGCGCTTGCAAGTGAAATCTCTCTCTTTCTACGTAAATTTCTCGCGATGAAATTGTACTTTTAGTCGTGCCCATCTACGAGTTGTTTTTGCTCTCTATGCACAATACACGCACTAAACTTGGATTTTGACCTTAGAGATAGATAGAGCACATCTAGAGGAAGCTATAGAGCCCTTTTGAGACCGAAATTGACAACCCTAAAACGGTTTGTTTATCTTATGTGCGATTTGGTCCGGGTGTCAGAAACAACATTTGAGCACATGAGAGTGTAGAGGATACTCTACCCTTGCTAAGCATCAAGTTTCATTTCATTCAAAAATTGTAGCTACACGATTTTTTTTGGATAAGGTTGCGGTAGAGAAAGTAGCTTTTGGAGTCTGACACACACTTGAGACTTAGATAAGCAGGAGCGACATGTTTTTTGAGAGATTAGCCATCTCTTGTAGCCTCCATGCACTAGCCGGGTCAGCTACGTCCCATGGATTGACATTTTATGTATGCGGTTCTTGCTTTGCTAGCATTGATATGGTGAGGCTTGGTAGTCAGCCCGACGTTTTGGCACCGTTGTTGGGGATGAGGCAACCTAGACTAGAGAAAAACCCAAACACTTGAATTTCCATTACTTCCTCTAGTTTTGGCTAGAGTAACACATTTTCTATCTTTATCGCGGCTGAGAGGTGCTTGAGAGTAGAGATACTCGGTAAGGACCTTGGGAGCTTTTGATAGTAGGACGACTAGGTATAGGATCCTTGAGACTAGCTACTGATCGCTAAGGATACCTACATAGAAAGTAGGGATTCAAGATTGAAAGTTGCATTTTTCACTTTTTGCACTCTTTCTTATGTCCAGTAGGAGTAGGATAAGTAGAAAACCATCAGGAGTGCATCTGGTCAAAGGTGCAATGAAGAAAACCAAAAAATTTGTCAAATCCATCTTTGGCGTGCCGAAGATAGACAAGGGGTTTTTTTGAGACTAAAGTTCAGAAATTTAACTACTAATTTGGTAGACCATCTTGTTTAGACTATGCCCATTGATTTTGGAAACATTTGGATGATGAAGCCCAAAATTGAAAAAAACCATAGACTTCAGAGAAAATCAACAAGGAAAAGTTAAATCATACTAAAACTTGAAACCACGGTGTGGATAAATCATAAAAGTTGTGGAAAAATCAAGCTGTGAAGAAAACAATTAAAAATGCTAAAATTTTTATCTTCGGCGCATTGAAGATAAAAATCTCACTACAAGGTATATTTTGCTTTTTTTAAAAGAAATACCCAAGGGCTCCTAAGAAAGTTTCATCAAAATTGGAGATGTGCAAAAATCAATACACCAAGGGAATTGGGAAAACCAGCCTTCATGCTCAAAACGGGCTAAAAACATAGGTAAGGGGTCAAAACCTTGTGAAATTTATGGTACAAGCTTGAAATCACTTGAAGAATCCAGCCCAAGCCACAAATTTCAAGAAAAAAGTGAAAAAGAAGAAGATTTATCTTCGACACGCTAACAATAAATCTTACACCATGGAAGTGGTTTTTCAAATTTGACATTAGGGTTGTCTTTGGAAAGCCATAAAGGACTCCATTTATGAGTTGAAAGTTCAAATTGAGCCTACCTATGAGTGCAGATATCTTTGGCGTGCCTAAGATAGCCTGAACAAAATTCACATCTTTTTTGCACAATGAGTCTATCAAGGGATAGAGAAAGGAAATTTTGTATCTTTTTGACTTCTTATTGACCAAATTGAAGTAATTATGGAATCACATACGGTTTTGAGTGCTGGTGTGCAGGGACTCGCAACTTGGCGACGAACCAAGAGCAAAAGCAAAAGCATTGCGGTTGCAATCAAGGCCCCATTTCCAGGTTTGAAGCATCAGTTCAATTGAGTGAATAAGTCCATATATGAACCTAAGATCTGGTAGAATTTTGGGAAACTCGATTGACTTAAGAGAGAATAGGACTAGAGCGTCCACAGAGGAGAGTGTAAACCAAGGAAAACCATTAGAAACTATTGCGGAAAAAGTGCTAGACACTTACTCCGATTCAAGCTCGGACATGTCTTCCTTTTTTACTCAATTAGGACCATGGACCTCACTCAAATGCAAGCATATCCTGACTTTCTTCAAGACCAAAAAATACAAATCCAGATTTACTTGGACCCATATGAGGACTTTGCAGTGCAGATAGACGACCATACCATTGATTTTGAAGAGGAGGTAAGAGAAAACAAATAGGATGACCTGTATGTAGACCAAAATGGAGTACAGTATCGTAAGATACAAGACCCTAATTTAGTGGATAAATGGGGATTATATGTAATGGAAATTGACCTGTGAACTTTGAGAATAGGAGAATTAAGAGAATTAGAGTGATCATTTTCATGAGACTAATTTGAGAACATAGAGGGTGAACTTAATTAGTGGTAGCAACATAACCATAATACTTAATTAACTTGGCATGAAAAATACTTTTGCAAGAGAGAGAGTTAGAGAACTTGACAACAGTTGAGGAACGGATTTATGTGGAGCCGGTCCCCTGGGGCTCTTATAGGCTTTTGTATTATAGATTCTCCCATCAAGAGAGACTTGGTAAATACAATCTTTGTGTTCCTTGTGACCTAGGTGATGCAATGAAGATGGAAAGATTCATGTATCATGAGCATAACATAACCTTTGTAAAAGCATTAACCATCCCCGACCTCAATCCCAAGGCCTCAAACACCTTCAAAGGTGGAGAGAGCTAGCGGGGAATAAGGGTAGGGAAGAGGAAGAAGAAACATTCGTAGGAGAAAGAAATAGTTCCTCACTTATCATCACTCTTCTTGCTTAGCACAGCATAATAGCATAGTAATGAAGATGGAAAGCTTAGGCATTGAAGCATGGTTCTTGGTTGGATTTGCATTCCATATCCAAGAGTGTTGGTGTAGTCTCTCAACTTCTCAACAAGCTTGGAGAAGGAGATGGAGCTCTTGCACTTTTCACTTCACACAGTGAGAGAGAGAGAGAGAGAGAGAGAGAGAGAGAGAGAGAGAGAGAGAGAGAGAAAGAGTGTGTGTGTGTGGTCTCGAGAGTATACCCTGCAAGCAATCCCCCTAGTTGCTTGGGTCGACCCCTTCATTTTAGCTCATGCTTTTTGCTCATTGGCTCTCTCAAGCCTAGCCAATCACAAGCTTGGGTCAAGTCAAGCAGTAGAGGTAGTCTTTGGAAAGTGTCCTCCTTTTGAAACTCTTTGAGAGAGAGGGCTTGATAAATTCCAAAACAAATAATTTAATTAGCTAAATCCTCATTGGACCTCTCTAAGCATCAACCAATAGGCTTTGGACACTCCTTGAGGGCAACCTAGCTAGGTTCTTGACATGTGTCCTTATTGCCTCTTGAGCAAGGGGTTCCCTTTGGGAGAGAGACAAGTCATCCAACCACCCCCTACTTGCATAGCTCACCCCCTTATTTGTAGGCTTGTATGTTGACTTTCAAGCCGAAGAAACTTGGCCCCCTACTTGCTTAAGCACCTGGTCATCAAGCATAGGGTTAGTAAGAGTATGGCCTCTATCTCTACCATCCCCCTAGCCTCAAGGGCTCGCCCCCTCCTTGTAGGAATTGACTTGGACCTTCAAGCACATGCCTAGCTTGAGCTGCACCTTAGTTATCAAGCATCTCATGCATTTTTAATAATCAAGCACCTCAAGCATAGGCCTAGCTTTAACCTAAGGTCTAAGGACTTTTACACAAACCTTTGGAGGTCTTCTTAATGAAGCTAACCCTAAGGTCTTTAAATCCCCATTAATTGGCATTTCTCTTTGATAGACCATCTCCCATTTGGACCCATTACCTTTCGTCCCGTGTTGAGATAGATCCATAAGCACATGTCTATATTCTAACCCTTGTTCCCGTTTATTCCGACATTAAATGATCATTTTTAATATGAGAAAATCATTTGGGTTGGTTAGATATTAGATTTTATGACATTAGCTCTCTCTTGAAATCATAGTTGTCCTCGACTACTATGAGGTAGAAGAGATAAATCCTTAGTCATTAGTCGATGTTTCTTAGTGGGTAGAGAATCCCTTTTTACCCTACAACATCATTCCAAGATGGATGACTACTCCATTAAGGGCTTGGCAGACTTAGCTGCCACAAGCATGTTTGCTCTTGAGTCCATTTCATTCTCCCAAAGTAGAGTGACAGATTCTACTTGGTGTTTGAGAGACATCGTCATCACAAACATGATTCTAAGCATGCATACTACTTGAATTTGTACACAATAAAAAAGACAATTAGTCTTATAAGACAAAAACATTGGTCATTTAAAAGAAACATATACATTTGCTTACTCTAATGTAGCATTGTAATAAGCATTGACAAGGTTCATACTATCCTTAAGTTCTATTCCTTCCATCCATCTAGCATCTTGAAAAGGATAATTTTTTAGCTTAATAAGATACCATCGGATAATCTTACCATCTCGTACCTTGTCTTCATGCCGAAGGATGGCTTTGGGTTATGGCACCTTTTCTTGGTCTTCGATTTTTGGAGGGTCTTCAATAATTGGTTCTCTTGGTAGCTCTCATCTGTAGGGCTTAAGTAGGCCCACATGAAAATCATTGTGTATGAGCAAATGATTGGGAACTTGAGTTGATAAGCCATCTTATTGATTGGATTCAAGATTCAAAAAGGACCATAGTACCTTTTTGCTAGTTTAGCATAATACTTTTGATGGCCCGTAGGATTTTTGCCCGCCGTCGTTTTCCTCAATCGAGCCTTGAGAAACTTAAGTAAGGCCCAATCATTTTCTTTGAATGTTAAGGCCCTTATGTGCTTATCAGCAACAATCTTTTGCCTTTGTTGAGAGATGGATATAGCCTCCTTAATCTTTTGGAAAGATTCTTGTAGGTCACGGCTATACTCATTAGCAGTAGCGAAGATATTCCCAAATACTTTAGGTAGCAATGGACTTTTCGGTCTTCCCTTTATGATCTCAAAAGGTGCCTTTCTTGTAGTAGTATGGATAGTATTTTTGTATGCATGCTCTACAAGGAATAGTACTTCTCCCATTGTGAGCACTGATCTACTTCGATAACATAAGTCCTTAGTAAATGGAGTATCATAAGCTTGGCTATCTCACTTTGGCCATCCGTTTGTGGGTGATAGGCCGAAGAGAAATTCAATCTTGTACCTAGATTTTCAAAACATTACTGGTCATTCTAGAATCTCCACCTGACACGATAGATGTTGGCAATCCATGGTGTTTGAAATTTTCATATATAAAGAGGGTTGCCATTTGGTGTGTCTTATTAGTCTTTTGACAGGAGTAAAGGGTGCTTGCTTACTAAACTTGTCGACTATTTTCATATTCCCATATTCCCATGGATAGACTTGGATAATCCAAAGATAAAATCCATGGATATACTCTCCTAAGGTGAATTAGGGATTGGCAATGGCTGGACTAATCCAGGTTGCTTCCCTCTATCATACTTGGTCTTTTGGCATACCACACATTTTGAAACATACTCTTGTATGTCCACTTTCATGGTAGGCCAATAGAAGTACGTCTTTACTCCTCAAAGAGTAGGTTGAATACCTATATGCCCCACATAGGGAGGAGCATGGGATTCATACATGACTTTCTCACGAAGGGAGTGGGTAACACATAGCCTATTGCCATGGAGAAGATAACCATCCTGCAAGGTGAATGGTTCTTCTTTCTTGACCAATGCAAGTGCTAACATTATGTCTCTAAATTCAATGTCAGAAGCATACTCATCTATCATAGAAGATAGATCATAGTGAGTTGCTATAGACACCGCATTAACTCTTGATTGTCGTGAAAGTGCATCAACCACTTGATTGTGCTTACCAGCAATGTGAGCAATATGAAAATAAAATTGTGAAAGAAAATTTTCTCACCTCATTTTTTTGTCAAAAAGCTTGGTTTGCGTCATGAAGTACGTGAGACTTTGGCGGTCCGTTCTCAAAATAAATGGAGTCCCCAGTAGATAGTTCTTCCATGTGTCTAGGGCATGTAGAACAGCTAAAAGCTCTTTTTCATATATACCCAAGACTCGTTCATCGGCATTGATCCTTCGACTCTCATATTTTATGGCATGCCCTTCTTGAAGCAAGACTGCTCCAAGGCAATCACCACAAGCATCACATTGGACCTCAAATGCTTTGAGAGATCTGGAAGCATAAGGATTGGTTGGAAGGTAAGCTTCTCTTTGAGCTTGTCAAAAGCATTATTCTCTTCAGCAGTCCATGAGTACTTAACGTTCTTCTTTGTTAAGTCATGCAATGGTCTCGCTATTTGAGAGAAATTGGCTATGAAGCGTCTACAATATGCACACATA
Organism: Adiantum capillus-veneris; assembly: GCF_014529385.1. Lineage (NCBI taxonomy): Eukaryota > Viridiplantae > Streptophyta > Polypodiopsida > Polypodiales > Pteridaceae > Adiantum > Adiantum capillus-veneris. The sequence continues at coordinate 12,900,328 of NC_140948.1, read as the reverse complement.
CCAATAAAGCTTCTTAGCTCATGTAGATTCCTTGAATTATGCCATGCTTTTATTACCTCCAACTTTGATGGATCAATACGGATACTATCTTGAGAAATAATATGACCTATGTATTGAATCTCTTGAAGGAAAAATTCACTCTTCTTTTTACTAATAAAAAGCTTGTTCTCCCTCAAAGCTTGAAAGATCACCTAGAGATGTTGCTTGTGCTCCTACAAGAACTTGGAGTAGATCATGATATTATCAAAGAAAAATCCAATGAATTTTTTGTACGTCTAAATACTTTCTCCATTTGACAATTGAATGTGGCCGGTGCATTAATCAAGCCAAAAGGCATGACTAGATATTCATAAAGACCAAACGTTGTACGAAATGCGTTCTTTAGGATATCTTCATTCACTATCCTTATTTGATGATAGCCACTTCCTATTGAAATAGGTCAAACCTTGTAGCTTATCAAAAAGATATTCTGTCATGCCAAGGGCATAAACCTTGGTGGTCAAGGACTAGGTCCAAGGGGCCGGTTGCTAGTGTGGATAGGGAATGAGGCCCATGGGGCATATAAAGGGAGGTTGGGAGGATCATTCCAAGGCAGTCCCACCAGGGGCTTCACATTGGTATCAGAGCCATGAGTTTTGGGGACCAAGGCATGGTTCTCATGAGTTTTTGCATGCTTTTGCATGTTCATGCAAGCAGGAGGTCCAAAAACATCTTGTAGGCGGGCATGGCCGCTTAGCAGATGAAGGGAGGCAGCTTGAGGACCATCAGCAAGCGCCCTTAGTCAGGGAGAGGATGGGTCAACAGAATCGACAGCAGGCAAGACCCGCATCTGCAAGGATGCGAGGATAACGGAAGAAACTCCCGTTGCAGTACCATGTCCAACGGGTGCAAGCCCCGCACAGCATCTCTCTCTCCTCTCTTTTGCGATAGGCTGCTCGTCACCATCAACCATGCCTACCTTGTTTTCACATAACAACCACCCAAGTCCAAGGGCCTTAGGTTCTTTTTTATTACATAAGGGAGGGTATCCACAATTTTCCCCCACACACTCCTTTGTTGCAAACTCACGGAGGTGTTGTTTGGCAACTGTGGGGAGGACGGAGATACCTTTTGCATCCAAAATATGAGTATTTATTGAGATTGCAAAAACATTTGTCGGGCAAAATTATTCCAAGTCTTTACAGTCGGCTTGAGGATTTTGATGAGCATCTGAATTTGGTGCCTTCGGACAATATTCAAAGTGGTTATTAAACAACATAATTAATCATAAGCAAGGCAGTTATTGGAAGACATCCGTGCTCATCGCCTATAAGTGATTTTGGTGAGCTTTCAGAATCAAAAGACTCGAAAAAAGGCATGCTAGAAGTGCTCAAAAGGAGCCAAACCAATACGAAAAGAATGGAGACATTTTCATTATGGTAAAAATTCATCAAATGATATTGTTTCCACCTGCATACATGGATATCCAAGGGATAGAGCAGGTAACGTTGACTATGCTATCTTCATGGATTTTGGACAATATTTGAAGTGGTTATTAAACAACATAATTGATCATAAGCAAGGTAGTTATTGGAAGATATCCATGCTCATCGCCTATAAGTGATTTTGGTGAGCTTTTAGAATCAAAAGACTCGAAAAAAGGCATGTTAGGAGTGCTCAAAGGGAGCCAAACTAATACGGAAAGAATGGAGACATTGTCATTATAGGTAAGAATTCATCAAATGATATTGTTTCCACGTGCATGCATGGATATCCAAGGTATAGAGCAGGTACCGTTGACTATGCTATCTTCATGGATTTACTGACACATGTTTAAGTTTTCACTTCAATTTTTTAATGGTTATGCAATCATATGAATTTTTTTGAGGTTTGCCAATTCCAACTTAGGCATTGGTTGTCGCCCAAGGGGTTGGTTGGAATTTGTCAAGCATGGCTTGACTACCATTACAGCAAGATTGTTACTAGCTTGGTCAATTCCATTTCTCTACATGGATTGGCATGCATGATTGATTGTTCATTTCTATAACTGCATGAACATATGGCTTATGCATATATGATATGTTGGAACATCATTTCAGACAAGCATGGCTTGTGTTAAGCTATTAGCAAGGCTTGTCAACATTACCAAAAGCATGATATTTTTGTCTTTGAACACACGGTGTGCAGCACCCACTCACAGTCAAGCAAGGCTTGTGTGAGAAATGATCTCGTTACAAGCAAAGCTTTTTCCCGACATTAAAAAGGTCAGGGCATGGTAGTGCTTGAGAATCTCATGGAGATTGGCATGGCCTGTTGCTAGGCTTGGTGAAAAAGGCACAGGTACCTCAGTAAGACCGACCATTACCTACAATTCAACAAGTTCAATATTTGTGAATGCTCAACAAGGTCGAATTTCTTTTGTTATGCCATTGTAAATTGGCAAGAGTATGTGTTGGCTATGAGCACCAGAATTGCATGAGTACTTATGTGAAGCAAGGCTTCCCTTTTGACATTTGGCATAGCGGTTTCCAAAGTTTGGAATATGCTAATAGCATATGAGCTTAGGGAAATTTTCCAAGATATCTGCAGATTTTTAAATCACACAAGGGTGTAGATGATACATATGCTAACTCACTTGAGCAGCAAATATGGCTATGAGCCAGATTTATGCGAGTTTTTATTTCAAGAACTCAATACAACTTGCCATAGCAGGGCAACCAGGTTAGACAATTTCAAGTTTTCTTGTTTTTCTACATTCTAATTTTTAAGTTGGCAAGACTGCCTATTGCACAAATCAAAGTGCTTTGACAACATTTATGAGAAGCAAGGCTTCTAACCCATGCAGAGATCTTGCCATCAACTTCAAATCAAAGACATTGGCACACAATTTTGGACATTCAACAACGTGCGGATATAAGCTCACAATTGACATAAAGCAACGGCAAATTGTGATGTATCCATGCCCGATTGTGCAAGGCACTTCTAGTATTGGCTCAATCTATAGGGCCGTCAAGTTTGCCAAGGGCTTACACCTCTGTGTGCATGGTATGCCAATGAGATTGACATAATTCCATCTCATGACTATGTGCGCTTCTACTATAACACTAACTACTCTGTCAAGGACAAGGTAAGTGACTAATCTCTTAAAACATCTTTTATGTTTAATCATAGGCAAAGTGACGTATTTAAGTCACCCTGATACAGTCACACTCATATCCAAGGTAGATGGGTCAAGAAGTGACTTGTGTTCTCTCTCTCTACGAGAGAGTTGTACAAGTACATTGTTGTACACTTATAGGACAAGCTACGGCACATACATGGTCTCCACTGGAGCATATGCAAGGGACATACAACACAATAGAATAAGGGGTTTCGTCAGCCTAGCATTCCCTATTTCTCTCTCTCTCTTTCCAACTTCTATGCGGGAAAGGTGAAACTAGGGATGATTTTATTGCAATCTTTCTATGTCAATACGGTAACAGGAAGGGCTAAGAGCCATCTATTGCCATCTATTTGGAATGGCTAAGAGCCATCAATTTGTAATCCATCAGTGATTGCTTTCAAGATTGTACAATTCTATCCAGTTGAGTGCCCATCAATTTCAATGGACAAGCAAGAGTCTTGCCATTACTAACTTTTTGGGTGTCATTTTATCCCTACACACTTTGAGTGTGAAGATAAATTTGAGTTTTTGAACGTCTTAAACTCGTAAGGTCTTATCTCTACCAAGGTGTATAGATGAAGCCAGCATTTCAGACAGCACAGCTGTTCACATAAACCCAAGATTATGGATTTTTGGGTCTAGAAAAAAACCATTTGTGAATACGATTCCAACTTGAATCGATCTCCTATTTTATTTATAGCACTAAGAGTGTTTGTACGGGTACAGTTTTGGGATAAGATCCAACTCATATTACTAAATCACTTATTATAAGTATTGATGGTCAATTCTTGGACCGTGAATCACACTTGCACTTTCAAGGAAAGAAATCCACACACTACCAAGGGGTATTAGACAATTTCAACTTCCAAAGTTGACTTCAATTACTATTGGTTGTTAGTTGAGCAATTTCCGTACAAAAGTCTAATCAAGGGGTTTGACAATGTAGATTTAACCAAGGGGTTTGGATTGCGAAGGAAACACCTAGGGTTATATGTGTCATACTACTTTAATTTCACTGATTTTCAATCAGTGTTCCTAGGCCTATGCAGACGGAACATTTGGGCAGATGCATTTGCCTACAGGTAAGTGAACACTATGTTCAACCTCTAGGTACGCATCTGATTTGGTTTTGTTTCTATGTTTTTGTTTCCCTTTCAAAGAAGGATGCTTAAACTTCTATGTCTTCATCCATTTTTTCTCTTAAGAGCGATGACAAGGTCAGGTAAGAGCTAAGAAATTTGGGTTGTAGTGTCCAAAATAAGTTTCTACATTATGCAGTTATAGACCCACTTGTAGGGTTTATGTGGCACATGTTGTCACATGGGATATAAGATGGTCTAGAAACTCAAGGAGTTTAGTTTACCCAATGTGGAGCAAGGCTAATGAGGGTTCCTCTCACTCCCGTTGTAGTATGTTGCAGTTACCTCCCCGCACAAGTACATCTCATACTTAAAGGATGTTCTTTTTTCAGACATCCTTACATGAGACATATTCCACATGTGGAGAATATGAGTCTCTGGGACTGACACTAGTGCCCACTATTTCAAGTATCTGTCACGGAAAACTCCCTAGGTGCTGATCAAATCTATATAATCGTTTTCAACTCAACGTGTCAGGAACAATTTTAGTGGCCAAAAATTGTCGGATGCTCATAATGACTTGTTAAGGTACAAGTGCTGCTAAACAACATTAACAGATGGTTGTTTATGCATATAGAAAGGCTATGAGTTGTTAATGAAAAGGTTTCATTGTTTGTACCTAGAAGTGATTAATGTTTCACCTTCTATTATGGTTCAAACGTTTCAACAAGGCTTGCAAATGATTGCAGCAGAAAGTGTTTAGTTCCTTTTCAGAACTATTTACATTCCTCTTTAATGTGTGCTAGGAGCATCACATTTTCCATAATAATTGGCAAGGATGATCATGGATTTAGAGGTTCAGATTTGTTTTTTGCTAAATGCATGCACACTAGGCACCCCCTCCTTTGTAGGCATGTATGATTACTTTCAATCCCAAGCAAGTAGGGGGCCAAGCAACTTGGCCCCCTACTTGCTTAGGCACCTAGTCATCAAGCATAGGGTTAGTAAGAGATGCCTAGATTAAGTTGCACCTTAGCTATCAAGCATCTCATGCACTCTTAATTATCAAGCACCTCAAGCATAGGCCTAGGCTTAACCTAAGGTCTAAGGACTTTTACACAAACCTTTGGAGGTATTTTTAATGAAGCTAACCCTAAGGTCTTTTAAGCCCCATTAACTGGCATTGCTCTTTGATAGACCATCTCCCATTTAGACCCATTACCTTTGGTCCCATGTTGAGAGATCCATAAGCACATGTCTATATTCTAACCCTTGTTCTCGTTTATTCTCCCACATTAAATGATCGGTTTAATATGAAAAAATCATTTGGGTTGGTTAGATATTATATGTTATGACATTAGAGGTCAATACTCTAATACACGATAAGGCTGTAAAAGAGGGACCTCCAGTGTTAGAATTAGAAGGGTATGAGTTAATAGATGCTAAACCATTAAAATGCATCCCCACTGAATAACCCAAGTCTTGGAGTTTACTGTTGGGAAGAAAACAATATTAAGGATTTGGTATGGACCATCCATACCAGATTAGGACAACTAAGTCCTTTGAAAACTCTGTACATCTTCAAGATCAAGAAAAAAGGGTTAGCAAAACTTCCCACTCATCTCTTTAGAGATATTTACAACAATAAATTTTCCCCAAAAGAGATTGAACAAACTAAGTACCAAGGAAACTCAATCCGTGAAGTAATTATGGGAACCGCACAGGAAATTGATCGGGATGTGGATCCAAATGCTAGATCTTATGATAGCATTGTCAACCAACGAGGAAGCACGGCAAGGGGTAGTCACCTCAATGGTACTAATGGAGTAAGAAAGGCTAAAATCCACGAATAATAGGGGAGGAATGAGTGACACAAGGACGAGAAGGGGTCCACATGAGTCACACTTACCAAACGGCTAGTTTGAGGGATTAATGGGAGAGACATCGGCTAGACAGGAAAGAGCGGGTGCTAATTGTAGAGTCAAATCATCAAATATCCAAAAGTGGGTCAAAAAATATAGCAGATCGGGGGATCCTTATGACCATTTGGCGAGATTCAGACAGGCTTTGAGAGCTGAGCACATAACTGACTTCCATACACAGTTTGAGGGGTTCGGGATGACCTTGGAAGGCAAACCTTTGACTTGGTTTCAAACCATACCTCCTGGATCAATAACCGACTTGGCAAACAATGAGATTTGCTGCTACTTGTTCCAGAATGGGGATAAAGCACAGTACAGTGGCGCAAATCTATAGTTTCACGCAGAAACAGGGAGAGACGCTAAGGGATAGTGTGAGTTGAATGAGGAAATATATAGAAAAATGTCTGGAGTTGGAAATTCCAACTGAAGAAAGACTCGTCTCATTATTTTTGGAAGGGCTATTAAACAAGAAATTACATGCTATCTTGTACAGTAAAAGAAAAAAGGACTTGGGAAAGATGTAGTCTAGACGCGATTGACCTGAGTGATATTTGAAAGATTTATAATGAGGAAACTAAAGCTAAAGATGCACAAAGCAAGCGAAAAACAACCACCGTGCCAGCACAAGTCAGACCAGTTGTTGTGGCTCCTGCGAGTTCTATGAGGATATGTTGAAGTGCATGAAGATATGATGATCAACATGCAATGGATGCCATTGAGAGGCCCAATGCAGGGACCAAATCAAGGACAACCGCAAAGGAAATTAAAATGATGCACCATTGAAGGGAAATGGATAAATCACGAGACAAATGAGTGCTACTATAAGCCTAAATATGCCGGGAATGTTTAGTACATGCCAATGAGGCCACAAGGACAACACATGTATCGCTACTCACAAATGTGGCATGCATGCAGAGATCGCCAATGAATATAGAGCAGCCATAGCTAGTATTAGACCAACAACCACCTCTCCCCCTAGGGATAATGTTTGTATCGTTCAAGTATATGTTGCCCAAAAGTTGGATGATCAAGCTCTAGTACCTGTTACTCCATACCCTAAAACAAACTCTATAACAATGGGAATAGAATAAGAGTGGTATAGCCAACCTACTCTAGTCCCTATAGAACCGATGTTTCAAGCACCTATTAATTTTTTTACCAATCAAGGGGAAAGACCACCAATGGTCAAGCCAATGCCCGAATTAAAAAGTAGAAATATCATCAATGTGGAGCAGGATGATCATTGGAAGAATGATTGTCCCAAACCGGATAAGAATGCACGACCTATAGAGGCTTATTGTGGGGCATGTGGACAAAAGGGAGGACCCTCTGCCAAAGATTTTCCTAGGAATCCAACCAACAAAGGAAGAACTGCTATAAACATAATTCAAATCATGCCAAGTAGTTCATCAGAAGGGGAACCAACAATTCCTGTTCAAGTGATGACTAGAGCCCAGGGCAATGAGAACAAGCAAAAAAATGCAAGTGGATTTGACAAATCCAGTAATCCTCTAAAAATTCCAGGAAAGAAATACGCAAGAGGGACAAACTTAAGAGACAAAAAGAGTGAAAAGAGTCTGAAGAAAAGATACAGAAGGAAAGAGAAGAAAAAATTCAAACTCTTTCAATAAAATTCAAGGAACCAAAATCAAAATCGGTTGGATCAGTACTGGCCGACCGAGTCTACAAACCAATCAATGCAGCTCTGGAGGCTTTCAAAGAAGCTGGGTTGAAAGCGGGTCGAACCCTGGAAAATCAATGAAAATATTATCCAACACCAGATATGGAAGCAGCTAGACTAGAAGCTTACAGAAACCTTGTGCAAATCACACAAACCATGATGGAAAAACAGAATCCACAACAGGAGGTTGCAAAAAAAAACGGTTGAAAATGATACTGAAACGGTTGAAAATGGAAACATGGAAAATGATAAAGCATCATCACCTAGTGAGGAAGGATGGGACGAGGTGCCGATAGTTGAAGGAGATTGGCCAGACTACCTATGGAAAAGAGTTAGAGAAGCAAAAATAACCTTGAAATCGGCTCTAATTGAGGAAGTTTAGTTTCAAAGGTTCCCCATGGAACTAGATAAACAATCATTATATGGAGATTGGGTATCCGAGCAATCAAGCTTTTTGAAAGCTGGAGCTTTACATACGCTACCATCGTACTTAGGAGAGAATGAAGAGAAATCAATGGTCTACAAAACAACCAAACTAGAAAGGCCAAGACAAACCTTGGATGTGGCTAATCTACAATCCATTATGTTAGCACTAGTTAAGTGCACAATTACCTTGGGAGAACTACTGAGATTGAAACATTTGTGGGGAGATATACGAACCACCATGGAGAAGATGGGGCTAAAAAAAGCATCTCAAATGGACTTGGAAAATTTGCAAAGCAAAGACATACATACTAAAATTGTTAGGTCATTACCTATAAACAAAGTAGGGGACTACTGCGAAGGGAATGAGGTAAACACTATCCTTCCAGTACATTACAATGATATAACTACCATGGCTATTTTAGACAGTGGTGCAGGCATTTCCATAGCAACCAAAGCTATCCGAGAAGCTTGGGGAAAATCAGCAATCAGGCAAACCAGAATGAAACTGCAATTGGCAAATGGACACATAGAGAAATCAATGGGCTTACTTGAGAATGTGATAGTCACTTCCTTGAAAATTGAATACCATAGCACACTTTTGCCATTGTAGATTTTGGAAAGAAGCTCAACGTAAAATCATCTTGGGAAAACTCAAGGAAGCAGAGTTTATCTATGAGATAGAACACATGTTGGGGTATAAAGCCCAATGTGGTCGCCCAGGTAAGTGGGCGGGCCGCCAGGTATGTACACATATTCTTTTGTAAAAACCTAATAAGAACTCACTATGCTCTACACATTATAGTAGAGCGAGTTCACCATATCGTCGTGCTCTTCTTCTCGCACTCTCTCTCGCGTCGCACTTCCGCTCATACTCCTTCAACTGGTATCAGAGCTCAGATCGAGGCTCGGGGCAGCACTGCAGGAGGCTAGAGCCACCAACTCACATTGGAGTGAAATTCGTCAGGCGAAGACACGGCCCCAAATCTCATGGGTGAGCTCGAGGGGCTGGGTGTTGTCAGAATTTCATTCTGAGGTCATCTCGGCCACCGTTCGGCTTCGACAAAGGTCTGCGCAGGCCATTTTCGACTACGTGGTCTCGACGGGTGCAGATCCGACTCTGCAAATTTGGGGTTTTCGGCCTACGACTGCAGATGCTGAGGATATCGACACTCCCAGAGTGTTGATTTGTGGCTGTCTACACATCGAAGGACGGCTCACAGTTCTTGGAGGCGTGTCACATACGACACGGGCGCATCTACACACAGACTATAGGCGACATCCACTAGTTCATCAGGTAGCTTGTGTTTGCTGCTTGATATTCCAGATTTCATCCTGACATTGCAGGTACTTCCACATGGGATGTATTGTCAAAGATGATGTATGTTTGTTGAGGGTTTGCTGGCTGTGAGTCACGCAGCAAACAACCGCCACAGCGGTTACAGCATATAGTGGGAAATTTGTGAATGTATGACTCTGTGGGAAGTCTATGTACTGTCAGATTTACTGCAGCCTTTGTTGAGGGTCGAGTGAGGTTTTATTGAGCTGGGGGATTGTCGAATGTTGAGATCCTTTCGGTGATACAGGTCTTGGAGCGATCCCTCGAGCACCCTTAGATAGGTAGCTAGGATGTATTGACTGTGAGTTAGACAGTTGGGATTGCATCTTTGCTTTACTGCCGTTGACGCATTGTCACAGTCTATGCTTACAGGACAGTGACAGGATAGTGAGAGACAGTACAGGTGCAAGACAGGTTTACCCGCAGCTTACAGTGTCAGAGAGACAGTGTTTTTTGAGCTGTTTTTTGGTCTGTTTTTGAGTACACCAGAGCCATTTTACAAAGGAGACTCTGCCGAAATTTCTGCAGAATCTGAAGCTTTCTTGGTTCATTTGACAGGTTGATATTGGTTCAGAGGTCAGTTTACAGGGAAAACTCTGCCGAATTTTTCCCAGGAAAGTAAACCATTGTGAAGCGTAGCTATGGCTGGATCACAGGACACTGCTCTTTACAATATCAAGAATCTGGATGGAACCAATTTCCCATTGTGGAAGAAGCAGATTTGGCACGTGTTGGTACAAAAGAAGCAGATAAAACCTATAAAGCTGAAGGGGATAAAACCAGAAGATATGGACGAAGATGAATGGAACGAAATGGATGAATTGGCACTTTCTACCATTATGCTGACTTTGGCAGAAAGCGTTTACTTCAATGTAGCAGACGAGATGTCGGCTTATCAAGCATGGTTAAAGCTGAGTGATCTTTATGAGAAGCAGAGTGCAGCTTCACAGGTATACTGGCTTAAGAAGCTTGTTGACTTGAAGATGAAAGAAGGGACACCTATGTCCAATCATCTGAATTAATTCAACACAATCTATAGTCAGTTGTCAGCTCAAGGTGTCAAGTTTAATGAACCTGTTAGAGCTATGTTCCTGTTGATCACATTGCCGGAAAGTTGGGACACTTTCGCACAGCTTTGAGTTATTCTGCACCTCCAGATGGTTTGAACATAGCAGGTGTAGAACGAAGTCTGCTTACTGAAGAAACCAATAGAAAGACAATGGAAAAAGGCAAAGGAACAGCCTTAGTTGTCAGGGGAAGGACCAAAGAAAAGTACAAAGGTGGAAAGAGGAATCAGTCTCGTAGCAAGTCCCGCAGTGCTAAAGGCAAGAGTGACATAGAATGCTACCATTGTGGCAAGAAGGGTAACATGAAAAGAGACTGCAGAGAATGGAAAGCAAAAAAAAGGCAAAGAGAAAGCTGAAGACCATGGTGAGAAGAACAAGTCCTCAGTGAAGATTCAAGAAAGAAATGTGACAAACACTGTTGCAGTGGATGACAGTCTAGTGTCAGGAGACATCTACTTCTTGAAGAATACAATGGACTCAGCTCTTCTTACAGTATCTGATGGAAATGCACTGAGTGACTGGATTATAGACTCAGGTGCATCACTTCATGTGTCTCCAAACAAGGAGTGGTTTACTTCTTATGTGACCACTAAAGATCATGTTCGTCTAGGCAATGGGCAGACATGTGAGATCTTAGGTGTTGGAGATGTTCAATTGAAGTTTCAGAATGGCTCTTCTTTCACGCTGAAGAATGTGAGACATGTTCCCGCAATTACAAAGAGCTTGATCAACACAGGTTTACTTGATGATGCTGGCTACGTCACCACTTTTGGACAGAACATGTGGAAGATATCCAAGGGTTCTATGACAGTAGCACATGGAGTAAAGTCTGGAGGACTTTACATGATTTATGTATCAAATGTCTCTAAAAATGTAATTAATGTAACCGAGCAGCCGAACGTTTCTTTGTGGCATAGCCGGTTAGGACATATGTCCAAGAAGGGAATGGAAATCTTGTCTCGTTCTGGTTATTTGCCTGGCTTTTCATTTAATGATTTTGAATTCTGTGAACATTGTCTGTATGGTAAGCAAACACAGCAGCCACATAATCATAGAAGCAGTAGAAGAGATACACAGTTGGCTCTTGTTCATAGTGATTTGTGTGGACCTATGCCTAACCTATCTCTAGGGGGAGCTTCTTACTTTATGACATTTATAGATGATTACTCGAGGAAAGTATGGGTTTAATTTCTCAAGCACAAGGATGAAGCGTTTAGTATTTTCAAAACGTTTGTGACACTTGTGGAGAATCAGAGTGGCAAGAAGCTTAAATGCTTACGCACTGACAATGGTGGAGAGTATGTTTCAAAGGCCTTTCAGGACTTTTGTGAGTCAAAAGGTATAAAACGTGAACTTACTGCTCCTTACAATCCTCCTCAAAATGGTGTTGCTGAGAGGATGAATAGGGCCATACAAGAGAAGGTCAGAAGTATGTTGTCTAATGCACAGCTGCCAAATGGGTTTTGGGCTGAAGCTGTATCAACAGCTGTTCATCTTGTAAATAGATCTCCTAGCAAGGTTTTGCAGGAGGATTCAGTGCCAAAGATGGTATGGTCAGGCAAAATGCCCTCATACAAGCATCTCAGAGTCTTTGGCTGTGAGGCATATACTCACGTTCCAAAGGAATTTAGGAACAAACTTGAGCCAAAGAGTAGAAAGTGCATTTTTCTAGGCTATGGTAATTCTTGTGAGATGGGGTACAGACTTTGGGATCCTGAATCCAGAAAGGTTGTCCGCAGAAATGATGTTCACTTTAATGAATCCAAATATCATTCTAAACCAGAGAGCGTTGAGGAGATTAGAAGAGTTGTCTTCCAAGAAGATGGACCTACACGTTCAAGAAAAAATATCAGGGCTCAAGAGGAGCAAGGACAAGATAGAGTGGAACCACAGGTTGTGGCTAAGCCTGAGCCACCTATTGTGCATAGATCTGGATGTGTCACGCGACCTCCTGATAGGTTTGTTCCATCTATGAACTATTTCATGTTGACTGATTGCAATGAGCCTTCATGTTACAAGGAAGCAGTGCAAATGAAGGACTCCGGGAATTGGCAATTGGCCATGCAGTCAGAGATGACAGCTCTGCATAAAAACAAGATATGGAAGCTAGTTAAATTACCACAGGGCAAAAAGGCTCTACCTTGTAAATGGGTTTACAGGTATAAGATCACCTCTCATGATAGTCAGCCAAAGTACAAAGCAAGGCTTGTTGCCAAGGGCTTTAAGCAAGAACAAGGCATTGACTTTGATGAAGTCTTCTCTCCGGTGGTCAAGATGACTACATTGAGATGCTTTCTTGCATTGGTTGCCATATTAGATTTGGTGTTGCACCAAATGGATGTCAATACAACGTTCTTGCATGGTGATTTAGATGTGGAAATTTACATGCAGCAGCCAGAAGGGTTTGTTGAGAAAGGCAAGGAAGATTGGGTATGCCAGTTGTTAAAGAGTCTTTATGGCTTAAAACAATCACCGAGGGCATGGTACCATAAATTCCACAAGTTTATGCTTTCTCAAGGCTACAAACGTAGTGAGTTCGATCACTGTCTATATACAAAGAAGGCTAAGGATGGTATTTGGTTGATCCTTATTTTGTATGTGGATGACATGTTGATTGCTGGCAACACTTGGAAGAAATTTCAGCTTTGAAGTCAAAGAAAGCAAAATCATTTGTCATGAAAGACATGGGTGAGGCAAGTCATATACTTGGTATGCGCATTGAGAGAGACAGATCAAAGAAGTTGATTTGGTTATCTCAAACAGAGTATATTGACAAGGTTTTACAACGTTTCAATATGGAGAAGGGAAAGGCACTGAGTGTTCCATTGCCACCATATGTGAAACTTGGCAAACAAGATTGTCCTATGTCTGAAGAATAACAGGCTGAAATGGATAAGATTCCATATGCGTCTGCAGTGGGTAGTTTGATGTATGCAATGATTGCTACTCGCCCAGACATTGCATTTGCAGTGGGAGTAGTAAGTCGATACATGTCAAACCCAGGCAAGAAACAGTGGGATGCAGTGAAAGGAATATTGAGATACCTGAAAGCTACAAAGAGTATGCGTATATGCTATGGGAGTCAGGAGCTAAGTGTAAAGGGTTTTACTGACTCAGATTATGCAGGTGACTTAGACAACCGAAGGTCTATGTCAGGGTATGTCTTTACATTGGCTGGTGGAGCAGTATCATGGCGTTCTAGATTACGAGATTGTGTTACTCAGTCTACTACAGAGGCTGAATATGTTGCAGCATCAGAGGCATGCAAAGACTCAATTTGGCTTAATCGACTCGTAACAGATTTGGGAATCAAAAAAGAGATGCCTGTGTTATATTGTGATAGTCAAAGTGCTATACAATTGGCTCGCAATCCAGTTTATCACTCAAAGACAAAGCATGTGGATGTGAAGTATCATTTCATCAGGGAAATGCTCGAGGATAAGCAACTTCAGCTTGTCAAAGTTCACACCACAGAAAATCCTGCTGATCTACTTACAAAAGGAATTCCCTCAGAGAGCTTTGCGCATTTTCGCAAGCAGTTAGGTGTAGGGTAGTACATCACTTCTCTACATCTCTTGTATATTAGCTTGTATAGTAGCTTCTCTCACACTTAAAGTACCACATTGGACTTTAAGTGGGAGGTTGGTTGGGTATAAAGCCCAATGTGGTCGCCCAGGTAAGTGGGCGGGCCGCCAGGTATGTACACATATTCTTTTGTAAAAACCTAATAAGAACTCACTATGCTCTACACATTACAGTAGAGCGAGTTCACCATATCGTCGTGCTCTTCTTCTCGCACTCTCTCTCGCGTCGCACTTCCGCTCGTACTCCTTCAACACACAGATTGGGTATCAGCAATTATTGTGGTGCCTTACAAAAATGGCAAACTCAGAGTGTGTGTAAATCTCAAAAAAGTGAACTTTGCCACTATACGAGATAGCTATCCTCTTCCCATCATTGATCACGTGCTAGAATGAGTAGCAAGCAAGGAATCTTATAGCTTTTTAGACGGCTTCTCTGGGTACAACCAACTGACAATAGATCCCAAGGACCATCATAAAACAGCCTTTGCTACAGAATGGGGAATTTTTGCCTATAGAATCATGCCCTTTGGCTTGACCAATGTACCGGCAACATTTCAAAGGTTAATGAGCCATGCCTTCAAGGAATATCTATGAAATTTCTTAGAAGTATACATGGATGACATCTGTGTGAACTCCACCCAACGACATAGTCATTTTGAGCATTTATGATGTGTCTTTGAGAAATGTCACTTATATAGAATTTGCCAAAACCCTAAAAAATGCATTTTTATGGTTAGACAAGGCAAAATTTTGGGACATATTGTGTCTAAAAATGGCATAGCCACAGACATGGAAAAAGTAGCAGTGATTGCTGAGATGGCTAGACCAACAACATTCAGAGGGTTTCAGACAGTTTTGGGACATTGTGGTTACTATCGTAGATTTATCTACATGTATGTTGTGATTGCTAAGCCCATTTATAGCCTTATCACTCATTTTGAATGGAACAAGGAATGTGAAGAGTCATTTCAAAAGCTTAAGCAAGCTTTGAATTCAGTACGGATATTGAAAGCTCTCAGACTGGGACAAGGTATTTCATGTACATGTTGATACTTCAAGTTTTGCTATAGGCTGTATCTTAACTCAACAAGAAAGGGGACCATGGATTTTCCTATCTCCTATGCTAGCCAACAATTAAACCTGGCAGAAAATAATTATACAACCACAGAAAGAGAAGGCCTTGGTATGGTGTATTTGGTCAAGAAATTTTGACACTACTTGTTTGCCAACAAGTTTGTCTTTGTTGTAAACCATCAAGCCTTACTCTGTTTTGTAAACAAACCGTACAATACTGGAAGGATAGTAAGATGGTTCATCATCTTACTTGAATTTGACTTCAAAATGGTGGTTAAAAAAAGGCACCACGCGCCAAAGAACGGATCATCTGTCGAGACTCACAACAAGGGAAGCACCTAAGGAGGTAGAGGATGATCTGCCAGATGCATATCTGTTCTCTATGGAAATGGTTCCCAGATGGTCAGAAGACCTTGTGACCCTAATGACCATCGTGCAAGTAGATTCTCAAATATTGATAACCATTACACCATGATTGATTGAGCTGCTCTTGTGCATCAATCCGGAGGAACAAGAAGCCTACTTGAGTCAAGCACATACCACAAATTGTAGGACTACACTTTGCACAAGACCAAACCTTACAACGATTAACTTGGTTAGGGGTTTATTGCCCTACTATGAAGAAGGACATTCATCAATATGTGAATGAGTGCTCTCAATGTAAAGTAAAAGCCGCCATACCCCATGCCACGTTATTCCACATTGCAGCCACACCACAGTGGAGCGGTTACCAAGTAGGGGCCTGGTAGAATATCTAACCAACATAATCTTTCCGAAAAACATGAGTAAAAGACAAAGGAGGGCAATAGAAATGGAAGACGCCAACTATATCTTGATTGGAAACCAGCTTTAGACCAACATCTTAGACTGTGCGCAAATGAGGAGGGATATATTCCTATTTTAGAACAAGTGCATGCAGGTTTAGCAGGAGGTCACTTCTCTCAGGAAACCATGGCTAAAGCTGTATTGATGGCAGGCATTTGGTGGCCAACTTTATTTGCTGACACAAAAGAGTTTGTTCGACAATGTGATGCATGTCAAAGAGAAAAAATTCTAACAAGGGTCGATAATATGCCATTGTGACCTATGATGGGAGAACGAGCCTTTGCTAAGTGGGGTATAAACTTTGTGGGATCAATCCAACCACCAACTTACAAAACTCAGGCACAATATATTATTGTGGCCACATATTACCTAACCAAGTGGACTGAGGCACGGGCCACCAGGAAGAATGATGCTAGAACCACTACTACATTCTTGTATGAATGTGTATTCACTATGTATGGACTTCCTATTGAGGTTGTGAGTGATTGAGGATTTCATTTCCTTAATGCAATGATAGAATATCTATTAAATGAGTTCATGTAATCCATAACAAATCTGCTCCCTGTCATCCTCACACCCTCAGAGTTGCTACTGAGTTAGAATGGACGGGACACAAATTGTCTCAATGGCTTGAAGATTTGGAATGATTGGATGAGCAAAAGTTAGTAGCCATTGCTCACATCTATGCACAAAAACAAAAACAAAAACAAATCTTTGACTCACAATTGCTTACCAAAGTTTTCAAACCAGGGGATTTAGTCCAAGTATATTTGTTGAAACAACATGTACCTAAACTCAAGAAAATAGGACGTGGTCCTTTTGTCATTGAAGATGTTTCACCAAGCGGTGCAATCAAGTTAGCTACATTAGACGGAGAAATTATGGAAAATTGGATTAGTGGATGTCAGCTCCGTAAATAGAGTCTTCCCTTGACTAATGAGCTTTTGCAAAGAATGCACGCAACCGAGGAAAGAAATCTTAAACGAAAACAATTGATACATGGGGCTCAGGAGGAGGCTGGCATTCGGATTCTAAAACAAAAAGTTGCAAGGCAACCTGTTCTACAAGTGGTACCACTCAATACTCTCCAAGTTCAGCCCATCGTTGAGGAGAAGGTAGAGATTGATGACAAGTGGATGGATGTTCTTGATATGCGGATCAATGTGATTTTGAAGGAGGGATACAAAGTGAAAACTTTAACGGACACCAGAGCTCGAGTCAATGATGTTAGTTACTCAACTTATCTCAAGGAAACAACTCAACCACTTGAGTAGTGTCGAGCCACTATCAAAGGCTGTAACAAACAAATCACTCCAACCCTGGGAAAAATTAACTTGAATATTATGGTTCATGGATTTTCATGCCCGCATACTTTCATATGTATTGTGGATGAACACATGAATGAAGACCTGATACAAGGAGTTCCATGGATGTTGCGGACCTACAAAGATTTACAAGATTGGGATGCCCAAATGCTGGAACTCACACTTAAAGGTGGACAACTAAGAATATTGTTTGCATACAGTAAGGAAGAATGGAAAGGATCTCTCGATAATTCCCATTTAGGAAACAGAAGTCATCATTCATAAATATGACCACTACTCCATTAAAGACTTCTTCAAGCCAACCTATGAAAGGAGTCAAGAAAATCTGGGTACCCAAGAGCCTGCTCAAGAACGAACCTCAACAAGTATGGGTGCGAAAAAGACTGCTACACATTGCTAACAACTTTAAAGAAAAAACATTACATCCACCTGCTCAATAGAGGAGATGGATATGGAAACCAAAGAAGCAAAGTACAATCTTAATAAAACCAAAAATCCATGCCAAACAAGCTCAACAATGGGTACCGAAGACCCCACAGCAAGTCAAGACGGCTACAGTCAGATATAAGTGGGTACCTAAAGTCAAGGCACTCACAGTTACAGAGACCATTATATCCAAGCAACACACATCAGACAATGCATATTGCTTATCAAAGAACAAGCTCAATTGTTGCAAAATTTCCTCTTCAAAAGATTCAAGAAATAGGATACCTCGAGATTAGACACCCTTGAGTGCCATACTCAAGACCCACTTCTTGCACATCATAATGTGTTTATTTGCATTGACCTCCATAGCATGGCCAATCAAGGTCATGCATAGACACAACTTTCTACCCTCTACACTGCACAACCCGGGCTAATTAATTGAAGCCAGGAGGGGGGGAGACAAGGAAACAATCAAAAAAGAACAGAAGCATATGAATCTGGAAAGTAAAAAGGACAATTATTTGAAGTAATTATTGTTAATGTCTGATTTGTATTGAACCAATTAAGTGATTTCCCTAATAATGAGATGAATGGGGATTTCCATTTGATAAACCCTATGTGTGTGTATATATTGTACATATCTTCCAATAATTATCATGTAGTACAATTTCATTTGTTAGCGTGTCATTTGGCCAAAATCATGAAAAAATGGAAAAATCCACAAAAATATGGTTGAATAATAAGACTGGAAGTGTTTTTGAGTTTTTTGAGTATCGAATAGAAATTTTTGAGTGATAAGCTATTATTCTTTAATGTTTTGCTAATAAAGCTAATAAAACCCAAAATAAATAAGCAAGAATGTCAAAATTGGATTTTGATTTCAAACGCCAAATCTCGAAGTCCAAGGGAAGAGTCGGGAAAAATTTGAAGCAAATCGGATCAAAAAGTTTAGTGGCCTTTTTCACCAATTAGTTATCTAGGCAAATCTTGACAGAATGATTGAGGGATATCAGTTTCAAAAAAATTCAATCCAAGAATATGCAATTAGACCTGATGACCTCATTGGGTAGGTAATTGAAAGGAGGCATCGAGAAATTCCAGGTATGTATAGCCCCGTACGCCAATATTTCTCTCATTTGCATTCTAGACCTTAGAGAAGGAGCTCTGAGTGGTGGATTTTGGTGACCTTCTATGCTCTCTTATGTATTGTCTGTTGCCTCTTACTCACCCAGCCATGGTGAGTAAGTTCCTAACTACATCTAGAAGTATTTTGATTACCACATTGTCAACCACAAGAGCTACAAGGGGCACGACAACACTTGGCAATTTGGGAACGGTTAGGGGCAAAAATGCTGACACCGGCTACACCTGACACCCAAATTTCACCAAAATTAAACCAGAGGCTCATCACTAGGGGGACAACAAATTGCTAAGCTCCAAAGTGCAAAAACTTTTGACCTAGCATCTTTGGCGCACTGAAGATAAAGGAGTCAGATGGGGACCAAACTTTACAAATGTTTTGAGGCCATCATGTTAAGGAACTGTGGAGATTTAGGGGTGCAACTAAGGCTCAATCATTAGTATAGGACAAAAAGACCAAATTCACTCCGCATTGTGATATTTTGCACCACAATACAAAATCTTGACCCAACTCACCTCAAAATTAAGGGGGGCACTCTCTACACCATATTTGGACCTCTACCAACCTCCAGGAAGCAAGAAACTAGTGATTAGTGACTCCAAGTCAAACCTTGCTCAACAGAAGACGGTCAACCTCATCAAGAACTACATCAGCTACCAAAAAATAAACCAAGGGTTCCAACGACCATCAATGACCTAATAGAAGCTAGATATGACCTAATAGAAGCTAGATAGGGCAAAAGCAAGGCCTAAAATGCAATAAAGGATAACTTCTATCTTTGGCGTGCTAAAGATGAATCACTAATATGGCACCATTTTTGTCACCCACTTCTACACTAGCATGTTTTCCTTCCCCATCACAAGCATACATCACACTATAACATATTTTTCGTGCAAAATACTCATAAAACGCACTATGCCACATCCCATAGCCATTTGTGCCCAAATCTCACTTTTAGCTTTCCAAATGAGCCCAACTTTATCCATCATCAATGATATTTTCTATAAGACCCATCAGAGCACCAAAAAAAAGAAATGGCCCTAAATCACCCTTTTTTTTTCTTAGGTGTGCCTAAGATAGAAATGGCAATGGAAGAGCCTAACTTGCATCTGTGATACACAAATATGTTCACATTGGTCACATTAAACACTTGCCCAAGTTTCATCAAGTTTGACAAATCCTCACTTGGTCAATTACCAAAAGTACAGAATGCAGTCCAGCGGACATATAATTGTTCACAACTCCCACCATAAAAGTCCAAAAGCTCTCAAGACTCTTTCAAATCACCACCAGCACTTATGTTTTCTATACAATCCATCTGACACTATTTTGCATGAACCTACACCCATCTGCATCTTAGGCACGCCAAAGATAGACTTTGCAGAAATTGTAATTTTTAGGGCTCATTTTTGCTTATTTAGTTATGCTACTTGGTTGTAACTTGCCAGAATTGTCTTATCTTTGGATGTGCTCATACACTGTCATGTTCTCTCTCATCTACCTCAGGAGCTCCGAAGAAAAACACCATGAAGCAAAAATTTACTGAACTGCTACCATACCAGCTAGAGGAAGACTCCTTGAGAGAGGCAAATGTCACCTAGTTGGCAAGAGACCAATTGGATAGCCAACATGTCACTATCTACCACAGATCATTCAAGAGTTCTCGTGGAAACAAAGTCAAAGTACATATGCTACTAAGGGAAGCTCAAGACCTCATCAAAGAACAGGCAATCCAACCCCTTGGGGAAAATATTGGCCTTAAGGACTACATAGAAATGGACCCTTGCGGTGGCAATTACAAAAGGGCATATGAACTCTTTCACAGTATCACAAAAGAAGGACGAGCCACCATATCTGATTTCAATGGCTCTCCTATCAAAGTTCACATAACAGAGGACCAAGTGGCAGAAGCACTCAAGCTTCAGAAAGGAGGAAAACCTATGAGGGACAGACAGTTACCAACCACTGGTATCTTCACCAACCGGTCATCCTCCTTTTTGGAGTTGAAGCAAAGGGAAATAGAGTAGGCATTGTGGCTCTATCACCAACATTTTCACTTCATTGCCAAGAGATTGCCAAGGTGGTATACAGTTCCCAATCATGTCATGGCTTCCACCTTCACTCAAGCATCAACAACAAGACTACGGACTCCATTAGTCAATGTACAAGCTCAATAACCCACATCCGCAGCAACAAAAGAAGAAGGTAACAGAGAGTGTAAGGTCTCTGACCCCGATTACAAAGAGCACCCTTGTACCATGAAATGAACATAATGAAAAAAGTTACTATTTTTAGCAGTTTTCCAAATTCTGTCACAGTGCCATGTTCTTTAGAATGTTATAAAGCTTCCAAATGTGAATTGAAATAATTTTTGTGAAAATTTTCCAAAAATAGTAAGTTTTTGGTCACCCGACCCGTCTAGTTTTGACCGTCTCGAAAAACTGCACCCGTACCTCGCATTTTTTAAAAAAATGCATTTTCAGACCCTGGAGGCTGCTAAATATGGCAGGTACTCGGACCAGTGCGCCTTAGTTAGAGCTTAGTATAGCAATTTACGGCATTAAATTCCGACTCGTATGGGCTGTTTTAGCCTAAAACCAATTTTACCTAAAGTTGTGCGGGGAGGCACCGGGGCTCGAGGCTGTGTGGGAACAGGTCCCAGGCCACTCAGAGCCTGCTTTAGCAATTAGGGGGCGCCCTCTTGTCTTGTGGGAGTTGTGGGAGAGTTTCCAAGCTTGAGAGTGAGTGTGAGAGCCAGTTAGACTAGCTAACTGGACACTTGGTAGGCAGGAAACTAGACTTGCCATGCATTAACTGAGTGCTCATTCAGTGCAAATAGCAAGGCTGGTCGATTTTCAGCTTGGAGGAGCCTATTTAAGGGTGTGCTTGCACACACACACACACACATGCTCACACACACACCCAGTACACACCTACACACACCTTGGGGAGGTGCTGTCGGTACACACACAGTTTTTGAAGGAGAAGCAAGGAGGGAGGTGCTGCCGAAATTCTCATCTTGAGGATACATTGGATCAGAAAAATCAGGGGATTCTCAGCCCCTAATCACGATAATTATGGTTTAATTCCGGTTCTTCTTAATTCTCATCATTATTCTCCCAAATTCTTCATCTACTATGCCTACTTTTAGTTATAATTTCCAATAGCTGCTCTCTAAGTTTACATAGCTATACTCCATTACATAATCATCATTCAATTAGCTAATTTATGCAGCCATTCATCATTCTTAATCGATGATTAATACATCATTAGGAAAGATTTCTTTCTCTAGGCAGCATAGTTAATAAATTGTCAGTCTCGGTAATAATGTAGATTTGATGAAATTCACCCTTTTGCCATTCAATAGTAATGTAATTAATTAGATTCAAAAACTTCTCTCACATTAAGATGTGATTAAGGCTAAAATTAAACCGTCATTAGGCCAATAAGAAGAGAATTTTCTATCACACATGCCTGCGGTAATTCTGCATCTTCAAATTGCACTAGGAAAGTGATTGAGCTTGCTTACTTCATCTCTCTTGTAAATCAATTAGTAAAATTCTGAATTCTTAATCATCTAAGCCAAGTGATTAACTTTAGAGCCAGTTCCCATAGGGCAAGTAAAGAATTACCCATAAAATTGCTAGGTCTCGAAGGAAAAATCTAATCCCTTGCATAAGGAAGATTCTTTAATGATTCTAATCTGCAATTTGATTTGTTATGATGCTCTCGTACTTTAGCTCTTTTCTTCAAGTTTATCATTTAAAGAAGTGGGTATAAAATGGCCCCGGTTAAGAGAACTCGCTTCGGTGGTGCCCACGACCGCGAGGCAGGAACGAGCAATGTGAATGGGAAAGGAAAAGCTCCCATGGACGAGCAAGCACCGGCCATCTCACGGGCCATTGACAAAGAAATGGAAGAGGTAGGTCACAATTTTATTCAAGTTGTTTAATTAACACTGCACACGTTTAGCTAGGAATGAACATACCCCTGAACATGTTGGAGAAATCCAACGGAAACATCAGCATTTGAATTCAATCGTATATTAAAGTTAAGTAGGAAAGAATGGTTGATGGATATACTGTTTGCAATAGGAAAGAATGTATGCTAGGGAAAATTTAGCTCGGCATGTTCATTCTATTTCCAATGTTGAACTAGTCCTGAACCCCCTCCTGATCACAGGGGACAGAGTTCCTGGTTAAGGGCTCTTGAATCCACGTCTGCTAGTTAAGCGGTGGATACCCACGTCTGCTGGTTAAGCGGTGGGAACCCACGTCTTGCTTTCTATGCGGTGGGAATGTCCATGTCGTGCTTTCTATGCGGTGGACATACCTAGTTGTATGGGCAGCTAGGCGACAACGGGAGGAGTAAAGTCTCGTTGGAGGGGGGATGTTGTACCTCCAAAACATTGGAATTTTAATGAATAATTTTGAGTAGAATTTTTACTAGAACTCTGTCTTGGTTCCGCTTTCCAATACTGATTGAAGGACTGTCTTAACGAACATTGTGATTCGGAATCTAATCAAGGAATTTTTATGTTGAACAACCATTGTGGTAGTAATAGGACACACAAGGAAGTGTGAGTGTGGGGGTGGAAAGTGGGGGCTTGGCTCAGGTTGCCAATGCCTATGAGAAGGGTGGTCCCGATTGGTCGGGAACTCTTTGTCCCCATAGTGTTTAATTCGAGTCTAGTATTACTCATTGCCCCAAGAGCGGCGAAGTCTCAAGTGTACGTGCCTCTGAAAGCTATGGGGAAAAAGGCACTCGAGACTTATCTCCTCTTGGAAGGTGGGCTTGAGGACCGATAATTGATTAGACACACTTCCCCTGCGAGGTGGAGCTAGATCTCCTTGCTAGTAGGCTCGAAGTCGACTCACTTTGTGATGAGAGATCATCCGCTAGTTGAACCTTGAACCACTTTGTTTGCTTCCGCTATAGATCTAGTGGCCACCAGGTTCACCATCAGATCCGCCGTTGGATACGGCGGGGTGGGGACCTCACAGAGAGGAGGAAGTGCAAGAAGAGGAAGACACTCCTCTTGAAAGAAAAAGGAAAGAGAAAGGGAAAGCTAAAGTGGATGAAGTAAATCAGACAAAGAAACATAGGCCAATAGTAGTTATTGAAGAACCAGCACAAAGGGCAGCAAGACTTGAAAGAGAGAAGGTGGCTTCTAAGCTAGAAAGAGGGCTCGAAGGAGATTTTGAGGAAAAGTGGAAACCATCTCCAAGAAGAGTCAAAATTCAAACTAAACACCCAATGTTCAATAAAAAGGATGACCCTCGAGCTGGCCTAGAGAATCTCTATCATAAAGAGGAATGACAACAAGAACAGGCCCAGGCACAAGAAGAAGCCAGTACCAATCATCAGGAGAATTCACCCAAAGCACCAAAAAACCCTATTGCTGAAGTTCCACACTTCTCTCCCACAAACACACCACCACAGCGCAAGAGACTACACCAGAGGAAACCATTCCCATTGCTACCAATATGGAACCTGATTCCAAACCACTCAACGAAACTATCAAGGAACAAGAGACTAAACCAACTAGTCCCACAACCACACCAACTCCTCAAGCCAACCAACCAGATGAGCGAATGGCTGAGACTCAAGACACACAAACAGATTAGAAGAAAGCGATCAACACAAGAACAATGGAGAATTTAGAGTACATAGATGAATATGCACAGTATGCACACGATGTAATAGACAAAATGAACAATGAAATCTATGATCGCCACCAACATCTATATCGTGTATACAGGCATCTGCGGCTTAGTGAGGAAAGGCTAGACTTGGCCAATATATGTGTCGAGTCATACAAAGAAGCCATGGAATTCAAAGAACAAGAATTGGTTAAACTCATTGCAAAGACAGCAACGGATCTAGAAACTCTCTAGACAACAAATAAGCAACACGAGCAACACGTCACAAAGGCCACTCTAGCTCTACAAGAATCAGAGTCTACGGTGCAACGCCTACAGAAGTTCAGCTTAACATTGCAAATACATAGTTAGCCCAGCCCAAGAACAAAAATCACTTCTAAATCAGCTTAAGGATAACCAACAATAGCCACACTACAAGGCACAGATGCTGCCTATCAAACATGAGCAGAAGGTTAAAGACTTAGAGATGGAGCTAAAGCTTAAGCAGATGTAAAGAAGAGAATTTTCCATCAGCTTCATGCAGTGAGAAGACAACTACCAAAAGCAAATTTCTCAACTTAACAAGGAGTTAAGGAAGATTAAAGAAGCTTCCGCGGTGCATGCAACCACATCAGGGGATGAGCAAGTCACTGCCGCAATGCAAGATAAGGATACCCTTCAGTTCATGGATCTCAAAATCCCAACCACAAAAGAGGCCAGTCTTCCCGAGCTTGACATCTCTGAAGCAAAAGTGGAACCTTCCACTACTCCAAAAAGCTTGACAGCTGAGGAAAGGCTGTTTTGCAGAAGCGGATACAAGAGGAAACAAAGAAAATTTGGAAGGAGGCAATGCAATGGGAAGAACGGATTATACACTCAATCAATGTCAATCTACAATCAATGAAATGTGGCATCAGCAAGCTCTCCCTTACCCTCTCATTTAATTCAAAGTCCTCCAAATCAAAGAAAGACTCCTCAAGGATCTCCAGGCCAATCATGCACTACAGCACCCAAAATGGCGAGAGATCTGACTTAGCCAGCATCCTAGGTATCTCATTTTGTTCACAAATGCACCATTACTAATCAAACGAAATCCTATGTAGTTCCCAGTATCAAGAGTCAAAAATTGGCAACAACACCTTTTCCTCCAACAGAAAAGACCAACTTGGCTTAACTACCCCCAGTTTCCACCACCTCCAAATAACCGACCGGCAAAGTCATACATGGAGGAGACACTACCTTCAACCATACAGTTATTTTGGGGTATCCCAGATTTGGCATGCATTATGCTAGTAAATATTGCAAAGATGTTCCTCACTTGTTTGCATACCTTTCATAGGGCAGAACAACCAAATGTTGCATGGATGTCCTTCCTCGAAGGTACACCAGGTCTATGGTACTATCTCTCTAGTCAACCATCTGAAGAGGTCCTTCATGGATTCTACGCAAGGTCCAAGTTTCTCCCATCATATTATATGCAGACATTTTAAGAAGCATTCTACACAGCACTTTCACTTATAGATCAAAGATCTTCTGTCTTGTCATGCAAACCTGTGTGCTCGATTTGTCAGCTATTCAGCAATGGAGCTGAAGAATGCAATCAACATGCAATTCATGTCCACTAATACCAACAAGGTCTTGAGCATCAAGCACAGAGAATAGCGACACGAAAGCCCGACCACTACTTAGCACCCTAAGTAGTTGTGTAACGGACGACACGGGCAAGGAGGGGGGAATGTTAGCTTCTCAGCTAACAAGAGAAAAAGAAGAGCATCAAGCAGGACTCCACACATTAAACCCATTTTATTATTGACAAATCTCGTAAGTCCAAAGCTGTTGTAATGTTATTGGGTACTAGTGAGTCTAAAGGGGCCAATGGCTTCCACGGTTGTAAGTAGTTTCTTAAGTACTGAGCCCCAATTAGAGGAATCCCTTTTTTTACACCTTAGCTAAGGTATAAAAGCCAATTTTTGTAACTTTAAGACCTAACCTTTAAGAGTAAGCGTTGATGTACTAGTAGCTCAACGGCTATTTACTGCTTCTTCAATCTCTCGTCTCTCTTGCATATAGTATTGCATTGTTGTTCTGAGCATACCAACGCGCTCGCAAATTGAAAGATCTCTCTTTCAACATAAGTTTCTTGCGATGAAGTTGTACTTTTAGTCGTGCCCATCTACGAGTTGTTTTTGCTCCACATGCACAATACACACACTAAAACTAGATTTTGACCTTAGAGATAGATAGAGCACGTCTAGAGGAAGCTATAGACCCCTTTTGGGACCAAAACCAACAACCCTAAATTGGGTTGTTTATCTTATGCATAATTTTGTCTAGGTAGAGTGTAGAGGATACTTTGCCCTTGCTAGGTATTGAGTTTCATATCATTCGGAGACCTGTAGCTACACAAATTTGTCTGGATAAGGTTGTCATAGAGAAAGTATCTTTTGGTGTTTGAAACACACTTGAGACGTAGATAAGCAGGAGTGGCATAAACTTGGGTATTTTGAGAGATTAGCCATCTCTTGTAGCCTCCATGCACTATTCAGGTCAGCTACGTCCCACGGATTGACATTTTATGTATGTGGTTCTTGCTTTGCTAGTATCGATATGGTCAGGCTTGGCAGCTGTCCAACAATGATGTGTGTGAACACAATGAGGACTACCGAGACACTTTTCCCCCTCAATAGGGTTTTTTTCCCTTTGGCTTGTAAATACGTTCATCACTCTAGGGGAAGCCTTATTTTTGTATTAGCACACTCAGTAATACTACTTCCTATTTTATGTGCTCTTCTCTTAGAGATGAGAATACGGATTGAGGAGGCCATTGGATCCATGTTAAAGATTACGAAGGGCATTAGATCCCTTGGGGCACCTTGCAACCAGTGGAGGTAGCTTGCAAATAGTGGCAACTAGTGCTACATATCCTCTCAAACCTATTATTGTCAATGCTTATTCATGGCATAGGGTGCCTTTGTAAAGAGAGTGTAGTCACATTGGGTGAGGATTGAGGCACTTTCAACGACCAGAGGCACATTGAGTGGGCCATGTTTGTATGAAGGAGAGCATGAGTACATTGAGGAGGGCATGAATGGGTATGCAACCATGCAAGTGGAGGACTGAGGAGAGAGCATAAGAGCCCTTGGAGCACCTTGCAATTGAGAAAGACAGAGAGAGAGGGAGAGAGAATAATTTATGAGATCCGAATCGCGTTCCTTGCACACCATCATCACACCGCGTCCAAATCAACAAGGTGAAGCACCTTCACCCAAAAAGAAGCACACAAATGGAGAGAAATAGGGGAGAAGCACCTTCACCTTCACTCAAAAGAAGCACACAAATGGAGAACCTTTAGCCACATTCTTATAACTAGTGGTCCTTTCTAGCATGATAGCCCATCTTTCCTACTCCACCCAACCAACATTGTGGATTTGGAGATCTATAAGTGCATACACACATATACAAACGCATATATCAAATCATCTAGATGCATAAAGGCTCCCAAAATATCTTGTTGAACAATAATCCTACTCATAATATCCTACAATGGTGGTGAGTTTCTTTTTGCACAACCCGGCTAAGTTGGGTCTCGCTCACTCTTAGCAATTGATCTCTTCGCGGCTCAACAAACACTTTGCAATGGCTGGAATGATATGTCCATGGCTAGCTAGTAAGCCTATAGCTTGAAGCACCACAGTCATGATGGCTATGTAAGAAGCTATCTTATGGTCAAAGAAGCCCAAGTTAAGCTTGATGGGATGGCAGCCTTCTACGCCGGATGACAATTTGACCGAGTGCATCCTCGTACAGGTAAATGGGTTGACTTACATGCTTGTAGGCTGAGGCAAAGACCTAGTATGTCAACAGGTTTGGTAAGCAGGACACCACATCACTCTTGTTCACCACGCGGTAGCTTAGATGATTATCCATCACCACTTGCTTCTCAAAGTCCAATGTAATCATGGAAATTTCCATGTGAGTTGGGTTGATGGGTGATGCAGCCTATGGTGGCACCGGGGATGACCATCTCTTGGTACCACTTTGCAAATATACTATCAAACTAATAAACACCCATTCGTGTCCTCTATAATGGTGGTTTGCATTAGGGAGAGTTACATTTGAGCCACCCCACAATCAATCTCTCTCTCTCTCTCTCTCTCTCTCTCTCTCTCTCTCTCTCTCTCTCTCTCTCTCTCTCTCTCTCTCTCTCTCACACACACACACACACACACACACACATGGATCTGTAAATCCTTAAATAAACCAAGATTCACTTGCAAAAAATAGAACTTGAAGTATTTTTTTAATTCTACAACATCCTAGACTATAACATCATCTACTCGATAAAATCTAGCTCTCTAAGGAGTTTCAAACTTTGAGCGAGACTTTTTGAGCAAGACCTAAATTGAGCAAGAGTCAACAAAACTGAAGACCACAATCTAAACCACAAAAGGTATTGTTTATAATTACGCTTAAAATTAGTATGTATGTGTGTGTTTTTCTCTCGCATACTTTTTGCGCCTCTCTCTCTCTCTCTCTCTCTCTCTCTCTCTCTCTCTCTCTCTCTCTCTCTCTCTCTCTCTCTCTCTCTCTCTCTCTCTATCTATCTATCTATCTATTAAATGCCTCTTAGTTAATTATGAAATTATGAGAACTATAAGCATGTTTTGATGAACACGGTGTATGGGTGCAAAGAGCACAAAAAAGGACCCTACAATATGGACACCATCCACTTCATGTTGTCATCAACAAGTCCCCATTTTTTTTAGTTGCAATTGAGGAAGCTTCAAAAATGTGAGGCTTCCAAGTTTCTTGAAGTTTAAACTTTTATAGAGCCTTGGGTAGATGATTAAAAAGGAGACTTAGTTATGACGATAGACTTTAAGTCTTTTTCTTTTTTTTGCAAAACTCAGAATTGTGAGTGGATGGTATTAAGAACATCAGAAATATACACCAACCTTGAGCTCAGACCGAGCCTTGAGGGTCAAAGGATTACAAGTTATCTGCTTGGCAGAGAAACCACTACTACTCCTAGGCTTTACTTATTACAAGATGTTATGTATTGTTCTAGACCAGTCCTCTGAGGCTTGTTTGCCTCCGATCATGTGGATCATCACTCTGCTCTCTTGTATGATTTCACAAAAGCTTGCCACAGCCAGATCCCCCTCAAACATGTGGTGGCTCCTTGCTTGCCAAATATGGTGCAAGAAGTAGTACCTAAAAATTTCAGTGCAGACAAGAAGAGCAGGACTTCCCAACCTGTTACTACCAAAGAATAGATCATTCTTGAATAACTTAATTTGCCATGTCCTTTGAATCCACTTCCATATTTTCGCAGCCATGCCTTTGATTTCCTGGCATCCCATGAAAAGGTGGGCTAGGTCTTAACTAGCTATTCAGCACCCCGAGCAACGATCGGACCCGATGCCTCTTTCTTGTATCTTTACACCCGTTGGCAGAGCACCCCACATCACTTTCCACCGAAATATCTTCATATAATGAGGCCACCTTGGCTTCCAGATGTTCTCCATGACTCCCTCCCACCGTTTTTTCATCCAGTGCCTCTTCCATAATTTGTTGAGGGGGCTACACCAATTAGCCTCGTGCATTAATGCATGGTAAATGCCTTTAGAGTGTGGTTTCCAAAAGAGGCTACTCTCGGGCCATGTCCAAGCGTCCCATTCAAAGTTGGATTCACAAATTGGTATCACCACCTTATCAAGCTCTTTCATCACCATGTACACTAGTAAGATCTCAAAGCCATTCAGTTGAAATTGGATGGCTAAAGAGTCAGCAGTTTTCCAGCACTTCCTGTTGCCATCCCAGAATTGCTCTAGTCAAATGAGCCCCTTATTATTCACATTCCTCGCCATTTCTATCCAATAGGGACTTTGTGGCGGCCCCAATATTTTAGAGAGCCAAGGGGACCATTGCAAAATTGAGTTCTTAAAGTATCTAGTTACTTCCCCCCATTCCAAAACCTTAGTTTCACTTTTGCACTTCCTCATAGCTCCCTTGAGAGTCCACTTGATCTAAGATAAGACCACTTCAGGGTGAGAAGTTTTTCATGCATCACAACCCCCTTCCACTTTCCCCCTTTCGATCCCAGTCTTACTGCATCAAGCATTTCCTTGGTCATGATAGCCCAAGCTTGGTCTTGTTTATCCAATGAGACCATAAATTTGGCACAAAGGGCCTCAGCATGGGATACAAGGTTCATAATGCCAAGCCCTCCTTGGTCTACCGGGTGAGAAACTACCTCCCATCTAGCCCACTGCCATCGCTGGGAGGTTCTCATGTTGTTCTTCCAAAGAAACCTTTTCACTCGTTTTAAGAATTCTTTCCAATTACACTTAGCCATCTTGAGCACGGGGTTGAGGAAAGCAATATACGGGATCATAAAAGCATTAATCGCTCTAATCCGGCTTTAGAAGGGGAGGAGAACAAACTCCCATCTTCTCATTTTTGTGCTTATTTTCTCAAGGACCCATTGAAATCTTTGATTGTTGGTTATGTCCACCCCACGGGGGCTCCCAGGTGTCTAAATACATTCCCTCTTGAGATAATCTCTCCTGTCCAGACTGCAAGGTCAAAAGAGTCGTTCTCCGACAGGGAGATTAGTCTTGACTTCTCTATATTTGCACTTGGATCCCAAGGCCACGGAAAATGTTTGCACAATCTCCAGAGCTCTCCTGACAACTTGAGGGCATGCCTTCAAGAATAGGAGCGAATCATCTGCGAACATTTTGGCCAGTAGCTGGTTGTTGCCCGATAATGCCAGACCTTGAATCTCTCCCCGCGCAGTACTAGCTTCGAGCATCGTAATGAGAGGATGCGACCCGATGGCAAAAGGAAAGGGGGCCAGGGGAAATCCTTACTTAATAGACCTTTTAACCTCAAAAGATCCCACCATTTTGTCATTAAACACAAGCTCTGATTGGCTGCCAATGCCTAGTGTGTGTATGAGGTGACAAAGGCGAGGCCCAAAGCCCAAAGCTACCATGACTTCTTCTATATAGTCGAGGTCCAGCTGCAGCAAGATGCACTCTTGATTGGAGAAGGATGCATACTCTATTCCTACCATTGCTACCAAGATATTGTCATATATAGATCTCCCTTTAATGAACCCTTGTTGATGGGGAGAGATGATCCAACTCAGGAGGGGGGCAATTTTGAGAGCTATTGCCTTGGCAATAATTTTGTATGCTCCTGACATCATCGTAATGGGATGCCAATGTTTAAGTTGAGAGTAGCATATCTGTTTGGGGATGCCAATGTTTAAGTTGAGAGCAGCAGATCTGTTTGGGGATGGGCTTGATAAGCCCTCTCTTAACACTTGCATCCAACGACTCTTTGGAAACAACTTGATTGGCCATCTGTGTGAGTGGACCCTTGAGATCATCCCAAAATTCCCTGAAGAATTCAGCCGTCAGTCCATCCTAGCCAGGGAACTTTTCATTGCCAAGAGCTTTTAGTGCCACTGAGCATTCCTCCTCACAGAAGGCCTTTTCCATGCGGTTGGCTTTCTCCTGAGGAACCTTATTTTCAACACTCCCAAGTAACGACGCCCGTGCTTCTTCCACTTTCTGAGATTGGGTCTCTGGCTGGCCGATAATATGGCTGAGACACTTGAGCATAAGTGCATCCATCTCATCTTGGTTTTGAATTGTATTCCCTTTCTCATCATCGAGCACTTGCACGTGGCCTCGACTTTTCCTCACTTTCAGAGCCCTAAAAAACTATGCTTGGTTAGAAGGCTCTGGTTGAAGGAAAGTTTCCCTAGAGAGCAATCTCGCCTTCTTGATTTCCTCTAGTTGTTCGTTGGCCAAGTGAGATTTAGCTTCAAGACATTGCTTGTGTTCATCCTCGGTAGCCAGTCCGAAAGCCTTCCTAGAGGCTAATTGTGCTACCTCATCTACGAGATGTTTGATATGTGCCTCATTGGCTTTTTTAACCCAAGGACCCGAAGTTTTGATAGCTTTTTGTACACACCAAACAAATACATTCCAAGCACTAGGTTTATTTATCCCCACATCTTTCTTGAGCTTTCCCAAGGCTTTCTTGGTGATGCTTCTGAAGAGAGGGTCTTTGAACAGGCGAATCCTTGTAAGAAGAAGCTTTTTCTCCCCTCTCGGGGATTGCCCTCCGCCTTATCTTTCTTGAGTTGTGAGTGTAATGGCATGTGATCGGAGAGGCTTTTTGTTGAGATTACCTTCATCTCTAATGTCGATGAGATTCAGTCAGCTTGATGAGAGTAGTAGCATCTGTCCAGCCACGAGGCAGTGCGGGCATACTGAAGGCTTGTGTAGGTGAATCCAGGCATGATGTTCCATAGGCCCACTTCCCACAAGTCAATCATAGCCCACTTCTCACATAAGCTCAGCCATTTAGACTTTTCTGAGCCAGCCAGTAGACTGTTCTCGACCCTGTTTCTCGACCATATTGAAATCTCCAACCATCAGCCACTCCCCTTCGATCGGAGTATCCCTGAGCTGCATCCACAGTTTAGCTCTATCCTTTGCGTTGCAAGGGCCATAAACATTTACTATAGTGATAGGTTAATTGTCCCATATGATTCTAACACCAAGGACTTTCCAGAGGGGTTTTTTAGAACCACCTTTGGCTCCAAATCTCTATCAGCAATGAACAAGACACCACTGAAACCGTCGCTTCCTTCCCCATAAAAGATAAGTTTTTTCCTACATCCTGTTTTCTCTTGCAACGAGCATCCAAATGGTGTTCTTGGATGGCCCAGCAATTGACTACCTACTCTTTCTTCACTTCTTACCAGAAGATAATGTCCTTGTTTGGGTTTTAAATCCCTTCACATTCCAAGATTGAATAGAGAGAGTATCCATCATCATTGGGAAAGGGGGACAAATTCTTCTGCCTCCAAGAACTCTTCACCAGAGTTCCCATTCAAGTCGTCCTCTTCCATTGGCTCCTTTTCTGTTGGAACCTGTATGGTATCTAGCTTGGAAGTGAAAAGGTCCTCTTTATTTGTCTTCCCCAAAACTTCAAATATGTTATCATATAGGATAGTAGGCTTTGGGAAATCTAACGGGAGACCTTTGATTTTTCCCCAAGCCCTAGCCTTTTCTTTGAACCGTTTACATGAAATATGAGATACTTGTTGCGAGCCCTCAACTTTTCACCCGCTATCATCTACGCCCGGTTTCACAAGGTCGTCGGTTGGCTCGATAATCTTCAGAGCGTCAGGCTTCTCTTTGTCTGCCACTGCTTCGTTGTAGGACAGCTTAGAGAAGCTCGCCATGGCGCGGTGAAAGGCCTCACTGACACAAGTTACAAAAGGGTTAATAATCGCCTTAACAAAAAGATAATAATCGCTATCTCTTTTAGATAATACTCGCAAAAAGAGCAATAGTTAATAATCCCCAAAGATAATAATCGCGTGCTGCAATGGGGGGGGGGGGGGGGGGGGGGGCACTGCCTTGTTGCTTAACGCACCACGCGTGCTGCTCAGCTCACGGTCTTGCACAAAAGGGAGATCTTAATCAAGGAGATAAAACTCGTTAATTCTCCACATGCACATGCGATTATTAGGTAGGCTCAAACTGCGATTATTAAGGCTAATAATCGCGATGCAGGCAATCCCAAAGGCGATTATTATCACAAAGTGCTAATAATCTCAACTACCTACCACAGCAGATGGAGGGGGGCTCGGCGTAAGCAAGCAACAATGTATGCAGGCGGGCAAGAGGGGAGACGGGGACGCTTAAGGCATGGAAACTTACAGTGATGCTACAAAACTCAAAAAACTTGCGAGATTGAGGGTGACGGATGCTACCACGAGCTCACCAACATCTAGAGCCATAGTACACAAGCCAACAATACACAGTACACATCGCATACCCAACTTCATCACACATACCCTACTTCATCGCGCCAATGCTCACTTACCAAGGATAGACTTTAAGTCTTAGAACTTCAACTTTCCTTCAAAGTTCAAACATTGCACTTCAAAGTATTAAACTTTAGAGCTCCAATGCTTTAAAATCTTGACTTTCATTTAATCTTCTACAAAGTGACTCCTTTCACTTGTTTTTTTGGTTTTCTAAAAGAAACCCCTTAGTGTTGTGTTGGGTCAGGGAGACTTTCATTGTTTTCTGTGTATGATGGAGACTTACCTTTCATTTCACATATTGACATGTCTTTACTTTTCTTGAACTCTGTTGTTTTAGAATGCTAAAGTGAAGCTTCACCTTGCATAATTTTAATAAATTTTACACACACACGTATATATTTTTTTTTCATTCTATTGCTTTAGAATGCTAAAGAGAAGCTTCACTTTGCATAATTCTAATAAATTCTACGCACACACATATACTAATTAGTTTTTTTTATTTCACCTTTCATTTCACAACTTCACATGGCTTTACATTTCTTGCATTTTATAGCTTGATTCCAATCAATATTAACGTTCGAAAAAGTCTCTTTTATTAAGCGACTGCTAATCGAGTTTCCTCCTCACAAAGAAGAAAACTGAAAATACTAGCAAAAATTTTGAGATTTGTAAAATTTTTGGATGAATTTCTTACATATTTCATCGGTTTTTCTTCCGTTTACCATGGTTTGCAGCTAGCTATAGTCTCGATTTTCAATCGGCTTAAGACTAAGCTGAGGCAATCCTTTTCCAAACACTAATAGCAGTTTAATTCAACCTAACAATTTAATCACTTTCTTATTGTTTTTGAAAGCCATCGTGACCCTTTTACTTGTTTCCAAAGGAGAAAATCAAAACAAAACTCCCTCAAGTACCACGCGCTTGTGCATGGAGCTTGAGAGAGTTTTTTGTTTTTATTTAGCTAAATCTAAATCTTATTCCTCTTCCTTTTCTCAAATGAGAGAAGAATCTTTACTTTTGTGTGTGTGTGTGTGTGTGTGTGTGTGTGTGTGTGTGTGTGTGTGTGTGTGTGTGTGAGAGAGAGAGAGAGAGAGAGACTATATATCAGCATTAAAATTTTTGACAGGGTTTTGCTCCTATATACTATGGTCCTTTGGGTGGGTGAGTGCTTGTAAATTTTCAAAGAAGCATAGGCCTTTTGGTTGGGGTTTACTGAGAATGTTTTTAGTATACTTTTTGGTGCCAAGGTTGAAGTTTTAACGCTCTTGGGATATAAAGCTATAGATGTGTAACTTTGTCTCTTTTCCAAGAGTGTTTTGATGCCCACCACTGAGGAATCACTTCAAGTTACATTCAGTTTACTAAGATTTTGGAAGACATGGTGTTTAGTTTTCTGGAGTTTAGTGGGAAATCAAATGAAACTGCAAAAGGGTTCATTGAGGAAATGGAATTTGCTTGCCTTCTTGCTGATAAGCAAGACCCAGTGTTGGTGCTGCAAATCTTCTACTTTTGTTTGAAGGGAGATGCTAGGGAATGAGGAGTTTCAAACTTTGAGTGAGACTTTCCGATCAAGACCTAAACCGAGCGAGAGTCAACAAAATTGAAGACCACAATCTAAACCACAAAAGGTATTGTTTACAATTACTCTTAAAATTAGTATGTATGTGTGTGCTTTTCTCTCACATACTTTTTGTCTCTCTCTCTCTCTCTCTCTCTCTCTCTCTCTCTCTCTCTCTCTCTCTCTCTCTCTCTCTCTCTGTGCTTATTGTGGCATATGCAATGTGTGCTCTATCATCTATTTTCATGTGGTGGAGTAACGCGTTCTCTATTATTTCCTCTCTCTCTCTCTCTCTCTCTCTCTCTCTCTCTCTCTCACACACACACACACACACACACACACATACACTCTTTGCATTTTCCATTCCAAAATAAATAGGGTGCTCTTCTCTCTCTCTCTCTCTCTCTCTCTCTCTCTCTCACACACACACACACACACACACTCACTCACTCACTCTCTCTCTCTCTCTCTCTCTCTCTCTCTCTCACACACACACACACACACACACACACTTTGCATTTTTCATTCCATAATATATAGGGTGCTCTTCTCTCTCTCTCTCTCTCTCTCTCTCTCTCTCTCTCTCTCTCAATCAAATGCCTCTTGATTAATTATGAAATAATGAGAACTATAGCCATGTTCTATTGAACAGGATGTATGGCTGCAAAGAGCACCAAAAAGGACCCTACAATACGGACACCATCCACTTCATGTCGTCATCAATAAGTCCCATTTTTTGCTTTTTAAAAGAAGCCTTAGTGTTGAGTTGGGTTAGGCATACTTTTATTGTTTTCAGTGCCATGATGAAAACTTATTTTAAATGTTATTTTCATTTTCAAATATTAAATGAATCTTTCTATTTCACCTTTCATTTCACATCCTTACAACGCTTGACTTCACTTGCATTCTTTCTTTTATAATGTTAAAATTCTAGTAAATTCTATACATATACATACATACACAGACATATATTTATTTATTTTACACATACACATACATATACTAACACTAAATGAGAAAACCATGGTAAAGGAAAAAAAATAGTAAAGTATGTGAGAACTTAGTTCAAAAATCTTACAAATTCAAAAATTCAACTATTATTTTTGGTTTGCTTCTTTGCAAGGAGGGAACTAGGTCCCTTAATAAAAGAGATATTCTTAAACAATGCTTTACTTTATATAATTCTAGTTAAACTCAACCTAATGATTTTATCACCCTCTCACTTGTTTTTTTTAGTTGCATTTCAAGAAGCTTAAAAAAATGTGAGCTTTCAAATTTTATGAAGTTTAAACTTTTGTAGAGCCTTGGGTAGATTATTAAAAAGGAGACTTAGTTACGAGGATAGACTTTAAGTCTTAGAACTTGAATTATCCTTTGAAGTTCAAATGTTGCACTTCAAAGTATTAAACTTTAGAACTCCAAGCCTTTAAAAGCTTGACTTTCATTTAATCTTTTGCAAAACGATGCCTTTCACTTGTTTGTTTTCCAAAGGAGAAAATCAAAACAAAACTTCCTCAAGCACCACGCGCCATTGCATGGAGCTTGAGAGAGTTTTGAGTTTTGTTTTTATTTAGCTAAATCTAAATCTTATTCCTCTCCCTTTTCTCATACGAAAGAAGAATCTTTACTTGTGTGTGTGTGTGTGAGAGAGAGAGAGAGAAGCACAAAGAGAAGAAGATCAAATTATAGAACACTCCATAGGGAGAGAGTGTGTGTTTAAGAGAGAGAGAGAGAGAGTTTGTGTGTTCTACAAACTATGAGACATAGAGAGAGATAGAGAGGGAGAGAAAACGTGCACGGCATGATTTATAAATTTTAAAAAAGAAGAGACATAGTATGAATATATGTGCTACAAGAGAGAGATAAAAATAGAGTGTATGTGTGTGTGTATGTGTGTGTGTGTGTTTCTATACTAGTATAAAAGGGGGAGGGATTTCGGTATCCCCCTACCACATGGCAGCTTCTCTTTGCTCCGTCAAGTGCATTCTGAAGATGCCCGACGGCACAAGGATACAGAGAGAGAGAGAGAGAGAGAGAGAGAGGTGTGTGCTCCAGTCTTGAGTCCTACAGGCTACCAATTTTGGGCTGCGGGTCCTCCCTTCCGTTTGACTAACTCCAACTTGGGCTGCCCTCAGTACGTACGAGCCTGCAAGCCACCTCCCACTGCCCACCAATTCTCTCTCTGAGTCCAAGTTGACGACGATATGAATGGCTGGGTCTTCATGGCCTCCTCAGCCTGCACATCGGCATGGTGATCAAAGGTGACTGCAGGCGACTCTCTCTCTCTCTCTCTCTCTCTCTCTCTCTCTCTCTCTCTCTCTCTCTCTCTCTCTCTCTCTCTCTCCCTCTCTCTCTCTCTCTCTCTCTCTCTCTCTCTCTCTCTCTCTCTCTCTCTCTCTCTCTCTCTTCAATATAATTGGAATTTGGTTCCAGCCATAACTGCACGCACCCTTTTAGGCTACGCCGCTGCACATATTAAGCTGAGACACATCTTCATGACCTCCTCAACCGGCATGGTGACGAGTTGTTCGAGAAATTTCATTTTACCAAACATACATTTCCAAGGGAAAATTTTAGAAAATTAGGTGATTCTCTCTCTCTCTCTCTCTTCAATATTGGTTCCAGTCATATAAATTACACACACCCTTTCAGACTATGCCGCTGCTTATTATATGTCACTCTCAGTGTGGCTATGGCTATACGTGTTCTATTGAGCTGCTATAGCATGCGACCCAGTGTGCGAGAAAAATCATTTTTCCAAACATACCCTTTCAGACTGCGTGGCTGCTTATTATATGTCACTCTCACTGCGGCTATGGCTACACGTGTTCTATTGAGCTTCTATAACCTGCGACCCAGTGTTCGAGAAACATCATTTTTCCAAACATTCTATTGAGCTGCTGTAACCTTTGGGACATGTGAGTCTCTTACACTGAGCAAGTCATGGATCTAAAAACAGAGGAGGTCGCACACAAGAGGTCAATACCCAACACCCGTTTGTTGGTGCATATTGTCGTTCCGAGGGCTCTTTTTGAATAATGCTTAGTGTGTGTTATGCCTCGGCTGCAAGATGACCCTAGGACCACCAATTGTGTATTCTTCTTCCTATCTGCAATGTTGTCTCATGGAGTGCATTGATTATATCAAATAGGGTCAAGGTCAGGAAGCTCGACGCTATTTTTAGGAGATGCAGAGAGACGGCATTTGATGTTGATATCGGAAAAAATTTCAGAATGATATTACTAGTCAGGGGTAAATATCGTGCTTGGCATTGACTTGGTCGACATGTATGCCAAATATGTCAAATATGGTCGACTTCATAAAGCACAAAAAGTGCTTGAGGAGCTTCCTGTTTGGGATGTTGTCTCTTGGAATGCCAAGGGAGGGTGTCTTTCTAGATGCAATCAGCAGAGCAGCACCAAGAAAGCAGCAATATCACTACACAAGCAAACATGGACGGGAAGAGCGCACTGCCTTGGTCTGTTAAGTATGGAGCCTGATTTACCCTTGTAATTTTCTGTGGTAAAAGCGCACATTTATAAGGCCCCCATTATGAGGAGAAGCCATCGTGCGTGAAGGAAAATCACTAACCGAAAACCAAAATTTTTACGAACAAGAATCAGGGGCAACTTTAAAGGCCTTGGGGGCGGAGGCCCCCGAGACTTTTTTTTTCGCCGGAATATTATGGCCGGACGGCGGCCGGAAAGTGGTCAGAAAACAACCGGTCGGTTGGCCGGTGGTCGGAAGTCAATGGCCGGTGGCCGGTGGCCGAATTCAAAAGCGGACTTGTCTTCTCAAGGGCGGCCACACATGGGCGGATTGGAGGGTCCGATTTCGACTTATTCGCACAAGGGCGGCTACACATGGCTATCTCTCATAAGAGAGGGCAACCCTTTTGGCCTATAAAAGGAGGCCATTTCTGTGAGGTGGTGAGAGTGAAGCAAGGCGGGAGCTCCATTAAGGGTATAATCCCTTTGTAAACTACTTCTTGTATTGAAGTACTAAAGCCATTGAGTGGCTGCTTTCCCGTGGACGTAGCCCACATTGGGTGAACCACGTATATCGTGTGTACTCTCTCTCTCTCTCTCTCTCTCTCTCTCTCTCTCTCTCTCTCTCTCTCTCTCTCTCTCTCTCTCTCTCTCTACTCTACTCTACTCTACTCTATAATCTCGTGTATATAAATCTGTCTCTCTCCATTAAGTAATCTACTCAATTATCTATTTAGCTACGTCTTATTTCCTAACAACTGGTATCAGAGCAAGGTTTGCTCGTAGCTAAATTATCTCAAGGAAAGGATTCCTTGAATTGAGTGGGAGTTATGGTGGAGGAAGGGAAGCTCAAGATTGAGAAGTTCAACGGCAAAAACTACCAACATTGGAAGATGCAGATTGAAGACTATCTCTACCAGAAGGACCTCTATTTGCCACTGGGCGGTCTTGCGAAGAAGCCCGCAACAATGGTAGATGAAGCATGGATTGTCCTTGATCGAAAGGCACTGGGAACAATCCGGTTAAGCTTGGCGTCAACGGTGGCCTTCAATGTTTCGGAGATGAAGACCACGGAGGACTTGATGAAGTCACTTGACGACTTCTACGAGATCCAATAAGGTATTTCTTATGAAGCGCTTGTTCAATCTAAAGATGGCAGAGAATGGTTCAGTTGCAGAACACCTAAATGACTTTAACACAAACATAAGTCAACTTCGACCAGTGAAAATCAATTTCAATGACGAAGTGCGAGCTCTCCTTATACTATCATCTCTACCAAATAGTTGGGACAGCCTTGTGATGGCTGTAAGTAATTCTATCTCTAGCACAAATACTCTTAAGTTTGATGATGTTGTGGGTGTTCTCCTAAGCGAGGAAATGCGAAGGAGAAGCACAGGAGAATCATCAAGTGCTGCACTATCACTGGAAACAAGAGGAAGGCTTAAGGAGAGGTTCAAAAACCAAAAGGGTCGTGATCGCTCAAGGCGGAGCAAGTCACACACAAAGTCAGTTCTTGAATGTTGGAACTGCGGCAAGAAGGGCCACGTCAAGAAGGATTGCCGGTCCAAGAAGAAGAAGGAGACAGAGTCTCAAGCCAACAAGCCAACATCGGAGGCCAATGTGGCAGGTAAAGTAGAGCAAGATGCTCTAATTCTCTCATTAGACAATGTTCCTAATTCCTCGATAGTAGATTCCGGGGCTTCATTCCATGCGACACCACACAAGCAACATTTCCAAGACTACACCAAAGGTAATTTTGGGTATGTATACTTGGGAGATGATGAAGCTTGTGAGATTGTCGGCAAAGGTACAGTTTCTGTCAAAACTGCTAACGGAAATGAATGGAAGCTTAAAGATGTTAGGCATGTTCCTTCTCTTCGCAAAAATTTGATCTCTACAGGACAATTGGACGATGAAGGTCACAACATTGCATTCTGAAACAAATGGTGGAAGATCTCAAAGGGATCTTTGGTGGTTGCCAAGGGTGAAAAAGTCGGTACACTTTACTTGTTTACTGTTAGCACGCAACCTTCAGCTTGTGCAGCAACTACAGAAGTTGACAATGCGGTGTGGCACTACCGACTTGGGCATATGAGTGCCAAAGGAATGCAAATCCTTCAAACAAAGAAGCTTCTACCAGGTTTGAAAGAAGTGGACTTAGAGTTCTGTGAAGATTGTGTTTATGGTAAACAAAAGAGGGTAAAATTTCAAAAATCAGGAAATGAAAGAAAAAATAAATAACTTGAGTTGGTTCATTCTGATGTTTGGGGTCCTGCAAGTACACCATCACTTGGTGGCTCATTGTACTATGTAACATTCATAGACAATGCGACTAAAAAAACATGGGTTTATGTCATGAAGAATAAATCCGATGTATTTTCCATATTTCAAAGGTGGAAAGCCTTTGTGGAGAATGAAACAGGTACCAAGGTTAAATGCCTCAGATCCGACAATGGAGGCGAATATTGCAGCCAAGCTTTTGAAAGCTTTTGTGCTAGCAATGGCATTCGGAGGCAAAGGACAACCCCAAGGACACCTCAACAAAATGGGATTTTGGAAAGGATGAACAGGACAATCATGGAACGAGCACGAAGCATGCGGCTACATGCAGGCCTACCGCTTGAGCTTTGGGCGAAAGCTGTAAGTACGTCTGTGTACTTAATCAATCGGTCACCCTCAACGGCATTGGATGGGGGAATTCCAGAAGAGGCATGGACAGGTAAACCAGTGAATTATGCATTTCTCAAAGTGTTTGGGTGTGAGGCTTTCATGCACATAGATAGAAGCCTAAGATCAAAGTTAGATGCAAAGTCCAAAAAGTGTTTCTTCATTGGCTATGGAGAAGGAGACTTTGGGTATCGCCTATGGAATCCTGAAGATGGTAAAATCTTAAGGAGTAGGGATGTAATTTTTAACGAACAAAAGATGTACAAAGATTACTTGGAAAGAAAACAAACAAAAGAAACAGGTGATGAGTACATGGAGCTTGAGGACGGTGAAGACTCAAGGACTGCAAACGGTGACAATGTGCAACAACGTCAACCAAATGAGGAGCCTCAACCTATTCCCCGAAGATCTACAAGAGCAAGTAGACCTCCAGAAAGGTTTGTTCCTTCCTTCAACCATCTCTTGATCTCAGATTCTGGAGAGCCGGAATCATATGAAGAAGCTATGCAACATGAATCCAAAGAAGAATGGACGAAGAGCATGCAAGTGGAGATGGACTCACTACATCGCAACCAAACATGGGAGTTGGTTGAATTGCCTAAAGGTAAGCGGGCACTTCAAAACAAATGGGTGTACAAGCTAAAGGAAGAAGAAGGTGGGAAGAAAAGGTACAAGTCTAAGCTTGTGGTAAAAGGTTTTTCTCATAAGAAAGGTATTAACTTCAATGAAATATTTTCTCCTGTTGTAAAAATGAACTCAATTAGGCTTGTCTTAAGCCTTGTGGCTGCTCATAATCTAAATCTTGAGCAAATGGATGTAAATACGGCATTCCCTCACGATGA
Organism: Adiantum capillus-veneris; assembly: GCF_014529385.1. Taxonomy (NCBI): domain Eukaryota; kingdom Viridiplantae; phylum Streptophyta; class Polypodiopsida; order Polypodiales; family Pteridaceae; genus Adiantum; species Adiantum capillus-veneris. The sequence goes on along the minus strand of NC_140948.1, from coordinate 12,857,241 downwards.
CTTAGAGGAGGAAATCTACATGCTTCAACCAAAGGGGTATGAAGTAAAAGGTAAGGAGAAAATGGTTTGCAGATTAAAGAAGAGCTTGTATGGTTTAAAGCAAGCATCAAGGCAATGGTACTTGAAGTTTGATCGATGGATGTTGGATCATGGATTCACAAGATGCAACTCGGATCACTGCGTCTACACGGAGAATTTGGGAGATGGGAAATTCATCATCCTAATGTTGTATGTTGATGACATGTTGATTGCAAGTGCTAACATGCAGGACATCAAAGACCTAAAAGAGGAGCTGTCCAAATCTTTTTCAATGAAAGATTTAGGTGCTGCAAAGAGGATACTTGGTATGAAAATATCAAGGGACAGAACGAAGAAGACAATAAAGCTATCTCAAGAAGATTACATCAAGAAGGTACTAGAAAGATTTGCAATGCAAAATGCAAAACCAGTTTCGACACCTTTGGCTGGTCATTTTAAACTAACGAAGGATATGTGTCCAAAGACACAAGAGGAGATAGCCTATATGTCTAAAGTTCCATATGCTACAGCGGTAGGTTCTCTAATGTATGCTATGGTCTGGACAAGGCCAGACATTGCACATGCAGTGGGAGTTGTGAGTAGGTTCATGGACAACCCAGGTAAAGAGCATTGGCAAGCTGTGAAGTGGATACTTAGGTATCTAAAAGGGACAACAACAAATGCTTTGTATTTTGGAGGAACTGATATTTTTCTAGAAGGGTATGCTGATGCAGATATGGCAGGTGACAAAGATACTCGAAGGAGCACTACTGGCTATGTGTTCACGGTTGGAGGCACAGCAGTAACCTGGGCTTCAAAGCTGCAGAAAGTGGTTTCACTTTCTACCACGGAAGCAGAGTATGTAGCAATGACGGAGGCAAGCAAAGAAATTCTGTGGCTTCACAGATTCTTAGAAGAGCTTGGATTCAAACAAGACAATTGTGCCTTGTACAGTGATAGCCAAAGCGCTATCCATCTTGTGAAGAACTAAGCCTTTCATTCAAGGACAAAGCACATTGAGGTGAGATATCACTTCATACGCACTCTTTTGGAAGAGGGACAATTAAAGCTAGGAAAGGTGCATACAAGTGAAAATCCTGCAGACATGTTTACAAAGGTGGTCAACAAGGAGAAGTTGAGCTTTTGCTCATCTTCAATCGGCATTCAAGGATAAGAAGCCAGAATGGAAAGCAGTCACAGGTTTGGTTTGGAGATCAGTCTCCAAGTGGGAGATTGTTAAGTATGGAGCTTGATTTACCCTTGTAATTTTCTGTGGTAAAAGCGCACATTTGTAAGGCCCCCATTATGAGGAGAAGCCATCGTGCGTAAAGGAAAATCACTCACCGGAAACCAAAATTTTCACGGACAAGAATCAGGGGCAACTATAAAGGCCTCGGGGGCGGAGGCCCCCGAGACTTTTTTTTTCGCCAGAATATTATGGCCGGACGGCGACGGAAAGTGGTCAGAAAACAACCGGTCGGCTGGCCGGTGGCCGGTGGTCGGAAGTCAATGGCCAATGGCCGATGGCCGAATTCAAAAGCGGACTTGTCTTCTCAAGGGCGGCCACACATGGGCGGATTGGAGGGTCCGATTTCGACTTATTCGCACAAGGGCGGCTACACATGGCTGTCTCTCATAAGAGAGGGCAGCCCTTTTGGCCTATAAAAGGAGGCCATTTCTACACACATTTCATAGTGTGAAGTTGATGCAACAAGGTGAGTGTGAGGTGGTGAGAGTGAAGCAAGGCGGGAGCTCCATTAAGGGTATAATCCCTTTGTAAACTACTTCTTGTTTTGAAGTACTAAAGCCATTGAGTGGCTGTTTTCCCGTGGACGTAGCCCACATTGGGTGAACCACGTATATCGTGTGTACTCTCTCTCTCTCTCTCCCTCTCTCTCTCTACTCTAGAATCTCGTGTATATAAATATGTCTCTCTCCATTAAGTAATCTACTCAATTATCTATTTAGCTACGTCTTATTTCCTAACATGGTCGACATGTATGCCAAATGTGGTGCACTTTCAATAAAGCACAAAAAGCTTGAGGAGATTCCTATTCGGGATGTTGTCTCTTGGAATGCACTAGCTGTGGGATATGCCCAACTTGGCGAAGAAGCTTTGGGCTATTTTTGGTGGATGCCAAGTGAGGGTGTCTTTTGGTGGATGCCAAGTGCATTCAATAAAGCAGTCCCAAGAAAGCAACAATATCCACAGGATATACAAACATGGAGGGGAAGAGCGCAACAAGTCCTTGGCCAAGAATCTTCGGGTTGTTTTTGGTGGAAGCCAAGTGAGGTTGTCTCTCCAAATGCAATCAACAAAGTAGTGCCAAGAAAGCAGTAATATTCACTACACAAGTGAACATGGAGGGGAAGAGCGCACTGCCTTGGTCGATATGTATGCCAAATACGGTGTGCTTTGTAAAACATAAAAAGTGCTTGAGGAGCTTCCTATCTAGGATGTTGTCTCTTGGAATGCATTGGTTATGGGATATGCCCAACTTGGCCAAGTAGCTTTGGGCTATTTTTGGCAAATGCGAAGCGAGGATATCTCTCCAAATGTAATTAGCAGCGTATCCCTAAGAAAGCTGTAATATCCACTACACAAGCAAACATGGAGGGAAAGAGCGCAGTAGGTTCTCGATAAGCTTTCTATCTAGGGGTACACAACCCATCGATGAAAACAGAGAGGTGAGAGGGAGCAAGGTCCATCCCCCAACTCCTAACTGCATGTAGTCCTTACACACTTTCAATACCTGGTGCTTGGATCATTTTGCAATGTTATTCCATGCAATGGACAATTTCCATGTGCTATTGTAAGGGACATCGACAACAACCACATAGCACCACAAAACCACATTTGGTTGGTCTTCATGTTATGTGCCATTACAGTGAGGACCTGGACTTTGCTTGCATTGATCCTATAATTGAATCATTGCTTGCAATGTCTATCCATAGTGAAGTGTGTTATGTCTACCTTCTCTATCATCAAAAACTAAGGATAGTCCCTCTCTCTCTCTCTCTCTCTCTCTCTCTCTCTCTCTCTCTCTCTCTCTCTCTCTCTCTCTCTCTCTCTCTCTCTCTCTCTCTCTCTCTCTCTCTCTCTCTCTCTCTCTCTCTCTCTCTCTCTCTCTCTCTCTCTCTGTGTGTGTGTGTGTGTGTGTGTGTGTGTGTGTGTGTGTGTGTGTGTGTGTGTGTGTGTGTGTGTGTGTGTGTGTGTGTGTGTGTGTGTGTGTGTGTGTGTGTGTGTGTGTGTGTGTGTGTGTGTGTGTGTGCGCACAGATGGGTGCATGTCAAGCTGCAGTGATTCGTTTAGTGGAAGAAGAGCATGCCGCGTGGACAAACAAAATCTTCTCAAGAAATCAAAAGGCCAACAACTTCATGTGATTTCAAGGTGATCTTTGTGTGTTTGTGTGTGCACACGCATATATAGATTCACATTTTCGTGTAAATGTGTGTGTCAAAGGTCCACTTGCAGAGCCAAAGCTTGAATTTCTCTAGGGGAAATCACGGACAAGGTAATGGACCCTCTGCATCGGCTACAAATTTCGCTCAACAACAACCATTGGGGACTCTGTAATTTGTGCCTCCTATATCCTAGAGAGAGAGAGAGAGAGAGAGAGAGATTAATTTTCTTGATTTGTTTTTATGAAATTTTTCAAGAGCAAGAGGCTTGAAGGTAAGAGGGGCCATGCCGTCGGCGCCGTTTTACTAGTGGTATTTAATGCTTTACCATGAGCACAGAGAGAGAGAGAGAGAGAGAGAGAGAGAGAGAGAGAGAGAGAGAGAGAGAGAGAGAGAGAGAGAGAGAGAGAGAGAGAGAGAGAGAGAGAGAGAGAGATTTTGTGTGTGTAGCTATGCGGGGGAGTCATTGTATAATGTTCCTCAAATAATGTTACAAGAACTCACTCGCTTTTTGGCTTGCTCGGAATGTTTTGCTCGTGTTTGGTAAGACTCGGCTCTCTTTGTATCTCTACTACCTTACTAACCTAAACAAGTGAAAGGGTCATAGTAGCTTTCTAAAACAATAAGAAAGTGATAAAATCATTAGGTTGAGTTTAACCTCAATTATATAAGGTGGAGTATTGTTTGAGAATGTCTCTCTTATAAAGCGACTAATTTTTCATGGTTTTCTCATTAATGTATGTGTGTGTATAGCCGTTAAACTAAATAAATAACACACCAATTGAACAAGATGTTCAAAAAGACGATTGGCTAAAGATGTCAAGGCAAAGATATGTACAGAAACAATTCAATCTTTGAATCAAAACTGTACAATATAGTAAGAATGAAGTATCATTCCAAAGGAGTTTGTACAAAGGTATCAAAAACTATCCCAATTGCATCATCAAATGCTTCCAAAGTCGGACTGCAGCAAGCTAAACCTCTTTAAGCCAAGATAGAATTCTCACCTGCATCCATATAGTCAAGACAACAGATATGTTAGACTTGGCTACGTATGGCAGGCTTCAAAGAATCTATCAGTTGTTATCCATGTCAAACTTAAAAATTATTAGACCAGCTACTGTCTTGTATAATACAGTACCAAGGATTTTCTAGCATCATATTCCTGCTAGAGTTACTCCATTTGTTTTAACTTTTGCCATAAATCAGAGCAATCAATAACCAAACAAGGTATCCGTTATAAATTTGCTTCAGGTTGAGATCATCAAAACTGCCAGTAAAGGCCATCCAAAGCCAGCAGATAGGTTAAATTAGGTTGTGTTATAACAATCTTGGTAATCACTCCTTCTAACCAGTAAAAATATGTAAATAAACCAGTCAAAAAACAGAGCAGTAGATCAAAGTAGGATTCAGTATGCCATACTCAAAAAAGCAACCATAAAGTAAGCTCGAGTAACTGCCAAAAATTAAAATATCGAGCAACACTTGTATCGAGAATCTACTTGTATCTGCTATACTTCAGCCCAGTAGCAGAGGATCAGCCAGTACCAGAAAAGAAGCCCAAACACCGTCATATACTGATGTGAACCAATCTAAACCAGAAAATGGCAGAAAAAACCAGTGTACCCTTTTGCAATGTTCCTTTAGATTAAGCCTGAATATGTAACTTCCAAGTATGACCAGCTAGACCAGGCCAAGTACAAGCTCCCCCCCCCCCCCCCTTTTTTTTTTACATAACTAACAGGTAGAGAGGCTAAACTGCATTCCATATTGATGTGGGCATAATTGTACCAAAAAATGGCAGCCAAAATACAACCTGAAGATCTATATAGTGTCAAAACAGATACGGCTATCACCCAAGATTAGGCTGAAGAAACAAGGTATGTGCAAAAATCAGTTAGACCAGGCCAGATCAATATTTTTTGCAATTTTTGTTACTAGTTTTAACAAAATATGGCAGCATTTCAGTAACCAAAAAAACTATGCATAGCCAGCACCACCACCAGGCAATCAACCCATATGCTCACCATCTGGTTCTTTTAAAATAGTGTTAGATGTCATATTCCAGCTCAATAGCAGAGGATCAGTCAAGAAGCCAAACAACAATCTATACTGATGTGAACAAAACTGTACCAGAAAATGGGAGCCAAACCAGAAAAGACCAGCAAGTTAATCATCAAGTACATATCATCAAATATCTTGTCGACAATTATTTGAGTATCAAGGCAGTCAGCATGAGTACCTTCCTCAACCAACCAGATGAGGAATCAACCTAGCAATCCTAAAAGTCAGGGCCAAATAGTGACCAGCCATACCATGCATCAGATTCAATGAAACCTAAGACCGAGAAGTCACATCAAAGCCTACATACATTTTAAGGCAGTACCCCTAAGAGCCAGATAAATTAGAGTGTTTTATGTATGAAAAAATGGTCAAATCCTAGCCAGATAGCCAATGCCAACAAATCCCTGTTTGTAGGTAAAACAAATCCAACAAGCATGCCATATAAGTTTACAGAAAAGATCCCATTTTGTGCTTCCAGTTACCAATGAGCAAGTAGTTTCCCAAGTCCTACTGCAATAGTTATAATAATGCGAGCAAAATATCAGTAGCAAAAAATATTATCTCTTTGCCTTCAGCAATCAAAAAGGACATAGAGCATCCCTGTTTGCAGTCAAATTTCCAAGGTAAGGGCAAGAAGCAGTATCCCCCATATTACAATATCACCTAGGCCCAATTAGAACAGGCCAAATTATCTAGTATTAACTCCTCCTTTTTCTTCTTGAATGTAACTTCATCAACCGTAATTATCATAATGAAAAACCATCCATCTTTTATATGTCAACAGAAAGAGACTCGTGTTATGGAATAGTGGTAAATGTGAAAAAATTGCAAAGTAAGCCCTACAGATAGTGAATAAAAAAACCTTGAAGTAGAAGTCCTTCAACAGTCAGCACAGTAGCAGCGAAAAGAGGGGTAGTTACTACAGAGCCAATCATCCACTAGTCTTGCAGACTATCCTCCACACCAAGAAAGTAAATACCAAGACCTCGTCTAAGTGAGGGGAAGAGCCCCTCACCTTATATGGTAGAGGAGGCAGGAAGGTTTGCCAAAAAGGTACTCATATGCGGGGGTGCTATATCGGCCAAGAATCACTCCTCCATAACAGCTACACATCTCTCCATGTGAGGTAGGCAGAGACCTCGAGCCAGGTAACTCCAAATTCCAGCTCGATTAGCAGAGCAAGTGTTATGCACGTTGCGACACAATGATACCGAAATGCCTCGAAAAGAAACACCACACACGCCAGGTAAGGGTTAAGAGGGTTTTTAAGTGAATTTGGTAGGAGCCAGGGTAAGAGGTGACACCCATAGGGTAGTATTTTACTCAACCATGCAAAAAGTAGGTTAGCAGTACCAATTCCGAGTTTTTTTTTTAATCTTTAGGCTATGGATAGGTATACTATGGTCAGCGGATGTGACAAGGTTATCTCTTATAAGGCAGCAACTCAATTTAACCCCTCGAGCTCAAAAAATTGGATGATACAGTGATTCTGAGTATAGTCAACAACTCCCTCTAGATAAGGTGCTAGAGCAACCACAGCCTTAAGACAGTAATTTAACATGTAAAGCATAAGTAGAGTCCCTTACAGCCACAACTCAAAAAATAGCACCGGGTAGCAGCTTAGTTTTTCCAAGTGAGTGTGTGTGAGTGTATGTGTGTGTAGCTATGGTCAGCTTGCTGTACCAAAGTGTGTGTGTGTGTGTGTGTGTTTTTAGAAATTTACTAGAATTATGCAAGGTGAAGCTTCACTTTAGCATTTTAAAAGAATAATTGCAAGAGAAGTCAATCCTTGTGAGGATGTGAAATGAAAGGTGAAATAAAAAGATCTATTTAATATATTTAAAAAGAATTAATATTTAAGATAGGTCTCAATCATCACTGAAAACATTGAAAGTATGCCCAACTAAACTCTCCTCTAAGGCTTCTTTTAGAAAGCCAAAAATCCTCTTTCGCAAATAGCGATGAATAACCAAGGTACAAGTGAAAGGGAAATGCAAAAGTGGTTCACATTTTGAGATCTCCAAGGTCTCCCTCTCTCCCTCTCTCTCTCTCTTATTATTGTCTGTGTAGAGAGAGAGAGAGAGAGAGAGAGAGAGAGAGAGAGAGAGACAAAGAGAGACAAATCACTGAGCCCTACTTCCATGACAGCCAAGTCCTTGCATTTCAATCAAATATTGGTAAAAATAAGTTCCTAACAACATTCCACAATTATCTTATAAGAGTGTTTTCTAAATGGGTGGTGCAAACTTCTACACATAACTTGAGATAACGTCCAAGATTGGAGTAGATATTTCTATAAATACTAACTCAATAAAGTAGAACTTGTCGTGTTTCAAAATTTACTACAAAGTATACTCCTTGGAGCTCTAAAAACAACAGGAAGTTTTATTCACATACTATCTTTGTTCCCAGAATGACTACATTTGGTTTGGTATGACATGATGATTAAAGTTAATCTCATTATCCTAAAGCATCCACAATGCTATAAAATATCAATTATAATTTGAATCAAGAAGCTTGGAATGGATCCATGGAAGGGAGGATAGGTGGAGGGGCACTTCTAATCATCGACAAAATATCTTGTCGTGTCTTTTGGTCCACATTCCGTATGGAAAGACTGTTATTATTCCCAATCATGGAAAAAATCTTAATCTTTCCTCTTGATCTCTCTTCACATAATATTTTTGCATTAGCAATGTAGCAATCATACATGTGACAATTTTGGGCACATTCACAACCCCTTTCTTTTAATCACAACACTGCAAGCTGTACAAATCAGCCATGATCATGGACATATGAAACCCTACCTTAGTAAACGTTTTTATAGCTCGAGTTCCCATGATTGATGCCCTTGTGGGGAGGGGCAAAATATCTTGCCCTATATCTTGATCCACATCCCTCCTGGACATGCTAATTTTACTCCTAGTCATGAAAACAACTTCTATGAAACCTCTTGAATACATCCTTTTGCATTAGCAACAATGCTTGAAAAAAACTTTCTTTTAAAAATTGGAACAACCTACACATAAATTTTAGACTTAAATTGACACTACTATGATCAACTTTTTGCAGCCCAACTTGTAATTGTGAGTGAGCTTAAGTTTCAATAGTCCTTTACTATTGAGGGCCTCAAGTCAACAAAAGACCTCAAGATGCATCCATGAGGCTTTACCTCTCTACAAGAGAGACAGAGCGATCAACTTATTGAGGGCAATGTGCATTGCTCTAGGTACAATAGAGAGAGAAGAAGAAGAAGAAGAGAAGGATAAACCTAGTATTGTGGCTTACGCACATCAAGAGACAATTAGATCTATAGCATACTCTACAATCATTTTTTCAACTTAAGCCTCCCAACCTCTTCAAGTCTCATAGCTCCTGTTATTGTCGGCTCATCACTGCCCTAGGCCCCTCCCTATTAATTCATGTCATGTCAGGATTGCTCGGTCCTTGCCATGTCATTAGGGCTTCTCAGCCCTCACGTCAACCTCAGGCGCCCCTTGGTGTGTCGGGTAGCTCGTCCACATGCTCTTTAGTCGGGCAACTCGTTCACAATGCTACAATATAGTGCACGAGCATGACTAAGCTTTTCCATTACTATTGTTATCGTAACATTGGAACTTGCCATCTTACATCCCCGTGGCCACGAGCCATCCTCTCCTTGCAAGGCTGACTAACCCAAAGGAGGGAGGGAGAGAGAGAGAGAGAGAAGCCAGCATATGTTTTCGCTGCTAGTAGAGTATATCATGCAACTCTCAATGGCTACTTTGGTCACCTCAAGCTCGATCTGCACTCTGGTAGTGCACAATAGCGAGTGCTTCCATCACCTCTAGCTCAATCCGCACTCTAGTAGCACACTAAAGAAGATGCAAGCATTCTTCGTGTTGGATTAATGTTGTGGCTTGCCCTACTAGGTCCCTGAGGGTGATCATCCTATCCTTGCAGCCTGTTGATTGCGTGATGCACAATAAAGAGAGGGAGAGAGCGAGAGGGGGGGGGGGGGGGGGGGGGGGGGGGGGGGGGGGGGGGGGGGGGGGAGAGAGAGAGAGAGAGAGAGAGTGTGGATTACTTTGTAATAGTTGCCCATTGTTGTCGTGGTCCTCTCAAGCCTCGACCTGCTCCAGCCAGGTTCTCTCTCTCTCTCTCTCTCTCTCTCTCTCTCTCTCTCCGACTGCGAGCAGTATTGACCTCCCTTTCTTTCAGCTCTCACTCTCAACACGTTTCTTTCTCTCCCTCCCCCTCCTTGTGTGTGTGTGTGTGTGTGTGTGTGTGTGTGTGTGTGTGTGTGTGTGTGTGTGTGTGTGTGTCTGTCAGCAACTGCAAGTATTGGCCTCTCTTTCTTTCTCTCATTCTTGGCATCTCTCTCTCTCCTCTCTCTCTCTCTCTCACACACACACACACACTCAACTACCTCTCCAATCCTACATGTTCTTTTTCCATGGATGTTCTCCTCCCATCCCCTCCAAGCTCCTCGATAACTTCCTCACCACTTACAATCACCAGCTCGTGCTTATACCAGCTTGCAGGCAAGCTATGTGGACTAACTGAATATGGCCTCCCATAATAGAAAATAAATAGATTAGATACAAACTTTTCAAAACCTTGAATGAACAAATTGAATGTTCATTTCTGAAAGGTTCCACCTTGGAGTTGCAGCTAGCCTCCAAGTGACAATGTACGATGCATTACACACCAAAGTGTCTTAGGGTAAGCCCAACTTGTGGCACCATGTGTGGGAAAGCCCTCTAGCCACCTACGAAAAGATAAATGATGAAATGATAACCCAAGAAGATGAAACCTCTCTAGCCAATGATTGTAAAGCAATATGCCTATATATTAAAGGCTATTCTCTAATCAATTAATTGCACTTTGAGCTATCATCATTGTGTCTATAACTCTACCTTTATGCTTTTTCCCTAAGCTATAGTCTAACCTTAATTTTCACTTCTCTTAACACTAACCCTAGCATCATAGTGAGCTTAAGGCTTCATCCACCATAGCCTAGCTCACTAATGACGCTTAGGGTAGAGAACGCTTCCACTCCCCAATTCCAACAAGTGGTATCAGAGCCGACGATTTCGTACCCAGGCTTATCTCTTTACTAATCTCTATTGCATTGGTGTCTAAATAATTCCATTCCCTAATCACCACTCGGGCACGAGCATGCTCGACTACCCTTTGGTGATTAGGTGAGGAGGAGCTCGCATTTAGCATTAGTCTCTTGCATTGGTTGTGTATGCAATTTTTTTCATTTTATTGTGTTTATTATCGGTCCATTTGCTAGCATTGCTCTCATCCTATTGTGCATTTGATTTTGTGGTTTATGTGTGTGCGCAGTACTCTTCACGAGCTTTCCAACACAATAACCCATACTCAAATTGCCTCAAAAAACATAATTTGATTAATTGCTTGATTAAATTGGCTAATTTTTTAAGCTCATTTTTGCCAGCTCTCAATTGAAAAAGTAAGTCTTTCAATCATATCCTAATCACACTTAATTTGCATGTGTGTGCAAGAGAGATTAGTGTGCGTGTGTGTGTGAGTGTGTGTATGCACGCGCGCGCGTTCACTTGTGTCCTTTGTGGGAGCCGGCTCTTGAATAGGGACAAAAAAGCTTTTCCTTTCTTAAAGATACCCGCTGTCTGCATACAACAACCCTCAAACAATAGCACATACTCTTCAATTGGCTACTATGAGCCCTATCTCATCTCATAAATCGCATCTGGCTTATTCTATGAGTGCACAAACAATTGCACTTGCCTGCATTTTTTGCTCTTCAGTAGGCGATGACGATGGCTAGAGCTAAAGTGCTCTTTGACCAGCAAACTCTCTCCCCGTTGGTGTTCTAAGTTGTAGTCATGCCGCCCAAAGTTACACGTGGCCGAAAGCCAGCGACCAAGTTCCGTGGCAAAGCAGAGCAGGTCAAAATTGTTCCTGAAGAATCGGAGCAAGGCTCTAACACAGAACAGGAGCATGGAAATGAAACTGATGCTCCTCTTGAGTAGGGTATTGTTGAAGAGACAAGGGACTCTCAGCACTCCAGTCCTGGTGATGACGAGTTGAACGTGAGCAACGTTGAACCAGGTCTCAGGGGTCTATGTCCACAAATAAGTACACCAAAAGTAAGGGCACCAAGGGAACTCATTGCAGAATAGAGAAGAAGCTAGTAACAGATATTGCAACTAGTACTGAGTCTGAGACTTAAAAAGATAGTCACTGGGAAGTTGATATTGATCATTATCATAAACCACAATCCAAACACCATCGTCATACTTCAAAAGCGAGAAGTACTAGAGAAGCTACTGGCAATACCTCATTGAAAATCTCATTTCCAATCTTTAAAGGAGGTACGAAAGATGATCCAGATGTTCATATCCAAGCTTTTTAGCAATATGCTGAGCTGAAGCACATTGACGAGGATGAGTGGGGGGAATATTTTCCCCAAACATTGAAAGCGGCAACCAAAAAGTGATATTACCATTACCCAGCTTGCCAAGTTGTCATACAACAAATAACTAAAAGCTTTCAGACAGAAGTATTGAGACAATAAGACAATAGATGGGATGAGGATATACTTTGTAGGTTGGATGAGATTAAACAAGGGAAATTGCATGTCCATAAGCTATGTGGAGAAAATCAAGGAGTTGACCAGAGAATTGCAAGAACCTCCTTCTGAAAAGAGAATGAGAGCATGGTTTTTGAATGGCTTTTGTAGTAAGAAACTCAGAGAACAAGAAGTACATGCACCAACAAAGAGATTCAATGACTTGTTGCACAGGGCCTCAAATTCGAGCAACAAGCCAAGAACGAAAAAGAACACAAGAAGAGAAGATCGAGTAGCAATGGTTCATTCACTGAGAATTCAGATTCCAGTAACAACTGGAGTACATTTGACAGTGATTCAGATAAGAAAAGCAAGGGTAAAGGAAAGAAATGATCTTGGTCATATAATATTGAAGAAATGTCTAGACAGGTTGTTGAGATCACCCAGCTTAGACCTTCCGTTTAGAAAGATGGAAACCTGCTGCTCCAAATGCAATTCTAGAGGTCACGTCTATGCACTTATTGTAAGGCTTATGGGCAATCTCTAGAATAACTGTGCCATTTGGATTTATCATTTTAAGAAAGGCAAAGATCTATCCTTGATAGCACCAACACAGATTCAGTAAAAATGGACGGAGCCAGTGAGTCCAAAGCAAAAAATCTAGGCACCAGTGGTGGTCGAGGTAGACGGTATGGAAATTTTCAACGCAAAAGTTTTGACTGCTACAATTGTGAAAAGTATGGACATTTTCCTACTCAATGCTCGGATGCAGTCTAAATTGAGGTACCTAATGTGAAGGCACCAGAACCAGTGCAGGTTTGGGTAGTTACTAGAAGCAAAGATGTAATCATTGAAGAAATTCTAGAGGGGCTCCTGCAGCAAGTAGCTGTTGAGGCCAAGACGTGGAAACAATAGAGAGAGGTTTGGAAGGCCAAGGGCAGGCCAAGGTAGTGGATGAGTGGCAAGAGCAGCGAGAGCTGGCAGCCAAGATTACAGAGAGTCTGACTAAAATGCTACCAGAACAACGAGAGTGTTTTGAGGCTCGCACCATTCAGAAGATCCCAACCCAATCTTCTAAGAAGGGACAGACAAATCACTCAGCATCTAGAATTGAATAATCTATGATTGTTGCGGTACAAGGTCTGGCGGAAGAAGTCAGGCAAGTCAGATCAGACTTCACCGAATTGATGCAACTGAATTAGTGAAGGATTAGTGCTTATCCCAATGTCAATAAGTGGAAGAAGTCAGGCAAGTCAAACCAGACTTGGCCAAGACTGAAGCAACTGAGCTGGTGAAGGATCAGTGTCTATCTCAGTGCTAGCAAGTGACCAGCTGAGGGAAAGGAGCTGAATGGAACTGTGCGGATAGTCACAAATCCTCTAGTTCTGAGAATAGTTCTTGGTAGGAGAGAGATAAGATCTATGTCAAGGTCTGTGAATGCATCCAGAAGTTGACAGTGGAGTTGGATGATATCACACAAACTTTACCAGAAGCTGCAAAGTTCATCAGATAGAAAAGGAAAGTTGAAGTCGAGGCAAGGGCAATAGACCTCTTAGCGGTAAGAGATGATGAATTACATGTCATTCAGGTTGATTGTAAGTTAAGGAAACAATGGGAACCTTTATATGGTGTTATTCTGGATGGAGGTATCGGAGTCAACATACTGGGGGAACATCTCCGTGGCCATCGTTGATTTAAGTCCAACACCATTCAAAGTGAGAATGGCAGACCATAGGGTAGGACAAGCTGCTAGTTTGATCAAAAACATGCAAATACATGTGGGTAAGGAAAAATTGAAAACCAGCTTTCTTGTGCCAAGGAGCATATGGACTTCTACTGGGATGACCCTGGCTCAGAACTACGAGAGTCATTCATGATTATGCACATCAAGTGATCGCTATTTAAGGAGCTAGTAGGCAGATTCAAATCCGAGCTAATAATTTTAGAAGCAAAAAAAACCTTAAGACTTGAAGAATTATGCAAGAAGTACAGTGCTAGGAAGATAGAGAGAATGCTTGCAATAATGAATATATTTTCATTAGCAGAGATTGATCTGAATGAAGTATTAATGGATAAGACGCAAGATGAAAAATAGAAGAGAAAGTTCCTAGACTAGTTCACTGAATTGCATCCTGGAGAAAGGACATTCCAGTTAGATGGTCGGCCAATGAACCAGTCTAAATCTGAATCGGAAAAATTTGATTTCAATTCAATGGCAGACACTAGTCAAGAAGGCACTGAGATGGGAGTTGAAGGTACTAAATTCCAAGGTGCCTTTGGAATTAGGAAAACCATTCAAAGATTATGCAGTTGGAATTCGAACTGAAAAGGAAGCAGAGTCATTAGCCAAATAGAAGGGAGGTGGTCCAAACTGGTTACTTCTAGATGACCAGGAGGTAGAAGAATGGAACCTTGATTTAAAAAACAAACCACGAATGATCAAAATCAACAAACACCTAAACTCAGAGGTGAAGGAGAAAGCAAAGGCTCTTTTCTAGAAGAATAAAGATGTGTTCACTTGGAACACACTAATCTAAAAAGTGTAGAACCAGAGGTTTGTCAGCATCCAATACCATTTGAATCCAAATGCCAGACCAGTATGGTTGCAGCGGTACAAAATAAATCCTAATTATGCTAAGAAAGTCAAGGAGGAGATAGACAATTTGCTTAAAGCAAGATTCATTATTGGAGTGGACAGCAGTGAGACTGGTTATTTTTTATAGTGGTGGTTTCAGAGAAGAATGGGAAGTTGAGGGTCTGTGTAGACTATTAAAAATTGAATGCCCAGATTATTAAAGATCCATTCACATATTTGCTTTTGGATGAAATCACAGGCCATGAAATGTTCAGCTTTATGGATGGATACATTGGCTATAACCAATTGAAGATAGCACTTGAAGATAGAGCGAAGACTACATTTATCACTGAATGGGGAGCATTTATGTATCTAGTAATGCCACTTGGTCTGTGCAATGCTCCAGCAACATTTCAACGTTGTATGATGGAAATATTTAGTGAATTGCTATACAAGTTTCTAGCCATATTAATGGATGATTTTACAGTCTTTTCTAAGGAAGAGATGCATTTATTATTCCTAGAAATGGTCTTTGAAAGGTGCAAGGAAAAAAGAATGTGTTTGAATCCATTCAAGTCAATCTTCATGGTCTTGAAAGTTCAGCTTGTAGGACATATTGTGTCCCTGAATGGTATTGAGATGGCTAGTGATAAGGTGAAATGTGTCCAACAAGCTAAGGCACCCAAAATTGTGTCTGAATTAAGTTCATTATTGGGCTACATCAACTTCTATAGAATGTTCATTCATATGTTTGTAACCAAAGCCCTTCCTTTACATGAGCTCACTAAGAAAATCAATAAGTTTATCTGGACCATTGAGTGTGAGGAAAGTTTCAAATGTCTGAAAAATGCGATTATCAGCAAACTAGTCCTTTGACACCCAAACTAGGATGTTATTTTTCATGTCCATGTGGATGCTTCAGGACTAGAAATGGGAGCTATACTGGGCCATCTTGATGGAAAGACCAATTGCCCAGTTTACTTTGCTAGTCGTAGGTTCAGTATTGATGAACAAGGATACACCACTACGGACAGAGAAGCATTGGGAATGGTGTTTAGTGAAACTAAGTTTAGGCACTATCTACTGGGAAAACTATTTCCTTTTTATGTGGATCATCAGGCATCATTGTTTTTTATCAACAAAGTCATTATTCAGGGTAGACTGATTCACTGGATGATGTTCCTGTTGGAATTATAATTTCGCATTTTCCACAAACCCAGTAAGGCACATTATGGCGTTAACTTTTTTTCCAGAAGGACTGAAGGTTATTCAAAGATATCCCTAAGAAATGAGCCAGTGGATGCTGAGTTATTCCAAGCTTCAGGTGAAGAAAATCCAGACCTAGAATGGCAAGAAGTATATGGTTTTCTTCAGAAAGGGGGATTCCCAGACACTTGGTCTCAGAATCAGAAAAAGGCATTGATTGTCAAAAGCTTGAAAATTACTCTTATTGGGGGTTTATTGTATAGGTTGGGTGTGGATGGTGTTCTCCAAAGATGTGTACCAATGCATGGCAAAATGCAGGTCATTTTACTGAAGCCCATAGTGGTGATTCAGGAGGCCATTTTTCTATTGACATCACTTATAAGAAGATATTGGACTATGGTAGGAAACTATGATAGCTGGTGTCAGGGCATTTTGAAAAACTTGTGATGCATAGCAGAGTATGGGCAGATCTACAGTAGCATATATGACTCCTCTCACTCCACCAGTACAACCTTTGGGGGTATTTATGAAATGGGGGCTAGATTTTATGGGGCCATTTAAGAAAGTCACTCCTAGAAAGAATCGATACATTTTAATTGGCTACCTGTTATGTTAGCAAATGGGTGGAGTCCAAGGCTCTTTCAAGTAATACTCCTAAATCTACTGATGTTTTCATTTTTGAAAATATCATATGTCAGTATGGCTGCCCTATCGAAATTGTATATGACCAGGGTACACATTTCATTAACGATACTATGGAAATATTGATGGACATGCTTTCAGTCAAACATAGAAAATCCACTCCATATTATCCTCAATGCAATGGTCAAGCAGAGAGCAGTAATAAATAAGAATATTCTAACAAAGATAGTTCAGAAGGAGCCACACTAGTGGGATGCTAAACTTCAAACTGCTTTAGGGGCATACCAAATAGATTATAAGGTTACCATTGAAATGACATCATTTTGAATGGTATATGGAACAGAAGAAGTCATGCCAATGGAGTTTATTATTCCCAGTATCTGATTGGCAGTGGAGCATGGCATGGACTTCAATCACAATCTTCAGCAAAGATTGGAAGAATTGCTACAATTGGATGAGTTAAGGCAACGGGCAATGCTAGAACAAGAGGTGGTTCAAGAGCAGTAGCAAAGGAAGCACTGGCATGACAGTAGAATCAAAGTCAGAGAATTTTAAAGAGGAGATTTGGTTCTACTTTAACAGTCTAAATTGGGATCGAAAAAAACCAAATCTCAAGATAGCCTAGTCTGGGCCATATGAAGTAGACTGGGTGTTCTCCAATGGTACGGTCAGACTATGAGGTCTGTCTGGATTATTATTGCTTGGAGTGTATAATGGAGCCAAAATTAAGCGTTACTATTCTAACACAGTGAAGGGGTATCAAAGAATGATGGTACTGGTCCTTCTGAGACATCGGTACCAATATACCAATATGAACCAGAAGCAGTCTCTGAATCTTTTTCATTTCAAGCCAATAATAGCATCACTTCTAGAGCCAGTAGATGTTCAAGACCAAACATAACCCAAGTCAATCTTACGTAACAGTCAAAAGGGAATCAATGATCAAATTAGTAAGGGGCTTATGTCAGAAACATCTGGCGGAAGTGATCAATGCATGTGTGCCACGTCAAATCCGGTGCACATAAACCCAAAAATGGAAAGTAGTGGAGCTTTTATGGCACGGACCCGTATAACAAAGAGAGGTGTAAGCGTTTTTATGCACAAGTATCTTGCGTGATGACTTTTTGATGTTGCACATTCGCCATGGCCAAGCTTCGGGACTCCCACAGTACCACTTGCAACCTCGTTTTCGTCTTCTGCAACACCTCATCCTGCTTTACCTGACACACCATGCTATGACTTCAAGAATACAAGGGATTCTTCTTCCTCTCCACCACGTTCTGTGTAGACACAATGTATGGGAAGACGAAAGATGTCAAAAAGGATGCAAAAGCAAATGGATGAAGCTACAGTAGTGATCAATACTATCACAAAAGCTATACCTTTCATTCAATACAATAAGATTCAGAAATATATATATTCATAGACCAAGCAGTAAAGCTCGTAGAGCTTTGGGATTTGCAGGTAGTGGTTGAGGTCACAAAACTCAATTTTGATGCAGAAATCATTAATCACGTGTTAGATACATTTGATGCTGAACATGGTACTGCTACAGTCAATGGAGTCCAATTACAAGTCATAACTGGTGAAATCTCTTATGCTTTCCAACTACCTCATGAGAAGAAACCCAATCCAGCTACATCGGAGCAGGTCAATATGGTATTGAAGGAAGATGACCATGTCAGAAAGAAGAGGAAAGCTGGTGGCCAAAGGGTTCCAGTAGCACCATTGGAATGCCCTTCAGTATATCGGTTTATTATTGAAGCCATCAGTCTGAAGAACAATCCCACCTACGTCTTTGAAAAGCTCTTTACCATGCTACTAGCAAAGATACTGCACCCTCATGCTCCTATCAATCTCAGTAAATTTTTGGCTATCAGTGTATTGCAACAAATTGCCAAGCTAAAATCACAAAATTTGTTCAAAGCTTGGTATGTTTGGCAATTTCTCTACTGGGCTCAAGGTCCAAATCCTCATCAGAAAGTCAAACAAGCCTAGGCAACATCACCTGGTGCACCGCTAAAAAAGGTTACAGTATCTTCTGATGAGGAAGAACAAGACCAAGATACACATCTAGGCCAGCGAACAATTGGTAGTTGTGGGTCAGAAAAGAATTGGTGAAGCTACTGAGACCAATATCCCCAAAAAAACCTAGGACTAGTTTGGCTAAAATCTCTGAGGTACTGAAGGATTTGCACAAAAAAATTGGCAAACTAACATCTTCCACTGTGCCTCCAAAAGCCCAGCCTAATGAGCGGTCAATGCCAATAGAGAAGACTGAAAAAGAAAAGGATTAAGTATATACTATTCCTACAAGTCACCAAAGTAGTGAGTCAGCTTTACTAGTAGTAAAGGGTAGGATGGTACTGCAAAAACCAGATAGAACAACCCTTCCATAGCCGACTCCTGGGCTAGTTTATGAACCATACAATTCTGATATAGCCACTATTTTGGATGGATTCTCTACTGCTATTCAAACATCTTGGAATACTTTACACTCCCTCAGACAAATGATGGAAGCATCAATGTCCAACATTGAATTAGAAAACCTCAAAGCAAAACTAGCCACAGTTAAAGCTGAGACTCGGCAAGCTCAGAGGAAACTTGTTGAGGAAGCTCTTTGCCATCGAATTGAAGAAGCCCAGATAGCTCGAACCATTACTGCTTTGGAGACCAAGCTTCTTAGGTTGGAATATGAAAAACAACTGATTTTTGAAGCAAATAAAAAAGCCCATACTGATACTGACAGATTTCAAAACCTGCTAAGCATGAAGCCATCCAATTATAAAGAGCTACTCAAAACGCACACTTTGCTAAAGCAGTCTGTACTGGAGAAGTATATTTACCAACATATTACTGATATAATCAATCTTGAGGGTCGTGTTACACTGAATCTTAAAGATCTTCAAGCAGTGATTGACTCCGTTCAGAGTGATTTGTAGGACAAAGTAAATGATTAAAACGCAGCACTGGTGAATCAAGCCATAACTGATTATATCAATACTTAGAATAATTTTAAAGAAGATTCTAACGAAGAGGAGGAGGAGGAAGATACAGGGGACAATCCAAATAAACATGATGACCATGATGATGATACTCCCCCTCCCCACCATCAGGCTCGAGAGTTGGAGGTTTGGCTCCGGCTGGGGGCAATGGCACTGATAAAGACAATAATGGTGCTTCTCAAGATTAAATTAGACAAACTACTGCCCATCATAATACTAATGGAACCCAGCAAAACACTCCTTTTGGGGACCAACAGGAACTACAGCATCAAACAGCACTAACCAAGCAGAGATAAAGCTAAATCTATAGTCTACCCATTTGAGTCTAAAACCACTGATTAGAATTCTCTACAGCTGATTACACTCAATAAAAGATTAAGGCATCAAGAAGCACCCATCATAAGGAGGTTTTTGGAAGACAAAACTATTTTCTATGATTTAGAATGCTTCCAGATGCTCTAGGTTGGTGTTAGGCAAATGGTACATAACTGGAAATCAGCAAGTTTCCATGATCAAGAAGCTTTTCATTTACCCCCTCATCCCAGCAGTATTCAACTACTAGATAGAGTCCCTGAATAGACACTAACAACAAATGATAAGGCTGTTAATCCATTTTTGTAAAGGAATTCAATAGTTGATTTGAAATCTTTGGGTCTGGAACTTGATCTATTGTTAGGCAATTGGCCTACATACAAATGTATGAACGAGATTAGAACTCAGCTCAAATAACTTTTGATTCAAATGCAGAGTGCAAGGGGAATCTTAGACCATAGAGTGCAAGCTATAATTGAGGATCAGGCAGATGTCGATAGGAGCTCAGGTAACTGTTCTCAAAAATGTCTTCCAACTTGTAAGGATTACTAGGAAGATGATGCAGCAAGAGAATCAGGTCATTCTCAATTTCTTTGAGTTTGTACCTGACTCTCCAGTCCTTTTATATGCTTTACCTGCTACAGAATTAGAGTAGCCAAAAATTTTCCCAGCACTGTATCCTCAGTATCCAAAACTAGTTGACCAGCTCACATATCTTAGAATTACAGATGAGATTCATGACTGGTATGACAGAGCCACTGTTGACTGGAGAGCTTGGCAATCAGTAGTAGAGACGGCACTTCACAAAGACATTATACCTAATTTACAAGTTGCCATCCCAGCACTTCAAGCTTTGCATGTGTCAATGGTGGGTCCAGCTTCAAGGACTGACCAAGATCACAAATCAGCTCCTTCAGTTAACAGGGGAATCCTTCAAAATTCTAGAAAAAGACATCACTGGTCCTAAGGAAGCCTTAGGCCTGAAATCCTTTTTGAAGCCAGAGTTAAGACTAATCGCTTGCTCTCACAAGGATGGATACACACTGCCTTGCATTGTCATAAGCTGGCTAGATCCCATCTCACTAAAGGCAAAGGAACCTTGTATGACCCTGACACCAAAACATACAACCCTCTCACGCCCTATGAACATGAGATGACTACAGCAAGGAAGGATCAACTTGAACAAGAGGCCATTGACATACTCATCTAGAAGGAAAATGATGGTACTGAGGCACCAAAAAGGAAAGGCAAGAGGAAGCGGGTTCAGTGGAGGAATACTGGGTAGTTCACTTCCTAATATCAAAATTTGAAGGCGGATTTTCCAGATACACACATAAAGAATGACCCTATACTTTTAAAGGTAGAAGATTCCTTTTGGCTCGTCGATGATAAATTTTGGTTCAAACCAAAATTCAAGAAATCAGGGAAGGGTGTAGATGTAGCAGGTGGGAACAATTCCTTAAGAATTACCAGCGACCGATGAGAACGGTTCCTTAGGAATTACCAGCGATAACTTCTTGAAGTATCAGATGGGCAGTAACTACAGTAGTTATTACTATGGTAACTCTACACAATCCTATAAATAGGATGCATTACACATTCTACGGGGTTGGTTGGTTGGTTGGTTGCGGGTTTATTGTCATGTACTGTTGTTATCCCTTGTACTTATCTTTGAAGTTCTTGTATTAATCCTGGGAACCTTTTGGGCTTGGAGCCATTTTTACTTTGATGCTTAGCTTGTACTTTCTGTATTATACATACTAATCTAAATATACATTATCAGTTCTAGTGTTCCAATCTTCAATCTTTCCATTTTAGTACTCTATCTTAGTTAAGTTCTTTGTTCCAGTCCAGTACTTTGATTCCAGTTGTCTGATCTAATATGCCCCATTTAAATTCCCTGAACTCACAACTAGCTTTAAACTCCAACATTGGGATAGCTACCTAAAGAGACAGCTCATTCCATTTTGGCAATCATGGTGGCTAGATCTGAAGTGCTCATTGACGAGCGAACTCTCTCCCCGTTGGTGTTCTAAGTGTAGTCATGCCGCCCAGAGTTACACGTGGCCAGTAACCAGGTTTGGTGGCGAAGCAGAGTGGGTCAATACCGTTCCTAAAGAATCGGAGCAAGGCTCTAACACAAGACAGGAGCTCGGGAATGAAATGACACTCCTCTTGATCATGGTACTGCTAAAGAGGTAAGGGTTTCTCGGCACTCCAGTCATTCTAGGTGACGACGGGCTGAACATGAGCAACGTTGAACCAGGTCTCAGGTGTCCAGGTCCACAAATAAGCACACCAAAAGTAAGGGCACCAAGGGAACTCACCGCAAAATAGAGAAGAAGCCAGTAATAGATATTGGTACTGGTACTAAGTTTGAGACTCAAAAAAATAGTCACAGGGAAGCTAATACTGATCGTTATCATAAAATGCAATCCAAACACCATCATCATACTTTGAAAGCCAGAAGTACTAGAGAAGCTACTGGCAATACCTCATTGAAAATTTCATTTTCAGTCTTCAAAGGAGGTAAGAAAGATGATCCAGATGTTCATATCCAAGCTTTTGAACAGTATTCTGAGCTGAAGCACATTAACAAGGATGAGTTGGGGGGGGATATTTTTCCTAAATGCTTAAAGCAACAGCTATAAAATGGTATTACCATTACCCAGCTTTCCAACTCAAGTCATACAACAAATTACTAAAACCTTTCAGACTGGAGTATTCAGACAATACGGGGGATGAGGATATACTTTCTGAGTTGGATCAGATTAAACAAGGGAACTTGCCTATCAGAAGCTCTGTGGAGAAAATCAAGGAGTTGACTAGACAATTGCAAGAACCTCCTTTTGAAAAGAGAATGAGAGCATGGTTCTTAAATGGTTTTGGTAGTAAGAAACTCGGAGAACAAGAAGTACCTGCACCAACAAAGAACTTCAATGACTTGGTGCAGAGCAACAAGCCAAGAAAGAAAAAGAACACAAGAAGAGAAGATCCAATAGGAGTGGTTCATCCACTGAGAGTTCAGATTCCAGCAACAACAGCTCCATTACATTTGATAGTGCTTTAGATGAGAAAAGCAAGGATAAAGGAAAGAAAGGATCTTGGTCATGCAAACTTGAAGACATGTCCAAACAAATTGTTGAGATCGCCCAGATCAGACCTTCCATTAGAAAGATGGAAACCTGGTGCTCCAAATGCAAATCTAGAGATCATGTCTCAAATGAATGTCCGCAATGCACATATTGTATGGCTTATGGACATCTCTAGAATAATTGTGCCATTTTGATTCATCACTTCAAGAAAGGCAAAGATCTATCCTTGATAGCATTAACCAACACAAAACCAATAAAAAACGAAAGGAGTCAGTGATTCTAAAGCAAAAAATTTCACGCACTAGTGGACTGGTAATGGCCGAGGCAGATACCGAGGGGGTACTGATCAAGGTAGAGGATATGGAAATGTTCAGCGCAAAAGTTTTGACTGCTACTATTGTGAAAAGTATGGGCATTTTGTAGCTCAATGCCCAAATGCAATCAAAATTGAGGCACCTGCTATGAAGGCACCAGAAGCATTGCCGGTTTGGGTAGTTACTAGAGAAAAGGTGTAATAATTGAAGAAATTCCAGAGGAGATCCAACAGGCAATAATTATTGAGGCCAAGAAGTGGGAACAACAGAGAGAGGTTTGGAAGGACAAGGGCAAAGCCAAGGTAGTGGATGTGTGGTATAAGCAATGAGAGTTGGCAGCCAAGATTACAGAGAATTTGGCTAAAAAGCTACCAAAACAACTAGAGTGTTCTGAGGATTACACCATCCAGAAGATCCCAACCGAGTCAACTAAGAAGGGATAGACAAAGCACTCAGTATCTGCAATTGAAGAATCTAAGATTGTTGCGATACAAGGTCTGGTGGAAGAAGTCGGGCAAGTAAGATCAGACTTGGCCAAGACTGATGCAACTAAACTGGTGAAGGATCAGTGTCTATCCTAGTGTTAGCAAGTGGAAGAATCAAGCAAGTCAAACAAGACTTGGTCGAGACTGAAGCAGTTGAGTTGGTGAAGGATCAATGCCTATCCCAGTGTTAGCAAATGACAGCTCAGAGAAAGAAGTTGAATGGAACTGTGAAGTTAGTAAGGAATCCTCTAGTTTTGAGAACAATTGATGGCATAAGAGAGATGAGATCTATGTCAAGGTCTATGAACACATCCAAAAGTTGACAGTGGAGTTGGATGATATCAAACAAACTTTACCAGAAGCTGCAAACTTCATCGGACAGAAAAGGAAAGCTAAATTTGAGGCAAGGGCAATAGACCTCTCAGTGCTAAGAGATGATGAAGTACAGTCATTCAAGTTGATTATAAGTTGAGGAAACATTGGAAACCTTTATGTGGTGTTATTTTGGATGGAGGTGCCGGAGTCAACATACTGGGGGAACATCTCCTCATGAACATCCATGATTTGAAGCCAGCACCATTCAAAGTGAGAATGGTAGACCATAGGGTAGTACACACTATCGGTCTGATCAAAAACATGCAAATATGGGTTAGTAAGGAAAAATTGAAAACCAAATTTCTTGTGTTAATTGTCTAAGGAGCATATGGAATGCTATTGGGATGACCCTGGCTCAGAACTGTAGGAGCCATTCATGATTATGCAAATCAGACGATCACTATGCAAGGAGCTAGTAGGCGGATTTAGATCCAAACTAATAATACCATAAGCAAAAAAAAAAAGCTTAAGACCAAAATAATTATGCAAGAAATACAGTGGTAGGAAGATAGAGAGAATGCTTGCAACAATGAATATATTTCCATTAGCAGAGATTGATTTGAATGCAGTATTAATGGATAAGGTGCAAGCTAAAAAACAGAAGAGACAATTCCCATACAAGTTCATTGAAATGCATGCTAGAGAAAGGAATCCAGTTAGCCAATGAACCATTCTGAATTTGAATGGAAAAATTTTGATTTCAGATCAACAGGGCAGACACTAGTTAAGAAGGCACTGAGATGGAAACTTAAGGTACTGAAGTTCAAAGTGCAACTCTGGAATTAAGAAATCCATTCAAAGATTATGCAATTGGGATTCATACTAAAAAGGAAGAAAAAATAAAAGGGAGGTGGCCCAAACTGGTTACTTCCAGATAACCAAGAGGTAGAAGCATGGAACCTTGGTTCAGAAGACAAACCCCAAATGATCAAAATTAACAAGCAGTTGAACTCAGAGGTGAAGGAGAAAGCAAAGGCTCTTTTCCATAAGTATAAAGATGTGGGGAACACACTGATCTAAAAGGTGTAGATCCAGAGGTTTGTGAGCATCAAATATCACTAAAATCAGATGCCATACCAGTACGACTACAGTAATTATGCCAAGAAAGCCAAGGAGGAGATAGACAATTTGCTTAAAGCCGTCTGTGCAATGCTCCACCAACATTTCAGCGTTGTATGCTGGAAATAGTCAGTGAATTCCTATGCAAGTTTCTAGCCATCTTCATGGATGATTTTACACTCTTCTCTAACGAAGAGATGCATTTATTATTCCTAGAAATGGTCTTTGAAAGGTGCAAGGAAAAAAGAATCTGCTTGAATCCATTCAAGTCAGTCTTCATGGTCTGGAAAGGTCAACTTGTAGGACATATTGTGTCCCAAAATGGTATTGAGATGGCCGATGATAAGGTGAAATGTGTTCAACAAGCTAAGGCACCCTAAATTGTGTCTAAATTAAGTTCATTATTGGGCTATATCAACCTTGCAACTCTGGAATTAAGAAATCCATTCAAAGATTATGCAGCTGGAATTCGGGTTATACAAATTGGTGAGCGTATTTTGTTGGGGTTAAGGCCTATGTGCCTTGACCGATCGCCTAGATCATGGGCGCCCGCCCACTATTACCCTATACTTATAGTGAGTATATTGTATAGGGGGAGCTGCCACTTCACAGTCTCCCCACCCACATCGTGTGTGTCTCCTTCTCTCTCTCTCTCACTCTCCGTCTGTGGTGCTCCCCGATCCCCCTTCAATTGATATCAGAGCGTAGGTGCGGAGGGAGCGCGTGTGTGCACAGTCACGACGACAGCGGAGAGCCAGTTTCATTCCCGAAATCGCGTCCGCGCGCTCGCGCACTTTCAAGAGTGTAAACAGGGTTTCGACTTCGGCATCGGCAAATTCAGCTTTCCAAGAGCGTTTCTAGCAGGCGTCCGACCGTTTTAGCCCCCTTTCAAAGCCATTCGAGCCATCAGAAACCTCATTCGAGCTACGGTTGAGGAGCTATATTTTTCAGCCCTCTTTTGGCAGTTTATGCTGCGTTTTTGGGTCGAAACGGAGGTTTTTGGCATAGCTTTCACACCCGGACTCGGATACATGTGATCCAGGAGTCTATCTTGGGGTTTTGGCACGCTCTGAACGCGCTCGTCATATCAGAATTTTAAAATTCTGAACGCTGAATTTTCTGCAGCAGCAGTTGTTTATTGTGTGTCGAGGATTCCACACATGGTTTGCTCTCAGATGTGAGAGTGATATTTGCTGCAAGTTTCCTCACAGGTGGGAGGATACGATGTATGCCTTATGTGGTTTGATGCTCAGGGAGATTAATGTGATTGCATTTTGAGCTCGGCAATGTATGCCTCGAGCATGTTTTTTGGCAGTCACAGGTAGAGCAGATATTTGTGTACTAGATTTGCAGGTGTTTGCAATGATGTATGCAAAGTGTGGAGATTGGTGCATGCATTTGGAGTGCGGTTTGATGCGCTTTGGTTGCTCATGGTTTTGAGCGTGCAGTCAGTTTGGTTACTGGTTTTGTGGCCGTTTTACTTACGAAACTCTGGCGAAATTTTCCCAAGAGTTTTATGCGTATCATTTATGCGATCTAGGTAGAGATTGCTGGTTGTACTCAGCAATTGCGTGCGGTGTTCTCTGCAGGTGGGAGATTTATGCGTGTCTATGCATCGATACCACATAGTGTGGGCTTGGTGATTAGCTCACAGATTGCAGTGTGATACTAGAGCAGGCGAGGCTTGTATTGACATTGCGGGAGCACTATTTTAGAGTGTGTCTCACAGGTTTTACATTGTGTTTCTGGCCATACTTGTAGACAGTTTCCAGGTGTTGTTGGTGAGGTGGTTTTGCTTTCTAGTTTGCTACATTGTGCTCATGGCAGAGACAGGTGATCGCTAAGATTATGATCTCTCCGAAATGTGCATGGACCGACTTTGCAGCATGGAGAGAGTGTATGCTTGATGCATTGACACAGCGAGGGTTGCATCGACCATTGAGTGGTGATACAGGTAGACCTTCAAACATGTCTGACGATCAGTGGCAGGAGCTAGAGGAGATGGCACTATCTACACTCTCTTTGCACCTTGCGGAATCTGTATATGCTCTTGTTATGTATGAGACTACTTCAAGAGCACTTTGGCGCAGATTACATGATATGTATGATAGATCTGAGTCATCACGGACTCGTGTGAGACATGTACATTCACGAGTATGCCGACAGGTGATATGTTGGTATTGTGGTCATTCTGGACACGTTAGACGGCGCTGTTTTCGTCGTATGCGACATCGTAGGAGACATGGCAGTCTCAGAGATGTATGTAGTGATGCCATGGACTCAGTTGCTTTGACAGTTGAGGCAGATGTAGTGTCGGAATATACTAGTGACGGGATGTCACTTTTACCTCGAGCTATGCACAAGATGCTATGCATGTGGATAGTGCGCTCCCTTCGCAGTGGTTGCTAGACGCAGATGCTATGTTTCATGTCACGTCGCATTGTGAATGGTTTTGTAGCTATTCTAGCGGGATGCTTGGCAGTGTACGTTTGACCGATGGATCGGTGCATGCAATAGCAGTTGCAGGAGATGTGAGACTGTCATTACCGAGTGGTGCATCTTACTTGTTATGACATGTGCGCTATGTACCAGATTTGACAGTGAGTTTGATCTCGATTGGTCAGCTTAGAGATTGTGGATGTCAGATTTCGCTATGAGAGCGAGATTTTGTGATGCATTTGGGTTCGCTAGTGATTGCGAGAGGTGCCAGGAGTGGTACAGGTTACCCATCACATGTGGATCACGGGAGAGACGGTGTTGTCTCTGTGATCATGCAGCCAGGTAGAGAGCGAGAGAGCAGGCGAGTCTCTTTTGCTTGTGGGTTGCAAGATGCTTTGCATGGAGTGCAGAGCAGTGACCTTGTTGTGCACGTTGAGTCTACGGATGCACAGGTAGAGTGGGACAGCTCTAGTGAGTCACAGCAGGATGAGTCATCAGAGGTGATGACAGAGATGACTCACATGGATGCTGAGATGTCGACTATTGTGGAGTCATTTCTTGATATGCTTATGCCAGAGCTTGATGCAGATTCAGGACAGATGGATACTCTTGGTACACATGTGATATGTGGTGGGCACGAGGAGTCACTCCAGAGCTCGGAGTCAGAGTGCCATGGTCTCTATGATAGGGGACAGGATTGCCATGAGTTGAGTTCTAGGTTGGAGGTGGCAGAGGTTGCCAGGGTTGCATCAACGTTCGGTGTCCTCATGTACGAGATGCTGATCTCGAGGCCCGACATAGCAGCTGCAGCAGTGGGAGCATTTGCAGCAGGTTTGATTAGTTGTTCGATGACTGATCTCGGCATAGAGCATAGGGGAGGTTTGCAGGTATTGGACCGATACTTGCAGGAGTGCATGAGCTCTTGTAGACTCTTTGCAAAGCTTGGAGCTAGCTCTATGTGGCTTCCGCAGCAGGATGTTTGTCTATCAGTAGAGCCGGATGCACTAGCTCATCGAGAGTCAGTGGGCATAGGTTGAGAGAATATCTCACCTTCTATTAGTTGTACACTATTAGATCTTGCTTAAAGGCACATTGGCCTTTAAGTGGGAGGTTGTTGGGGTTAAGGCCTATGTGCCTTGACCGGTCGCCCAGATCATGGGCGCCTGCCCACTATTACCCTATACTTATAGTGAGTATACTGTATAGGGGGAGCTGCCACTTCACAGTCTCCCCACCCACATCGTGTGTGTCTCCTTCTCTCTCTCTCTTACTCTCCGTCTGTGGTGCTCCCCGATCCCCCTTCATATTTTTGAGCAATGAAATAATCGAGCAAGTCTCTTCAAACAAGGTAGAGTAAAGAAGTTTATAAATTATATGATTTCTTGAGCTTGAAGACCAAAGTAATCTGGCAGAATTCACAACACATGGTGGCGGTGCATATCTCAAAGATAATCTATCCTAATGGCTCAAATTCACCCACTCTTGACATATGATTAATGTCGGACTCCCACATTAACAACTTGGATAGTCATATGAGTTGCTACAGAAGTGTAGCCGCTGTGAAAATTAAAAAACTTGCATGTCTTCTCCCATAATTTAAGACTACACATGCTTGATGCATGGTGCCATGACTCCTTGGCTTTACACGCTCCCTCCTTGTCTACCCCCCACCTCACCCAATACTACTTGTCTGCATCAATTGGCTTTCTCCTTCACATTTAATGGTGTTGAACCGCTAGTATCCTGTTTGATTCTTTAAGTTTTTTATTTAAAATCATTGGCCTCTCATTGATGCTTTTAAATTTTTATTGAAATCATTGGCCTCTTCTTACGTAATGGGCATAAAAAAACACACACACAATTATTCAGCTAACAACAAAGCAATTGTTTTCCACAAAGAAATGAAAGTCAAGTGAACTAACACCTTTGAGAGGAATCAAATGCGATTGGCAAGTTCAGGAGATATTGCCGAGGTGTTGCTATTTCCACCTCCTCTTCACTTAGAAGTTTATAATTAATCTTCTCCATAATTTGAGAACAAATCTCTCTCTCTCTCTCTCTCTCTCTCTCTCTCTCTCTCTCTCTCTCTCTCTCTCTCTCTATGGAGATGATCATTGATATTGAATATTCCAAAACCAATACAACAAAGCGTGGATGTCAGAAACACAAAATTACAATTCCAAAATTTTTTAAACTATCTTATCCTTAATGCTGTCATCATTAGGACCGGCAGCACCTACTCATCCTCCTGACTACGAAGCCTGGCAGAACCATTGATAATTGCAATGTTGAGCTGAGTGGCTCTCTCTACAATTGATTTCCGCTTCAAAGTGGAAACATTGTGAGCAATCTCAGCACAAAAATTCTTGTTGTGCATCATAAGAAGGTCTAGTTCAGCAAAATTGTGTACCAAAAACTTCGTGAAACCATTGGAATTTGGGTAGCATATGCCTTGTCTTCTTGTTTGAGCCATACCCAATGTTAGGCATCAAAATCCACCCCTCTTGACACGTGAATCAATACCCTTTGGTCTGCACCAGCTTGGCTTGACATAGATCTTGTGATCACTCTAAGTGTGCTTGACGAGGGGGTCACCATGGCTGCCGCTCTTGCCTCTCACCTCTCACACCTATGCCCTGGTATGTTGCTCGTCTTTTAAAAAAGCGTAGTGTGAGAGGGTGGCTCTTTTGAAAAAAGTGCCCTACTAGTGCCCACAACTCCACTCCACTAGAAAATAGAGTCGCCTTTCTTTTCTTTGTGGGCATTCGAGAGCGGCAAGAAGCTGACGGTTGCCTCGAGAGCTGTGTATGTATAGTGTGTGCGCTCTCAAGAAAAGAGAGAAGAAGGGGGGGGGGGGGGGGGGGGGGGGGGGGGGTTACAGATAGAGACTTGCCGATATAGACCCTGTTCTTCTGCTACTACTCTCGCCTCCCACCTCTCACACCTACGCCCTGGTCTGCTGCTGCAACCATTCCGTGCCGGTGCGGACTGGTTGCAGTATCAAACCACTATGAGTAGGGTCATTTTGTCATCAGCATGCAACAATAATAGAGAGAGTAGCACACTGCAGATGCTCGCCTACCCTCACTATATACGTGAAATTTTTATTGATAGCAGCCGTTACTTGCAGTATGTCGTGGGGTGTCGAACGGTAGTGGTGCATGACCCTTCCTCTTGAGTGTCTTGTCAAAGGTATTGATCAGCAACTCTAGCACTTGTGATTGCGTTTTTTGCAGTATTAAGATAGCCAAAAAGGAGTCTTTTCTTCAACTCTCATTGACCTTTCCTTGGTGGTCTTCTAAGCTAAAAGCATGGGCAATCTTTCATCCCGTCAGCCCTTTTACCTAGGTCTTTTGCTGGCAAGTATCTAATTGTCATTGAATGCATGCATAGCACCTAATGTCAGGCTAAGAGCAACCTAAACAAAAGCACAGATGCAGGCAAGGATTACCCAGTGCCATTTCTTGCTTTCATTATTTCTTGCAAAAGCTAGGGTGTTGAGGACAAACCTCGAATATATTTTGAAAGGCAGATGAATTACTTGAGTAGGGTCAAAGAAGATGTATTGAGTTGGGATCTGGTGATAAACCTAAACAAGTGCAAATTAGTATTGACTTAGAACTTGGTCTTGTGCTCATGCTCCCTAGTCCCATGTAGTCGCATATGCAGAAGCCTGTCTCACAGCAAATAAATTGAAGCACCGCTAGCTCAGTTTGCTAAATCACCTATAACCTCTCACACCTACGCCCTGGTCTTTTGTTGCCACTCTCACCTCCCAGTTCTCACACCTATGCCCTAGTCTGTTGCGCAACCATTCCACACCGGTGCGGACTGGTTGCAGTAGCAAACCAGTGCAAGCAGGTTCATTTACAAAAAGGGAAAATTACACCCTCAAATTTTGTCCAAAATTCTTAAGATTTTCCAACATTCCCAAGATACGTCCGGTTTTGAGATTAAATTTCTCCAAAGATAAAAAAGTTTGTAGCTTTCATAAGAACACTGATTGTCTATCAATACAAGATGTTAATACTAGAATTTGAGTTGGTTATGTAGGCTCTGCAAACAAATTGCTTCATTATTTTTTGAGCATAGTTGCCCTTTTTGTGAGATAATTTGTGACAAATTATATGCTAAGCACTAAAAAATGAATCTCAATTGTCAAAAAGGAATAAAGATTAGAAAATCTTGAAGAATCTAGCCAAAATAGATACAAGGGTATTTTGGGAATTTCTAAATTTGAGGTGTATTTTGAGAATTTCCATAAATTAGAGGGGTCCTTTGGTAATTTTCCCTTGAAAAAAATAGCATTTGTCAAAATGAGTTGGATTCCAAGCTTTTGTGAATGATTTATTTTTTATTGTCGTTTGTCTCACTCGCACCTACAATTACTACATTTTGCCCATTTGATGCTTCATGCCCATAGAATCTATTCATGTAATGGCTGCTCTTGTTTACCTATTGCTGCAAGACCTGGTAGGATTTGGAAGTTGTAAATCACCATTCTCTGAGCTAAGACTAAAAGATTCTTTCAATCTTGCCTAGACATCCTAGGATTAGATGATTCTCTAGTTGTGCCATGGCCTCCGGTTGTTTTTAATAGTGAGAGCACTCACAGTATAGAAGCTTTTAAGGAATTGTTGCTTCATGTCTTTATCTCTGCATCCAACAGGAAAATGCACCCGTGGGCCTTTCCTTTGTAGAAGAGCTTTCATTTGGCTCTGAGTCATATTGTTTTTGTCTATTGATCTCACAACAGACTCGTTAGGCAAGAAATTGTCTCAAGGAAAGTGGTTCCAAAAGCAAAATGATCAAATAAAGCAGCAATTTGGAGGTCCTCCAAGGCACCTCTTAAAGCTTTATTTTATCCTTTAATTTGCAATTAGGAGGGCTCAGAGAATTAAGAGGCAACTTAGAAGCCAATGTTGCACAAGTTGCCAACGAACTTAAGCGAGACAAGAAGTTTTGACTTGAACTTTTGGTAATTAGTAAAATGGAGCTTGCCAATTTTTTTACAACCTATTTTGAGAGGAGGTATGCCACATGGAATTGAATTGTATATGTTTCAAGTATGAAGAGATTGCTTGTGCCTCGGGTATTCAATTTTCATATCGGTTCTAAAATCTCTTTTTTTTGTTGATTGAGTGTTAGACTTGTGTAGTGAAAGTAATGTGCATGGCATAATTTTATCCTTTCACCATTGTTGCTATTGTATCAATTTGCTCAAATTTGTCTTCGATCGATTTTTTTTGCTCGGTGATTACAAACCCCCCTGGAATTTGTACTAAAAAGGAAGCAAAAACAAAAGGGAGGTAGCCCAAACCGGTTACTTCCAGATGACCAAGAGGTAGAAGAATGGAACCTTGGTTCAAAAGACAAACCCTAAATGATCAAAATCAACAAACAACTAAACCCTTAATGATCAAAATCAACAAACAACTAAACTCAGAGGTGAAGGAGAAAGAAAAGGCTCTTTTCCACAAGTATAAAGATGTGGGGAACACACTGATGTAAAAGGTGTAGATCCAAAGGTTTGTCAGCATTGAATACCACTCAAACCAGATGCTAGACCACTACAGCTACAACGGTACAAAATAAATTCTAATTGTGCCAAGAAAGTCAAGGAGGAGATAGACAATTTGCTTAAAGCAGGATCCATTACTGAAGTGGACATTAATAACTGGTTATTTTTTATGGTGGTGCTTTCAAAGAAGAATGGGAAGTTGAGGGTTTGTGTGGACTACAGAAAACTGAATGCCTAGACTATTAAAGATCCACTCCCATTACCATTCACAGATATGATTTTGGATGAAATCGTAGGCCAAGAAATGTGCAGCTTTATGGATGGATATAGTGGCTATAACAAGTTGAAGATAGCACCTGAAGATAGAGCCAAGACTACATTTATGTATCTAGTAATGCCATTTGGTCTGTGCAATGCTCCATCAACATTTCAACGTTGTATAAAGGAAATAGTCAATGAATTCATACGCAAGTTTCTAGCCATCTTCATGGATGATTTACAATCTTTTCTAAGGAAGGGATGCATTTATTATTCCTAGAAATGGTCTTTGAAAGGTGCAGAGAAAAAAGAATCAGCTTGAATCCATTCAAGTCAGTCTTCATGGTCTAGAAAGGTCAACTTGTAGGACATATTGTGTCCCAAAATGGTATTGAGATGGCCGATGATAAGGTGAAATGTGTACAACAAGCTAAGGCACCCTAAATTGTGTCTGAATTAAGTTCATTCTTTGGCTATATCAACCTTTATAGAAGGTTCATTCATATGTTTGTAACCAAAGCCCTTCTTTTATATGAGCTCACTAAGAAATGATGTATCCAAATGGCACAGCTATTCCAGAGATGGCCATAAGTCTTACAATAAGTGCATTGTGGACATTCATTCAAGACGTGACTTCTAGATTTGCATTTGGAGCACCAGGTTTCCATCCTTCTGACAAAAGGTTTGATCTGGACAATCTCAGCAATCTGTTTGGACATTTCTTCAGTTTTGCGTGACGAAGATCCTTTCTTTCTTTTACCCTTGCTTTTCTCATCTGAGTCATTGTCAGATGTACTAGAGCTATTACTAGAATCTGAATTCTCAATGGATGAACCACTGCTACTCGATCTTCTCTTTTGTGTTCTTTTTCTTTCTTGGCTTGTTGCTATAATTTGTGGGCCCTATACACTAAGTCATTGAATTTCTTTGTTGGTGCAAGTACTTCTAGTTCTCTAAGTTTTTTACTACTGAAGCCATTCAAGAACCATGCACTCATTCTCTTTTCAGAAGAAGGTTCTTGCAATTGTATGGTCAACTCCTTGATTTTCTCCACATAGCTTTTGATAGACAATTTCCCTTGTTTAATCCGATCCAACTCACAAAGTATATCCTCATCCCCTCGATTGTCTGAATACTCCATTCTGAAAGCTTTTAGTAATTTGTTATATTATTTGAGTTGACAAGCTGGCTAATGGTAGTACCATTTTCTGGCTTCTGCTTTTAGCATTTGGGAAAAATATTCCCCCACTCATCCTTGTTAATGTGCTTCAGCTCAACATACTATTCAAAATCTTGGATATGAACATCTCGATCATCTTTCTTACCTCCTTTGAAGACTGGAAATGAGATTTTCAATGAGGTATTGACAGTAGTTTCTCTAGTACTTCTGGCTTTTGAACTATGACGATGGTGTTTGGATTGTGGTTAACGATAATGATCAGTATCAGCGACTATCTTTCTGAGTCTCATACTCAGTACTACCAGTAACAATATCTGTTACTAGCTTCTTTTCTATTTTGCGATGAGTTCCCTTGGTGCCATTACTTTTGGTGTCCTTATTTGCGGACCTAGACCCCTGGGACCTGGTTTGGCATTGCTCACGTTCTGTCTGTTGTTGCCTGGCATGACTTGAGTGCTGAGAGTCACTTGCCTCTTCAAGTACAGTAACATGCTCAAGAGGAGCATTAGTTTCATTTCCTAGCTTTTGTTCTATGTCAGAGCCTTGCTCTGATTCTTTAAGAATGGTACTGATCCACTCCGCTTTGCCACGAAACTTGGTCGCTGGCTTTCAACCACGCGTAACTCTGGGCGGCATGACTACAATTTAGAACACCAATGGGGAGAGAGTTCGATGGTCAAAGAGCACTTCAACTCTAGCCACCATGATTTCCAAAATGGAATGAGGTGGTCTCTTTAGGTATCTATTCCAGTGTTGGAGTTCATAGCTAGTTGTGAGTTCAGGGAGTTTAGATGGTGCATAATCAGATCAGACAATTGGAATTGAAGTACTAGATTGGAACAAAGAATTGAACTAAGATAGAGTATTGAACTGGAAAGAGTACTAAACTGGAAAGACTAAAGACTGGAACACTGGAACTGATGATGTATATTCTGATCAATATGCATAATACAGAAA
This sequence comes from Adiantum capillus-veneris, assembly GCF_014529385.1. Classification (NCBI taxonomy): domain Eukaryota; kingdom Viridiplantae; phylum Streptophyta; class Polypodiopsida; order Polypodiales; family Pteridaceae; genus Adiantum; species Adiantum capillus-veneris. The sequence continues at coordinate 12,821,793 of NC_140948.1, read as the reverse complement.
GTACAAGCTAAGCATTGAAGTACAAATGGCTCCAAGCCCAAAAGGTTCCCAAGATTAATACAAGAACTTCAAAGTTAAGTACAGAGGCTAACAATAGTACATGACAACCAACCCACAACAAACCAACCAACCGACCTTGTAGAATGGTTAATGGGTCCTATTTATAGGATTGTGTAGCGTTATACAGTAACTATTGTAGTTACTGCCCATTGAATACTTTTAGAAGTCACCTCTGGTAATTCTTAAGGAACTATATATATGTATATATATACATATATACATTTATATATATATATATACATATATCCCTTCTCAAATAGATGGTCTATGAGGCTACTATTTTACCTGGAAATTTCTCTCTCTCTCTCTCTCTCTCTCTCTCTCTCTCTATATATATATATATATATATATATATATATATATATATATATATATATATATATATATATATATATATATATATATATATATATATATATATATATGCATGAGGTCTTTTGGGATTGTTCCTATGACATCAAAAATCTCCTCCATAGATCTTTGTGGTCTCTTCAATTGTTCCTATGGCGTTTAACTTCTCTTCTCTTCTCTTCTCTTCTCTCTCTCTCTCTCTCTCTCTCTCTCTCTCTCTCTCTCTCTCTCTCTCTCTCTCTCTCTCTCTCTCTGCAATTGTAATCTCCTGTCTCCTTGTCACCAATATTTGTATTCACTACATAATCTGCCTCCCCATCAATTTGAGCCTTTTCATCTTCTTTTCTCGCTTCATGCTAGTGTCAATCTCCGCTTGTAGCTCCAAAGGTCTGTACACAACCCAAGAGGTATACAAAGACTACAAACGCTCACAAAGTTAAATTTTAAATCTCATGTTGCACTATTAATGTGCCAAGAGTTAGCAGCATCAAATGTAGGACCAAACAACGTTTCATGCATGATATTCTCTGTGTTGGAATTAGGGTTGCAGGGAAATGCACACAACTTGGAAAGACAAAGGAAGCTCAATGAACACAACAGAGAGTGTATTACTTAGTGTGCAATGGAAGGATAGAAACCCCTAGAGTGATGGGTGTATACATAATGCACGGGAACAAAACCTCCTAAAGAGGGGAAAATGCCCCAGCGGTCCTAGTGTGCTCACACACATCACTACCACATGTATATGGTAACAAATCTCCCCTGGGAGTGATGCGGTGATAAGGGCTAGCACAAACAGTAAAGGGAAGTGCCATGCCCTAAGGACAAGATCAGTCCACAAAGGGGAGCAAGCCCAAATCTTTGTGGAAAGCTTCGAACCTCTCATGAGGCAATGCCTTTGTGAAAAGATCTGCAAGGTTGTCCTGTGTCGGCACATAAGGCAAGCTGATCTCTCTTGCTGAGAGCCTCTCCCTGACATAGTGGTAATGCACCTCACTGTGCTTTGTGCGAGCATGAAAAATTGGGTTCCTCGCAAACAACTGCCAATGTGCTGACTTGTTAGTGTAGATGATGTTGGCAATGTCTTGTCCAACACCAAAATTATCCATAAGGCGTCTGAGCCATACACACTCAATTGTAGCTAAGAAGATTGCCTTGTACTCAGCCTCACAACTGGAAGTGGCCACAGTAGGTTTCTTCTTGCTCAACCATGAAATATATGAACTACCAAGCATGAAACAAAAACCACTTGTGGACACTCGCGTGTCATAACAACCAGTCCAATAATCTGAGTCCAAAAAAGCATGTAAGTCTAGTGGCAATGATCCCCCCTTGGGATAAAACAAGCCAAGATGCAAAGTGCCACTCAAGTAGCGAAAAATCCTCTTGACTCCCTACCAATGCTTAGACCCTGGGCTATGCATAAATCTATTGAACTGTGAGACTACAAACTAAATATATGGCCTTGTGTTGCATACATAAATGAGGCAGCCAATAGCAATGCGGTAAAGAATGACATTAGCAGAATCACCAGCATCATGTAGACTGAACTTCAAACCTGTATCCATGGGAGTGGAAATAGGTTTGGAATCCTCAAGTCCAAACTTACATAGCAATGTCCTTATGTAACTTTTCGGACACAAGGCAATACCACCATCACATTGCTTAAATTGTATGCCCAAGTAATGATGCAATAGCCCCAAATCTTTCATCTTGAAAGTAGCATTCAAATCAGCCTTAAATTTAGCAAGATGTGCCTCATTGGGACCAGTGATCAACAAATCATCCACATAAAGAACAACAATTAGAAGTACATCGCCCTCACGCTTGACAAAACAATGTGCTTTCTATTGGACTGTTTTACGAAAGCCTTGTTTGACCAAATGAGTGTCAGCTTTCTCATACCAAGCACGAGGAGATTGCTTCAACCCATACAAAGCCTTCTTACATCTACACACTTTGTACTCTTGTCCTTTCTTGACAAAACCGCAAGGTGTGTTACATAGACTTTCTCAAAAATGTCACCATTCAAGAAAGCAGTAACAATATCGGATTGATGTACATCCCAAACAAAATGAGCTGCCAATGCACATAGAAAACGAATAGTAGTCATATGACAAGTGGGAGAAAAAGTTTCTTCATAATTAATGCCTTTCTGCTATGCATAGCCTTTTGCAACAAGTCGAGCCTTATGGAAATCAACCTCACCATCCGCCTTGCATTTCAACTTGTTAACCCAGTTTGTATTAATGGCCCTTTTTCTAGGAGGCAAATCACATAAATTCCATGTGTCATTTTCTATAAGTGCATCATATTCTAATTGCATGGCAACCATCCAATTTTTTGAATTCTATGCTTCATCAAAAGATAGAGGTTCCTCTATATCACATAAGCTAGACACATCCAAAGAATAACAATTTGATGTATAAGAGGCATGGTGAGAACCTGAACGAGTACGATTAGGCAAAGGTGCATCCAATTTACTCTCACGCAAAGTGTGCACCAGCCATTTTGGCATACTAGAGCCTGCTCAATTTCAGTCCTTTCCTCATCAAGTACATCATGTACATCTGCATCAATAATAGGCTGATCTGTAACATTTTCAAAAACCCCCATAGGCTGTACATTTGCCTCATTTGAATTTACATTCAAACTTCCACCACTAAAAAGAGGCAATAAATTGTCATAAATGTCCTGTGAGCTTACATTACTATCTCCACTACATGACAACAAAGGCTGAACAAAATCTTCCACAAACACAACATCATGTGAGACCAAAATATTCTTTGTTTGTGGATGGTATAACCTGTAACCTTTTCTTTCAGTACTATAACCAACAAAAATACATTTGACAGGCTTATCATTCCATTTTTTGCATTGTGCTTGTGGCACTAAACCATAAGCCAAATAGCCAAAAACACGCATGTGCTCAATAGATGGCTTTCTATCATGCCATGCTCCATATGGAATCATAGGTTGCAATGCTTTCATAGGACACCTATTGAGTAATAAGTGGCACACATGACAGCTTCAAGCCAAAACAAATGTGGTAAATCTTGACTCTTGACCATATATCGTGCCATTTCCGTAAGAGACCTGTTTTTCCTCTCAGCAATACCATTTTGTTGAGGCATATAAGGCATTGTACATTGGTGTTTTATCCCACAACTAGCCAGAAATGCATTAAATTCATGAGACATATACTCCCCCCCTTGATCGGAACAGAGGATGCCCATAGTACATTTCAAGACATTTTCAGCCATAGCAAGAAATTTCTTGAAGCACATAAACACTTTGGACTTAGCTTTCAACGGATATACCCATGTATAACACAGCTAAAACAGAAGCTAGTGTCCCATCAAACAAAGATTATTTCTTCTAAGAGTTCTTTGATGATGATTTAATCAATCAAGAGTGGATGTAGATCCTAGCTACAATAGATAAATGATCTGCATCGGTACTTCCAAGGCACAACCCAATCTAGATAGGGGTGTGTTCCTTACGAGAATACTTCTTAGCTATGATCCAATTCAGGCAATGGGGTACATAACTCATTAGCCTCTTCAATATTCATTTCTTCATTGAGCCAAATAGAATGAAGAACCTCAAAGAGAACATATCAACTTCAAAAAAACATATAGGGATATTGTATGCCCCGATACTTCCAAGGCACAACCCAATCTAGATAGGGGTGTGTTCCCTACAAGAATACTTCTCAGCTATGATCCAATTCAGGCAATGGGGTACATAACTGATTAGCCTCTTCAATATCCATTGCTTCATTGAGCCAAACAAAATGAAGAATCACAAAGAGAACATATCAACTCCAAAAAAAATAAATTGGAGTTTGCAATCTCCACCACTAAAAGAACAACCAATAGTCACTTGCAATCAAAGTTACCACTTTCCATGGCAGCCTCTTCAAGTTGAATGCCTTGCCATAGGTTGGTTGCTACTAACTTCCTTCCCCATACTAACTTCATCATCTATCTACACGGTGACTTTGGATCTACAAATGGATGTTTCATTGCTCAATAAGTCAAGAGTCAAAATGTCTTGTCCTAATCCTTGATTCAGTCAACTTCTGCCTTGGAAGTTCCATTTTGACAAACCTTCCATATCCTCATCGGTTTCACCTTTGGCACCCTATACAAAGGAGTGTGTGGATGCTCATTAAACAAGGGGAAATCATGTGCTAAAAGGTGCACACATGCCAATTAAGGCTTGGTCTCAAAGTGGAGTTTCATGGCCTAATATGACTATGTGAAGTTTAAATGCATCATTTGGAGCTTTATTGGACCTATTTTTAAAATGTTGTGAGAATGCTATTGGAAGGTTAAAAACCTAATCAAGTGGTGATTTGGCAAAGGTCAATCATGAAGATGCCAAATGTGGTCATGGAATAGTTTGTTGGAACAAGGACAAGGAGAAGAGTAAGCATACAATTTGATGTCCTCAAGGAAGCTACCAAGTGCAAATACAAAGATAAAAGGTGTTTTGTGTGTTGCTCAGACATTGCATGTATTTTCTATAATATTCTCCATGTGGTTCAATGGCAACATGAGAGGTAATGCAATGATGCAATGGATAGCTTAGGCTCATATGAGTTCCAATTTGTATCTCCTAAGTCCTAGTTCATGCCTTGAGTGGTTATTTTAGCAATTACATGCCACAATAACTGGTTTGTAGCTTTATGTAGTATAAATATCACTTTGTAAAATGTGAAAGGGCTTTTCACTTAATCTCTAAGCAAGAGATATCTGCTCCTTGCCTTCAAGCCCAAGATTCCATAGCTTTTCAAGCTTGGTTTGTACTCTATATTGAAGAAATGAAGAGCTTCTCTCTTTCTCTACTCTCTTCTATTCTTTATTGAGCTTCTCTCTTTTTCTACTCTTTCTATTCTCTATTGAGTGTGTGCTCTTTCTCTATTGAGTGTGTGCTCTTTTTCTACTCTTTCTATTCTCTATTGAGTGTGTGCTGTTTCTCTCACATCTCAAGTGTGCTTGCGACACTATGTGCATACTTATAGTGTGTGAAGAGAAAAGTGATCTCTCCAATGCTTGTGTGTGTGCTCTCTTGAGTGTGTGCATGTACTTCTTTTGTGTTCCATGCTTGATTGATGAGAAACAATGCTTGCTTTGTTAATTATAAATTGTAGAGTGAGAAGGGATGATTGAGTGAGTAGGATTGAGAAGAGGTATATTCACAATTGATGCACTCCTCTCATGAGTATGGTAGCCCCGGGGGATTCACTATGTTTTTCCGTACAATACCACATGAGTGTACAGTAGGGGGTTTTTTAGATTTTGTACATAAGCATATACAATAGGGGTAGCCCCTCATTATTTCATACTCATACCGTACACACAAGGGAGAGGGGGGGGGGGGGGGGGGGGGGGTGGTGTACATTGGGGCTACATTCAACTACCTGAGCCACCTTAAATACATTAGTAAGCCTCTCTCTCTCTCTCTCTCTCTCTCTCTCTCTCTCTCTCTCTCTCTCTCTCTCTCTCTCTCTCTCTCTCTCTCTCTCTCTCTCTCTCTCTCTCTCTCTCTCTCTCTGCATCGATGAATACTTTCATGGCGTGGTGAAAGTAAGGGAAAACTTGAAATTCTCTCATTTTTTGGTCAAAATTAGAAGCTTTTGTCGGTAATTACACTAAAACTTATGTAAATTTCCTTTTTTTCTTAAAGCCAAGCTCAAACCCCTCTAATTTGTCAAAATTCCCAAAATATACTTCAAATTTTTAAAATTCCCAAAGTACCCATGTATCTATTTTGATCGGATTGATCAAGCTTTTTGAAATTTTATTCCTTTTTGACAATTGAGATGCATTTTAAAGTGGTTAGCATGTAATTTCACATATTACCTCACAAAACATGCGATTATGTCCACAAAGATAACACATATGTGTAGTCATCAACAAAATGTAAATCATTGAAGAACAAGAATACATCCTAATTCCTCTCTGTTGTGCCACACATTGGCTAGAGAGAGAGAGAGAGAGAGAGAGAAGAAGAAGAAGAAGAAGAAGAAGAAGAGAGTTTTAACATCGTAGGAAACTATCCCAAGATACCTTAAAGATGTAGTCGACAAGGAGAGTTGAAGTCAAGACCTGTTATGTGTGTGAGAGAGAGAGAGAGAGAGAGAGAGAGAGAGAGAGAGAGAGAGAGAGAGAGAGAGAGAGGGATGGAGAATGTTAAAGCTGCTATTTATTATGCTAGTTCAAATGTAGAAATGACACATCGTGAGAACATAGATTTTCACTCGATATTTGTTTCACTACCTTTCATGGCAACATGATGGTGTTCAAGCATTGTCTACCTGCACTATTTGAACATAGGGGATGCACAAGATCGATCTTCTCTATCACCACCGTTTGAATATGGGGGCAGCACAAGATTAATCCAAGCATCTATCAAGTGCACAATGTGAACATAGAGAAGATCGAAGTCACCTCTAGCCCTCTTCTTTCATTGCATCGTGTGAATCCAGCCTACGTCTAGAAATTTTCATGCAAATTTGACTCAACAACAAATTTTTTTCCCAACTTTTGAGCATTTTCAAATGTTGGTTGCAGACAGTGAAGAGGCTTTGTACGAGTAGAGAGCATTATCTACACACACACGCGCGCACGCGCGCAGTGTCCCAGGCTGCTATTGGGCGGTTAGCGAAGTGGGCACTAGAGAGAGTGCAACTTCACACATAGCCTGGACAAGCACTTGCACAAGACATGCTCGCAAGCACTTGCAATAGGTGAGAGAGAGAGAGAGAGAGAGAGAGAGAGAGAGAGAGAGAGAGAGAGAGAGAGAGAGAGAGAGAGAGAGAGAGGGTTCATGGGTGCCGTGGGGTTTTTTCAAGACCGCGGCCTTGTGTCTGACGCTCTTGGCAAGCAATTGAATTTTCATATGGGCGGACAGAAGTGGCAGAAGGAGAGTCCAATCAATCCTCACTTGCAGAATCCTAGCATTGTGTCATCACTGCACTTCTTTGAATTTGGGCATCAGCAACAGACATAGCCGAAGGTTTTGTCCTCGTTCTCTCCCCTGCGAGTCGCAAACGCGGTGCTGGGCCTCTCCCGCCCCCTGACCAATCTCTCTACAAGCTCCCCGCTATAGCCACACCTACATCCTCCGCTTGGTGTCTTGCACACTGCATGCAGTGGTGTCCTTGGGCTGTTGTGCCTTCTCAGCACTTGTGTCATGTGCCTTTTGTTGGCTGTATCGATAGCAGCACCCTGCAAGCGGCATCTCTCCCCTCCCTCAGAGCCTCCGATCTGAAGGTATTTACGGATTTTTATCAGAGTCAATAGGTCCATACAATTTTGAAAAATAAAACCTTGAAGAGAATCGAGAGAGATTCTTTGGTGACTCACTTTAGCCACTGTCAAACATGTCCTCGCATGCATGCCCCCTATTTTTTGGAACGAATGCACCTATTTTTTTGCAAGCAGATGTGGATCTCTCTCTCTCTCTCTCTCTCTCTCTCTCTCTCTCTCTCTCTCTCTCTCTCTCTCTCTCTCTCTCTCTCTCTCTCTCTCTCTCTCTCTCTCTCTCTCTCTCTCTCTCTCTCTCTCTCTCTCTCTCTCTCTCTCTCTCTCTCTCTCTCTCTCTCTAAAAGCATACTCCATCCAAGATCAATGCTATCAAGCTAAGAAGGTCGCCTCTTGCAGTGCATTACTTGCAAGGTATGTTACAGCAAGGACATGAGGGTATGTGAAGGTCAATACGTTTTCAACACGATTAGGTTGCAAAACGGTAGGTTCAAAATGATGGTCTCCCTTCAAATACAACAAGGTTGTGAGAATTCCACGATCAGATTGCTTGGCCATTCAAAAAATTGTTGTCTCTTGATTGAGATGGTTCGAAGAGGAGGCATCAGGGGAGGACGAGTGAGGAACGTGAATAGGGAGAGGCGTAGTAGGACAGGAAGAAGATATCTTAGAGGGTATCTTTTGAGAAATGCAATTCTATTAAAGGAGAGTGAGTAGTCAATAGGTACCCCAATTTCAAAATGATATAGAAGCATTCAATAAAATGTGATTCTTGATGAAAGATGTGACCTCATAACACAATTGTGGAGAAAAGCCTTTGTTTAGCTTGATGTTTGAAAAGCCTGTAGCCTTCGCATCACTGATGCATGTAGCTAAAAGCGTACTTTCTCCAAAGTTGAGTCGGAGCTACCCCCAAAAAACTCCTGCGTGAAAGTTGCTCAAAGCATACATGTCTTATGTTACAGTTCTTGCATGCAAAGGTGCTGCTCAAAGGCTTTCCTACCTGCGTGATGAGGATGCATGGTTGCCATATGTAGCCTATAGAAACAACCCATTATAGTGATAAGGATGAGATGCTTGCAACCAAAAGGCACTAATGGGGCTATCTTGTGTAAGGATTGCATTAAGCATAGCCTTCGCTCCTCTAAAAACTTCTTGCTCCTGCTTGTGTCTAGAAGCTCGTTTCTGGTATGTAACCAACCAAATTCCGTTTTTAAGGTTTTGAAGCGTGCTAGGTCACATATCTAGGTTACAAATCTTTCACATCTAGCAAGACAAGGTGTTGCTATCTTGATCAAAGGCATCCTTACGGGCACGATGGTGCACTCTGTAAGAAGATAAGGATTGAGAGCTCCCAGAATTAAAGACATGAGTGGGGGGTTCTATCTAGGTTATCTTGTGGGAAGAGCTCGAGTGCATTTTGAGGTGCATTCCTTCAGAGTGTAGTCATACAGACTCTAGATCACTTTCGGCTCTTGATAAAGGCACAAAAAATTGTTGTCTCGCTGACTGCTGCTTAATTTCAAGCACACAATTTTGCTTTAAGTCGATAATGAGCGCACAATCTTGCGTATTAATACACATGGTATGACTTGAAAAACAGAGGATTCAGTAGAGCTCCACCAGTACCAACCCCTCATCTCAAGCATGAAAAGATTTTGCTAGGTACTACAAGGTAGCAAAAATCTTTGACAAAGATGATCTGATTAATTCACAAAGTATCTTTTTTACTATAGACAAATTTCTTACAACGTATCTCTTATTCTTGCGTAAGTTGAAGATCACTTGGTCTTTAACTTAACCCCTCTCTGCCGAAGTTCATAGCCTCTTGCATGCTTGAATCCTTAAGTCAATCTTGAGCATACAGTGAATTCTATCACAAGGCTTAAGGCTACACTCTTTGCAATAAAAGGTTTAGTTTCTCTTGCTTTCAAATTTATTGTTGAAGGAGCCCCCATCATACTTTCTTTTCCTTCTAGATCCTCCTCCGGTTGGAGAGTATGGCAGCATGGATTTCTTCGCCGGAGGCATTGTGAGCAAGGTGCTCGTTGAAGGGCATGGTGTCAGTGAGCATGAGGTAGAGGAAGACCACGAGGCTCCAGATATCTACGCGATGGTTGTAGCTTCCTTGGATGAGCTCCGGTGCACAAAAGGTTGAAGTTCCAACATAGGGGTCATCAAGCCTCTGCCGGGGATGCTCCACCCTCACATGCCCAAAGTCTGCCAGCAACCCTAGACCCGAAATTGGCTTTTAGATCATAGTTTGAAGCATCTATCGGTAGTTACACTAAATCTTGTCACATTTTGTCATTTTTTTTCAACGCAAGCTCGAAATCTAGCCTAGATTTTGCAAGTTAGTGATAACCTATGAAAATTAGAATGCGTTATTTCAGTTTTCAATGTCCATTAAAGAGTTCAACTCTCCATTAGAATGCATTATTTCAGTTTTCAATGTCCGTTAAAGAGTTCAACTCTCCACTAAACAATACGGACTATGTATATATAATGTATATTGTTTTTTGTTAAATAACGATTCCATCTACCATAGTGAAAGGTGTTCAATAAAAAATTACTTGGAAACTTGGAAAATGCCTTGTGTTGGAGCTTGTAAACCTCGTGTTTTATATGGTAAAAGTATTTTATATGCTTCAGTCTTAAAGAGTTTAATACGCCACAATCTTTATTGTTTTGGCCATACTCACAATTTTGGGTGGTAGTGTTGTATTAACTCAATAAAGAATGTACTTAATCTCAAACTGGATGTGTGACATCATACCTTTAAAGATTTTAAGATCGTTAGTTTCTTTTACATGTAGTTACAAATTCTATAGTCTCAATTTCCCACATGGTCATATGGCTTGATCGGGTGTGTTATCTTGAACTATAGTTTCTTGCCAAGACACATCTAGCATACCTTGGGTCTATGTGTCACACATACACAATGTCTTTATTTTGTATATAGTTACAAATATAGTCTCAATTTGTCACATGGTCATATGGCTTGACCGGGTGTGCCATCTTGAGCTATCAATTTTTACCATCAATTCTTCTAGCTATCCATATGGTTTGACCGGGTCTCTTGAGCTATCCATTCTTACCAAATGTGTAGTTGTGTCTGTTTTTACTATAAAAAGCATTAAAGCTTTTAAGATCGTTAGTTTCTTTTACATGTAGTTACAAATTCTATAGTCTCAATTTTCCACATGGTCATATGGCTTGATCGGGTGTGTTATCTTGAGCTATAGTTTCTTGCCAAGACACGTCTAGCATACCTTGGGTCTATGTGTCACACATACACAATGTCTTTATTTTTTATATAGTTACAAATATAGTCTCAATTTGTCACGTGGTCATATGGCTTGACCGCGTGTGCCATCTTGAGCTATCGATTTTTACCTTTTTTTCGTCTAGCTATCCATATGGCTTGACCGGGTCTCTTGAGCTATCCATTCTTACCAAATGTGTAGTTGTGTCTGTTTTTACTATAAAAAGCGTTAAAGATTTTTAGATCGTTAGTTTCTTTTACATGTAGTTACAAATTCTGTAGTCTCAATTTCCTACATGGTCATATGGCTTGACCGGGTGTGTTATCTTGAGCTATAGTTTCTTGCCAAGACATTTCTAGCATACCTTGGGTCTATGTGTCACACATACACAATGTCTTTATTTTGTATGTAATTACAAATATAGTCTCAATTTGTCACATGGTCATATGGCTTGACCGGGTGTGCCATCTTGAGCTACCGATTTTCACCTTCAGTTCTTCTAGCTTTCAATGTGAAATATGGTATATCAATGTGTCACATTAGGTTAATGCAGAAGCCTTGATGTAATAGTTTGAAATAGAATCAAAAATATCTATATATATGTAGGTTGACTTAAATGCTTCGTTTTTTTAATAGGATATCTATATAGTCATTATGGCAGAGGGTAAGAAGAAGGCATTTCTTCAGTCTCTAAGGTCAACTCTCGGCAAGGTGATTAGTGAATTACTAGAGAAGCAGGTGCAAAGTATTGTGCAAAATGAGACACTCATAGACAAAATGCTTGAAAAAGCAATCGTAAGTGTGGTCCTGAAAGAAACCTTTGCTATAAGCAAAGACAAAGCTCCCCAGTCTGCTTATAGTATCATTGGTAACATGGAAAAGTGCACCCGTGATTTATATGAAGCTCTTTCCGAAGGTGTTCAGTTGATAAAGCTCAAGGCTTGGGATTTGGCTTGGCGTGCAGAAAGAGAGAAGAGTAAGCGTGCCAAAGATATAGATACACAATATGTGTTATCTAAAAAGCTACAAAGGGAGCAAGTCAATCATGCCCAAGAGAAGACGGTGTCAAAGATAGAATGCCGTGGACATCCAATTGTAAACTCTTTGCAGAGGTCTGCGAGAAACTTGGAGTGTACTTTGACACTTGGCATACCACATGATACTATCACCTACTTACAGAAAATGGGTGTCGGCTCCTTTGGTACATGCTTCCAAGGAAGAATTGATGATATTTCGTATCTTCCAAGTGAAAATACGTATGCAGTGAAGCAGTATCGAAGAATGCCTGGACAAAAATTAAAGTCCTTCAAGGATGAGGTCAGCTTTGATCTTCGACACAGGGAGATTGTGCGTAGTATTGCACATACATGCAAGGAGACTTTTATAGCCAATTTTCCTTACTTCAATGGAGGAAGCATTGGGAAAATGATGCACAGTCTACCTTTTAAGAAAGGTACCTTTAGCCGAATTGTGAAAAAGGAAGAAAAAGATGGCACAGGTTCAAGTAAAGTTAAGGTAACTAAGCTGAATCAAGGAGAATTAACTCGAGTCATGGCCTTTTGTGAACAATCTACCAAATATCATAAATTCCTTAGCACACACAATGGCCTAACGCCATCAATTGGGTATTGTTCATTGTGACTTGCATCCTTTCATTGTTATGCTGGATTTTACTAGGGATTCAGATCCTCGAGTTGGCATCATTGATTGAGGATTAGCCATGAGGCCTGCATTAGAGAGACGACGATCACTCAATTGTTGTCAAAGAAAAGCCCATAAGCCTAAACCTTGGAATGCTCCAAAGCTATTGAAGAACACACATAATGACCATGTGTATACCAGAGAGGTTGATGTCTATGCATTAGCATGGCTTATAGATCAAATGGTCAAGTTTTGTAGGGAGTTGTCTATGGAATACAATACCGATTGGCTAGCATCTTGTTCAGCAAGTGAAGCATACATATTCAAGATATTGTAAAAGATGGGTATCTTCTACAAGAAAAGAAAAGAAAATCATTTGATGAATTGTATGCAGACTTAACCCACATGCACTTGGATGGGATTAAATGTCTACGGCCATTGGTAGAGATGATGCCAGCCTTTTATTGAGTTAAACTCTTTTGCCTTGTAGCAAGATGTTAGCCATCAAAAGTGTAACTTTCTTTTGGTTGGTCATCAAAGATGTATTTATTTCATCGATAGTTACACTAAATCTTTGTCGATTCTAAGGCAAGCTCAAAATCTAGCTAACATTTTGCAAGAGCATTGGCTTAGTGATAGTCTGTACAAATTTGGAAAACGCCCTCTATTGGAGCTTGTAAACCCTTTGTTTTATATGCTTAAAGTGTTTTATATGCTCAAGTCTCAAAGAGTTTTATATGCTTCAATCCTTTTTTTTGGGTTATACTCAAAATTTTGAGTGGTAGTGCTGTATTAACTCAATAACAAATCTACATTAAGTCTTAAGCCGTAGGTTTTCTTTCAAAGACTCAAAGATTCCTTTCTTTTCAAGTTCTTTTGAAAAGTAGCAAAAACAGACATTGTGAGTGCAGATGTAGTTACAAATTATGTAGTTGTTTGCAAGTATTCTTGTTTATGAATGGGGCTTGTCTTTACAGATAAGCAGGCTCGGGTATGGCCATCAAAGAGATTGTGATTAACCTCAATGAAGGGATAGGGCAAACAAATACACTTGGTTTTGTTATGGGGAGAGAGGAAGCTACATATAGGGAGATTAGAGAAGAGATTGACTCTGGTGATTAAGCTTCAAATGACTATAGATTTCTGGGAGGCTCACGCATGTTAGCAATAAGTGAAAAACAAGAGGAGATATGGAAGGTGACCAATGATGAGGTGACAATAGAGTACAAAATTGGTGTTGCATCCCCTACAAAGTGCCCTAGGGTAGATTGTAGTGGTGCATCCAATGAGGTGGATGGGAGATCCTCAACGTGTCCGGCAGCAAGTGAGACATGTCCCTTTAGTTCCTCGCTCAATGCTTCTGTGGAAGAGAGAGAAGGAGAAGTTCGTATGAAGAGCATTCTTGCTACACGCTCTCAAGTCAAAAAGTGGGAACGAGATGTGAAGACTGCCAAAGAGAAGATGCGATTCAAAGGGCACTCTGATAGGTTTACTCTAATGTCAAAGGATAAACATGGGAGGGCTCTGTTTCAAATCTAGTGCAAAGAATGCGAGATCGCATATGGGCATGGAGGTCCAAATACCATATACAATTTTATTAAATCACGCTTAAAGACCATAAATCACATGCAATCCATGGGGCTCCATGAAGCAAAAAGGTCGGACTCCCACACTGCAAGCCTAGAGGATTAGATTATTGCTAGAAACAAAGAGAAGGTGGTTGAGGCAATGGAGGAGGTCAATGCATTTGTAGAAGAGAGGAAATTAGAATTTGAACTGGTGCTTGAGACAATTGATGACTATAAGTCTACCTCTAAAGTCTTTATAAAGTGCAATGTTGATGGAAAATGGATCCCCCTATTTCCAAAGACAGGGTCTATCAAACAATGCATGATAGAACACACAAAGGCAAAGGTGCATATTCAGGCTAGTGCTCCAAGTTCGCACAAAGGGACAAAGAAGGTTGGTTGTCCAAGTAAGTTCCTAGTACCTGATGACCATCAGAAGGAGTTGACTGGATTTTTCAAACCAATCTCAGGTAAATTGCATTATTGACATTTTTATTAATATCGTAGATCTTTTGTTGACAAGCTTGATAAATGTGTGTTGTCCTTGCTAGTATGTTCTGGGAAGTCATCAAGTGCACCAGAAAGAAATGAAGGTGAAGATATGCCATTCTAAGTACCTCTTTGTCTTTTTCTTGTACCACTTCTAAAGCAGTTTTTAATAAAAAAAATACTTTTGTTGTTCTTTGTTTTCCTTTTTTTCCAAATAGAAGAAAAGATATATTCAACACTATGTTGGGGGTTTTGGCAAAAAATCATTCACATTTGGAGGAAACACAATTGACCTAAAACCATTTTTAGATGATAGTAGAGGGGGGGGCAAATTGGTTTTGTGAACCAAACACCATAGCAACGTTATATAAGGATCAATGCGTCATCGACATATATGGAACTTTTTGTTACAAAAATTGTAGCAGAGTAAGCATACTAGGAATTCCATTTGATGGGCTAATGTGCTCAAATTGTGCCTCCATTCCCAACGAACGAGATTTTCGGATGAGAGTCTATCGCCAATCCCAGGGAACACATAGTCGAGGGCTTAGAGGCACAAGTTTTGACAGAAGACTGGATTACATGACTAACTCAGAGATTCTTGGCATAGCATGATCTAGGTGTATCCTAGTTCAAAGACTTAAGAAGCAAATGTGGTTCACAAAAACCAAAGTTGCAGCATTAAGTGTAAGAGTCGGGAACCTTCATGATGATGTCTCTAAAGCTTTGGGAAGAGGAGATGTGAAAAAGTTTTGCATGGATATAATCAATGCACACAACCTCCATTTGTTTGAGGGAAAGCAAGCATTGTGGAGATTTCTCATGGATATCTCGCAAAACATTGGAAGAGATCCCCAAGGCAAGAGATACTCTAACACAACAAAGAGTCTCTTTGAAGTCGTTATATTGTGGGGAGGTACAAGAATGCATAACTTTCTCTCTTTGAACCTTGGGGGACCTCATATTTCAACCACCATGAGGGCAACAAGGAAGTCCATATGTTATAAAATAGCGGTCAGGGAGGATATATTTCAACATGTGGCTGAGGTTTACAAGCATCAAATGGGTAGAAACAACATCCCGATGGGCAGTGTTCCTGTTATTATTGCCAAAGATGAGACTGTTATAAAGAGGATGGTCATGTGGAATGTAAGGGATGATGAACTTGTCGGCTTTTGTGAGAACTTAGAAGGAAACAAGAACACAATTGTGTACCAGATGTTGTGGTGGTCGTTGGTTCTGGTGAAGCTGGGTACAACAACATTGTTGAGGCGTTCCACACTAATATTATTGCTCACTATGCACGGGTTCTTATTGCAAATCCACTTATTCATTGTCCACCAAAGCTTGTCATGGTGGTCCAGCTAACATGTAATCGATTTAATTCAAATTTCATCAAAGCGCAATGGGATGCAGTAGCACTGCTTTGGAATCGGCGTCTTAAAAACATTGTAGGTCCTTTTGATTGGTCATGCTTCTGATGGGGATGCTCGAAGAAGGAAACTCATGAGAGATGACTACACTTCTCAAGTGGGTATTCGATTCTTTATTCCTTGGAAGGGGTGGCCATTAACAGCGAGCATAGATTATGATGGAAGTATCTTGGGATTGCATGACTCGAACTTCATTCATAATGGGAAAATTTTGGTTAACCCTTTAGATAATGCTTCTAGAAGACTTGTCCTTGGCAAGGATATTGCTACATTGAATCATGTTGCTCTTGTATATAAACATTTTAAGGTTGATGAGCATGGATTGCAAGAGGGTGATGTGGAGAGAAAGGACAGGCAAAACTGGAGATCAATCGCCCAAAGATTGGCAGGACGTAAGGTGCAAGCACGTCTGAAGGATTTGCGCATTGGAAGTCAATTTCAGCAAGAAAGAACACTTGGAACAGAAATGTATCTTTCAATAGTAGCTTCATATATTGATATTTTTTTGTCTCCAACTCTCTCATTATTTGAGAGAGTGAAATCTTTCGGCAAGGTTTCCTTCTTTTTCAGGTACTCAGTGTTTAGACAAGCTGTCATTCTTTATGTTTGCCATTAAAATAAGACAATAGTTATTCATTTTGTAAGAAATATCTAATGTTGTTTTCTTAGGATGTGGCGCACTTGGATCATGAAACAAGCGATATACACTCTCAAGGAGAATTTCATAAGCAAAGAAACATTCCTTGATATTCAACTCTCTTGTCACTTTGTAGTTCTTCTAATCAAGCTATTCAAAGAAAAGTATACACATCTAGAAGTTCCTTTGTCTGCAACGGGGTGAGACACTTGTGAAAATTTCTTTAGCAAAGTTGGCGGTATGGTTAGAAATGAGAGGAGTTATGATGGAGTTGATTTGTTAATCCGTGCTAGTGTGCTAAACAAGATCGCCAAGATTCAATCAAGCTCCATGCTTGTTTTTCCAGCAGCACACTCTAAGAAAGAAAGCATATGGACTGTAATGAATCATGCACCTGGCATTCCATTTGCCAATCTTGGTGACTACATGTCCGTATCTTGTGATGAGGACATAGTACGAGCTTTAAGAAAGGGCTTTTGTGAAGCAAAGTATGTGTGCAAAATACTAGGCATTCACGATATCTCTTGGTGCCATGACACATGGCAAGAGAGAGATCTTGAGGATATAATGGTTGCCAATGCAGATGACCAAATTTTGGATTATGAAGTGTTGATGACGTTTCTCTTGCGATAGAGGAAGGTGCAACTGAGTTCATCACATGTGACAATGATGACGTGATGGTCGCAGAATGTGAGTTACACCATGTGTTTGATGAGATAGTTGATGAAGAGGAGAAAGTTCAGAGCCGGTTCTGTTCTTTTGTAGAGATAGATGGAAAGAAAATGTGTAAGAGTACTCTTGTGAGTCAGCTAAATGGAAATCCAACTCTGTCTAAGGACAAACTAACAAGGGTGAAAAGTGGGATTTATTCTTCAATGGATAAAAAGATCAGGTTTCAAACAGGAACTTCTCTTGTAGTAGGCTCAGATTGTGTTGTTTTATTTGAGGGTTTGTCTTCCAAAATGACACAAGGTGAAAGAGGAAAGGAAATATTTGTAGCACTAGCGAAGGTGCAGATAAAGGTACATGGTATCTTGGAAGAGTTGTGTGTATGAGAAGAAAAGTGGGATCTGCTCTATGAAAGAGACCAGGGGTCCTATTGATCTTCTTGACCAACCTGAAAATGTAGAGATACATCTTGCATGGTATCAAAAAGCTAAGGGTGCAAGGAGCTATACATACGATCTTGTGGACAATCAATGTATATCCTTGGAGTCTATAATTTCACTTGAAAACTTGAGTATGATTTGGAGACTAAGAAATACCAGCTTGATGCTAAGGACTACAATTCCTTCAATGAGTATGTGAAAGGTAAATTGACTTCATTAGCAAATTAGGTTCAAGCATGTGCAAGAGAAAAGTTCATGGGATTGGTTTGTACAATAAAGAGCTATATTTATTTGCTAATTCTAAGCGTAACTATTTTGAATCTTACAGGTTGATACTTATGTTGGATGCAAGTGGCAAAGATGAGGGATGACTACGCTTTGAAAATATTGACTCACAATTGTGCTCAGTACCTAGATAGGAGTACTTGCATAAAAAGACGATGTGCTCTATGAAAGATGTTTGTCCGACATGGCATGTGGACCAGTGAAATGTTGATTAAGGGGTGTGCATTTGGTTTAGGAAACTCTCTTCAGACATTTCATTTTGATGTTTTGATTTATGTATTTTATGTACACGGCAGCCATATGACATGGACATGCCACCTTTTTGATTGTGTAGTATGAGAAGCATGACATACTAGCACTTGGAATGTAGCTTGGTTTTAAGGGTTCTTAAGTTGATTTGGTAGGCTACTTTTATGTTTTCATTTTGTGTTTGTTTTGTACATGATCACCTATCGATGTAGACATGGCCTTTTGGTAATCGTGTGATTAGACTATGTGATTGGAGGTTTCCTATGTACTATGATATGCAGGTCATACCACCACTTTGAAGTTACTTTGACTCTATTGAAAATGTGTTTGATTGTAATGTGTAAGATAATCCTTAAATCCCACGTGGAAGCCCAAGATGAGGTGGATAGTTTTTTTGGAAAAAGAAATTATGTGATGAAAATCCCATGTGGGAGCCCAAGAAAAGGGTATACTTTTCTTTTTTGAGAAAGAGGTCTCCGTACAAAGGAGAATCTGGCAAAATTTTTAAGATTTATATTTTATGTACAAACTCAAAATTAAATACAGATGGTGCTCTTTTAAAAGCTGCATTTTGCTTAAGCATAGACGTGCATTCATATCACATATAATTGTTTTTTTTCAAAAAGATTAATCTTTTAATGGGTTGTTTTGTAATGTCTTTCTATTTGATGAGTGAAGTTTTTCATAGTTGTTTAAGAGTATGCATTATTTGTTATTTAGAGAACAATCCATTTTATATGTGTGCCTTAAATCCCATGTGGAAAGCGTACTAAGTAGGTGGCTAGTATCATATGTTTTAAAATTGAGGTTTGTATCAGTTTACAAGGTAAATGCTATTTGTTTTTTGACAAAGTACATTGAAACGACCGGTTTATTTTAGTTTAGTATTCAATATATTTGGTTGCTTTTCATGGTTTGTTCTCTTAACATCTATTGCAAATGAAAACACGCTACAATGTACACTTCTGTTCATTTGCAGTTCAACATGTATTTTTGCAAAAGCATGTGCTTCTAAAATTGTTATGTTACTAGTATACATAAAATAGTGGGTCATTACATTCCCTACGAAATCCATATGAGGGGGGATGGCTCATTGCGAGAATGTCCATATCTTGTCCGTATATAGGGGGTAGGTTAGCAAGTAAGATACCGTACATAGGGGGGTTTCTCTAATTTTGATGCACGCAGGTGACATCCCCCCATTACTAATAGTGAATCCCCCGGGATGGTAGCTGGGGTAGAGTAAATCAAGCGCTTGTTGAACTATGTGTAGCAAGACTCTGATAGGCAAGTATGGCTACCACCAAGCACTAGCCAGGTAAACTAACTAGATTGATGATTTAGAGGATCAAAGCTTCACCATTTTCACGGTCATTGGTTCCAAAACCCTCTTTCCCATGGGTTTACCTCCTTCGAACAAGAGCATCAATTATCTCTATTGCTAAAGGGTGACTCCCACCCTTATCGCAGTGCTATCCTCTTGTAAGAGGCAGAG
Source organism: Adiantum capillus-veneris (assembly GCF_014529385.1). Lineage (NCBI taxonomy): Eukaryota > Viridiplantae > Streptophyta > Polypodiopsida > Polypodiales > Pteridaceae > Adiantum > Adiantum capillus-veneris. Next base: position 12,801,936 of record NC_140948.1, on the reverse strand, counting down.
TTGATATGTGCCGAGGGCTTTTTCCTACATGTTTAGAGCTATACAAGAGGGGTTTCTCTTCATCAAAGCTTCAAAGGGACTTTAAGGTCAACATCAAAAATTATTTTTCTCAATCTTTATTTTACCCTCTCTCAAAATTTAGAAGATTAATATTTTGCATCCACAAGCACAACATTGAAATGTATGTTTTTATATTTCTTTATGAGATGATGTCATTGCACTTTTAGGCACAAATCAGAGGAGAGTCTGTTTGATTAAGACCCCTCCATAGCACATCAATGGATAAAAGGGAATTGAATGATTCAATGGTGATGGCTTCCACACTTGGTAGACAAAGCTCACATGTTATCTGATGAAAAAAGGGTCTATAGGGAGAAGTGATGCCTACCATTGGTGATCCCTCTTTAAGTGAAGTTGCACAAAATCAAGCTTTAGGGATTATCACCACATATGTGCATGACAAGCATGTGCATTTCATAGATGAATGTGAAACATCCTCGCAAGCTTGGGTGATAGAAGGACAAAAGCATGCTTTCAAAATGGCCAAGCATTTTCTCATACCCAAGGCTTGTACCATTTGTTGGAAGAAGGGTCAAATCCTTTCAAATGCTTCAAGAAGAATAGAGTATGGCCAATAGTAACACAAGGTCCAAGGCATCAGTTCATGTAGCAGAAGAAGACCAAGAAGAAGAAGAAGAAGCCGGTAGTAACTATGAAACTGATGACATTCTCTAGATTTTCTTTTTGCCTTCATCTCTTAAATCTTATCATGTGCTAAGAAATTGAGAACTTTGTGTTAGTTAAACAAAAGTTATATGCTTATAGCCTTGACATGTTTCTTTAGACATTCACATGACATGCATGATAGAAATCTCTTAAAAAATACCAATTCAGACTTAGAGCCTTGCTCCTCTTGCAATGAACAAACCATGCTCAATGGCTTTACTTTTTGCATCTTTTGCTCATGTAGAAGCCTTGCTTCTCTTAAAGGTGGTGCCTCGGCTAGTTGAGGGAGCTAAGTCTTGCTTGACACTAGCTTTAGCATCTTGTGTCACTTATGTTATGGACCTTGCCTCACACAAATTGCTTTGCCTTATAGCCTTGAGCATCCTTGCTTGGTTTGTCTTGTTGGGTTCAAGCCCATTTACTTGGTGGGAATAATAGACCTTTAAGCAAGAACACACACACCACTCCTTTTTTTAGGTACATGCATGCAAGAGTTGTAGTTAGTCTATATAAATGTAAAAGATTATTGAATTAATGTGAGCATTGGTTTCTTGTTTTTTGGTGTTGATATCTCTCTCTCTCTCTCTCTCTCTCTCTCTCTCTCTCTCTCTCTCTCTCTCTCTCTCTCTCTCTCTCTCTCTCTCTCTCTCTCTCTCTCTCTCTCTCTCTCTCTCTCTCTCTCTCTCTCTCTCTCTCTCTCTCTCTCATGATTGCCTTCCATCTTCACCCACCATAGCTCCAACCTCAATAATGGTATCAAAACCTCGTTAACCCAACAATGATGCACGTAGGAAGAGCTGCCTACAAGGTGGAGAGGAGAAACATCAACCTCCTTAAAAGCATGCAAACAGACCATCAATGAGTTTGCTCTTGCTAGAGAACGCAAATTTGACACTACATTTCCTCCTAATTTGACCTATTTAGCTTGCACACAAGCCATTTAAAAGCGTGTAGCTTTCTTGTGTGAAGAAACCATGTTTTTTTTTTTTTGAGTTCACATTGGAAACTCTAATCTGAAGCTTTGGTATTCACATTGTATTGAGCACCTCCACTTTGTGCATCGGCACTATTGAATATAGCAACAATTCGACATCGTCATGTTTCTAAATATTCTTCATCAGTCTTATTTCCAAGAGTTTGATGCAATACTTCTTTTTTAGCTTAGATTTTGAATTCTCGACTTCATCAACTATTATCAGCGACCCTCATAACAAAAATTATATTGAGCATGCTAAGTTGCATTGTACATCATACGGTGTTCACAAAATACGCTTTAAATGGACATATTATACACTACCATCAATTAAGTGCCCGTAGAATATGGCACCATGTCAACAAAAGCACCGTATCATTTAATTTCTTAGTAGTTTTATTGAGTTGTAGTTCAATCAAAATATAGTTCGATCGAGCTATATCTCTTCGACTGAAATAAATTGTTCTATGTTTACATGAACCGGGAGCCCTTTCCATTGTAGATTTCTTTATTGAACTAGTTGCCTTGATACGTTGTAACATGTAAAGCTTGACCTTTGTGAAACAGTTTCAAACAGAAGATGGGATAGTTGGATTGACGAGTATCCGTGCGGCCGCTATGAGCCCTCAGCCACTAAGTTCCTTTAGCTTGCAAACTCTCCTGTGATCTGGAGAAATGTGGAACAAATTGTCAATGTTACATAGCCCTTCTTGCATTTTGTGTGCTTGGCTGACAAAGATGCGTTCATATTTGGGTGGGTTTATTGGTTTAAAAAATTATACAGTTAAACACGTGTTATATGGGAATACAACGTTTAATCACATTTTATACGTATAAAATTCAATATGCGGGAGTATAAGTGCACATTCCTAGTGTCATGATAGAGTGAGAATGAATCTTGGTTTGAATGTTTACCAAGGAATTACACTCATAAATCATATCATGCCTGTAGGGTCAGTGTGCCAATGATGACGAGAGCGAGAAGAGTGTGAGAGAGAGTAGGGAAGGGAAGAGATGTACACACGATATGGGTGGAGCTTCACTCTCTAGGAATAGAGTGAGTGGGCCCCTTCTTCATATGTACATAAAGAATAAGGTATGAGTACATGTGTGGGTGGCCAGACATGGTGAGTGACCGAACTCTGGGTAGGTGCATGAACCCTTATCCCAACAATCTCCCACTAAAGGTGAACGTGCCAATAAGTGGATCCTACTTGCCAAACTACTAGTATGTACAAAGAGATATAGGTGAGAGACTCTTTCAACCTACACCCACTAGCTCACTCTATAGATGTACATACAGTTGTATCTGCTATGGCACCAAGGAAGCGTGTGCAACACTACTAGAGCTTGCACACAAGTCCTATAAGTATCCACTAATAACCTGCAATGCTTCCTAATGCATCATGCCAGTGTCACTAATCAAACGACTAACAATGCCAACTGTAAATGCTCCCACTGTAGCTACTTTCTTGGGTCTCAATCTCAAAAGTTCATACATGAGTGTCCCAAACACTGTCTCAATCTCAAAAGTTCATACATGAGTGTCCCAAACACTAACAAAATCCATGCTACCTCGGCTAACCTATCCCTATCAACTGCCTCTCCACTAGTGAAATTCTTGCACCGTCAGGACTAGAGACAAATGGATGTGACGAATCAGGGGTGCTTGACACTCCAACCATGCCTGCATCCATTGTACCATGCTCTCCATGTCCTGGCATAACCATGTCAGCATCTAGCATAAGCATATCAAAGAACTCCATGTCGTCAATATATGTATGTGTCTCCTAGGGAGCAGACCCGCTCTACCTCTATCTGCACAAACTTTGACAACACCTATTGTGTCTCACTAGAGCAATGTCACTCTAACTGTATATTCGTAGACATGGCCTACATAGCATTGAGCTCATCTGAAAAAGACACATGTCTCATCTCCTACTGCGTACATGTCTTCAAAGTCACTGAACTACATCGTCCCGCACATTTGGTTCACTGCTCTCCTTCGTGACTGTGGCAAAGCATCAAAAATTTTCACCACCAATGGTGACTGCTTGAGTCATGTAATCAAAGATCTGTCCCACTCTACATGTCTATCCTCAGACCTTGTATGCATAACGAGCAAAGTGTCATGCTACTCATTAGCAAAGTGTACTCGCCTAGACTGCGAACATCTGCATGGCAACAAACTCACAGAAACTATGGCGTTTTTGAAACCAAGAATGTAGAGAAGAGTTGAACGAGCACCACAATGGACTTGCACTATCACAAATAAACCTCTCCTCATCAATTAAGAATCGTCTGCCAATTGGACATGACACCCATGATTGCTAAGCTGCGAGATGGAGATCAAACTTCTACAAGCACCAAGCACATATTGAACATCATGGAGCACAAGCATACTCCCACTAGAAAATTGCAAACGAATGTCACCCACATCATGAACACTATCATGTCTTATAGAAAAAAAAACGTGCTAAACCACTTCTTGTGAGGAGTAAAGCATTGATGTCTAGCTGCCAATCATGAGACGAAGTCCATGCATGCTTAGGTGAACCTTTGAAAGTAAGAGTGTCTACCACACTCGTACTCTCAATAACAACCAATGGAATCCTCGCTATTTTGCAATGCCTGAAACAACATCTCTTCATGTGCCCTGGTTTGCCACAATGCTAGCAAGTCTATGTCTGTGAGATATGCCTTATACACTAGTCGTGTATCCAATGACAAATTGTCATTGCAAGATGCCATAATTGAGTGCAAAATGAGTCTATAGATCTATGTCTGTGAGTATGCCTTATACACCAGTCGTGTATCCAATGACAAATTGTCACTACAAGATGCCATAATTGAGTGCAAAATGAGTCTATAGATCAGCCTACACAAAGTGCAAATGCACTATCTAGAAGAGCATAACCTCTCAACACAATGCAAAAGAAAACTAGTCGATCAAACACCTACCACCAAAACTATGGCAAACATCACACAAACAGCATAACCCTTTGCCAAAACAATGAACCAATCATGCATAAACCATGACCACACTCAATGAAAGCACAAGCAAAATGACCATCCTTATAGGCACAAGCCAAAACTTGGCTAAAATAGCTCTCTAGCACCTATCACAAAGCGCATAAAACCTAGCAAAAAACTGGCAGGGTCTCCTCTGTAATTGGAGCAAAATATCACCAAAAAATGACAAAATAAAATGCCAAACACTATGGCACAATGCCAAACAAAATGGCAAACAACTTGGGAATCCCTCAAATCAGTGAGCGTCAAGCTCCTCCAATGTCAATACATGAGTTGTACCTGCTACACAAGACACTGCAAACCTATGAGCTATCCACCAAGCTCGCCTAGTGCAGTATTGAGGCAAGACATACACGCACTAATATCCCACTTGTAGAGAATACCACACAAGCCTTGAGTGCAACCTACAATCACGACCTAGATCACATCAAATAGTGTGCATAATACTGCGGGGGAAAATTCACCTAAGTTTTTCGGTAGTATTTTAGCTATCTGATCATAATAACCATACATGCCATAAACATGCAAGCTCAAAACCATGAGAAAATCATGCACAAAATTTGCACTCAAGTATACATCATATCCTCCAACCTGAGAGCAAGCCTGCAGCCAATACCACTCTCACACCCAAGAGCAACCATGTGCAAAATCCTCAACGCACAATAAACAATTGTTACTGCAAACATTTTAGAGGTTCAAATCAATCCAAATAGACATCACCATCTTTTTTGGAGCGTACCAAAACCCTAGGTTACACCCTGACCTTGCATAAATCGCATTTTGTATGGAAAAGTTGTGCAAAAAAATTTGTTACAGAACCTGAAAATTGATTTGGTGTGGAAATGAAGATTTGCATTCTTCCTACACATATGGCTACAAAAAAGCATACACATACTCTCCTCTCAAACTTGGAAATGTCCCTCAAGCATTCATGAGCACATATCTGGTGGTTGCCCACCGAACTCAAGCTCCCACCGAAAGCAATCTCACCATACCCAAAAGCTCACTTCCTTGTAGCACTCCATCATCATGAAACCAAAGCTCTGATACCACTTGTAGGATCAGTGCCGATGATGCAGGAGTGAGAAGAGCACGTGAGACAATGGGGAAGGAAAGAGATGCACACGTGATATGGGTGGAGCTTCACTCTGTGGGAATAGAGTGAGTATATAAAGAATAAGGTATGTGTGGGCAGTCGGATATGTTGAGTGACCGAACTCTGAGTGGAGAGTAGTTCGTATTGTACTTATACGTCTTTGTCGATGTGATAATCCATAACATTGCATTGAGAACGCAATTGGAAAATTTGACCTTCACTCATTGAATGATCATAGCATAATATAAAAAAGACCATTAAATTGACACTCTTCATGAGAGTCTCTATACTTTTAAAGACAAATTCAATTAGCACATTGCTGGAGCAATAAAATTTGGTTAAAATACACCGTGTAGAGGCACTTTGGTATAGTTCATAACCATACATATTGATAATAGAAAGCATCATCTGTTGCGCACATATAGAATGATTAGACTCAACCATAAATGAGTCTCTGTTCATCCATAGAGGCAAATAAATGCCTAGAAGTAAATATCCACTTCCAACACATAATAGAAAATGCGTACATAGGAGAATAATTGCCAATCATAAATCTTATGTGCACCCATATGTAGGATTCCATAAGCACCTTGTGCAAAAATTCATAAGTAAAAATCTGCATATTTATGCACCATTGTGCATCCCTTGCATATCTTAATTAGAATTGACCTTGTCAATTATCAACCAAAAAATCGACCACGCTTGCATGCCTTGCATGCACGTGCAGCAGACAAAGAAGTATCCAGTTATCATCTTGCTTGATTCGTCCTTGTTCTTGCTTGAATTTCAAAGCTTGAATCTTGCTAGCTTTTGTTGGAGAGACACACTTTGTGCAGTACTTGGTCTCTGCATTTTTTGTCTCGTAAATCTTATCATGTGTTAAAAAATTGAGGACTTCATGTTCGTTAAACAAAATTTATATGCTTATTTTTTCTTTAGACATTCACATGCCATGCATGATAGAAATCTCATAAAAATTGCCAATTCAGGCTTAGAGCCTTTCTCCTCTTGCAATGAACATACCATGCTCAATGGCTTTCTTTTGTGCATCTTTTGCTCACATAGAAGCCTTACTTCTCTTAAAGGCGGTGCCTTGGCTGTTTGAGGGAGCAAAGTCTTGCTTGACACTGGTTTTAGCAGCTTGTGTCACTTGTCTTATGGACCTTCCCTCACACAAATTGCTTTGCCTTTTAGCCTTGAACATCATTGCATTACATCAGCCTTGCTTCATTTGTCTTGTTGGGTTCAAGCCCGTCTAGTTGGTGGGAATAGACCTTTAAGCAAGAACACACACGTCAATCTTTTTTTTAGGTACATGCATGAAAGAGTTTTAGTTAGTCTATATAAATTTAAAAGATTATTGAATTAATGTGAGCGTTAGTTTTGTTAGGAAATAAGATGTAGCTAAATAGATAATTGAGTAGATTACTTAATGGAGAGAGACAGATTTATATACACGAGATTATAGAGTAGAGAGAGAGAGAGAGAGAGAGTACACACGATATACGTGGTTCACCCAATGTGGGCTACGTCCACGGGAAAGCAGCCAATCAATGGCTTTAGTACTTCAAAACAAGAAGTAGTTTACAAAGGGATTATACCCTTAATGGAGCTCCCGCCTTGCTTCACTCTCACCACCTCACACTCACCTTGTTGCATCAACTTCACACACTCTGAAATGTGTGTAGAAATGGCCTCCTTTTATAGGCCAAAAGGGTTGCCCTCTCTTATGAGAGACAGCCATGTGTAGCCGCCCTTGTGCGAATAAGTCCAAATCGGACCCTCCAATTCGCCCATGTGTGGCCGCCCTTGAGAAGACAAGTCCGCTTTTGAATTCGACCACCGGCCATTGACTTCCGACCACCGACCACCGGCCAACCGACCGGTTGTTTTCCGACCACTTTCCGGCCGCCGTCCGGCCATAATATTCCGACGAAAAAAAACAACATCAATTAAACAACCATATAATACGGTGCCACGTTAGCAAAACCACCGAATTGTTTAATTTCTTAGTAGTTTGATTGAACTATATTTTGTCCATCAAAATAAATTGTTCTATGTTTACATGAGTCAGGAGCCCTTTTCCATTGTAGGCTTTTTTATTGAACTAGTTGCCTTGAGTTCAACCTAAAGGTGAACTCTAAAAACCAAAACCAAAGAAATAAATTGTATTGATTTAGTTTTCATTTAGAAGTAAAGTTATTTTTGAAAAAAAATACAAAATTGGATTTAAATTTTGATATGTATAAAAATTAGATTATATATTTTGTGTAAAATAAATTAATTAGAGTAGATTAAGCCCGTGCTAACATGTGTTGAAAAAATTACACTTGGGAATTATTTAATTTTATTTAATTTTATAGTTTCTTCTTTGTGTAGAGCCATGCTCACACTTAAAAGTAACTTAAGTAAACTTAGCTAGTGATTGCCTACGAACTGTGGGCCAATGCTCACACTGGATATGATTTTTGCAAGCAGAATAGTCATCGCTTACCTTGTGTAGAGTTTGACTCACATTTGGAAGTGGTTTAGGTAGGGTAACAAAAAATCACCTCACATGCACAAAGATTGGCTCATACTTGAGATCATTTAGGATAGGTTTAGAAAATTGCCTATTATGTGTAGAGTTTACTCACACTTAAAGGGTATATAAATATAAATGAAATGATTCTTCATCATGTGTAGAGTGAAAGCTCACACAAAAAAATAATTTTTAAGATGTAAAAAACAATACATTATGAAATGTTTATGTTTGTGGCATTGTAGATGTTTGTTGATTTTTAAATAAGAAAGCAATGATTTGTATGGATTGAAACTAATTTGAGGTATAATGTTGATAAATAGTTTTGTTATGCTTGCAGACCTCTTTGCAATATGGTGAAAGGATATGAGTGGAGCTACGTAGATGAATTGATAGTAGGATTTGAGGTGTAAGCCTTGCGGCCACAAATTTAGCGGGAATTCACATAGAATAAAAGAACATGTGTTCAAAATGCCTAGAAATGTGCTAGCTTGCAAACCCCCCCCCCCCCCAAAAAAAAGGTATTGTGGAAAAATTTCCTGAATGGGTGCTCAATGCAAACAGGATACTTGTTGAAGGAAAAAAAAAGGTTGGTCCAAAGGTACTTAATTCATTCAACGAGAGGGGTGTGGAGATGACTTTTGAAGATGAAGTAAGCCAGCCCCCCGTGTGTGCAGAAGGGGGTGAACAATACTCCCTTGCTACTACTGCATACAATCAAGTATCAGGTGCTTCAAACCCCACACCTACCACTTCCCATTTAAAAGGATGTTGTGTAGCACCAGTTCATGGTCAACAGGAGTATATTACTGGTACTTTACATCAAACGTTTGATAAGAAATGGTATCTTGAGCTACATCTCAAGTGGACTCAAGCCTTTGTCGCTTGCGGAATCCCCTTTAATGTAATCCGTAATCCGTAATCCTATCTTCAAAGATGCTTTGATGAGAATAGCAAAGAAAGAATTTGTGGCACCTGATTACAACAAGATGCGTACATAATATTTAGATAAAGTGAAAGCTTCAACGGAGAGTATTTTGAAGCACATAGTGCTTGAGTACGTGCCATAGTACAGATGTACAATTGTTGTTGACGGATGGACAAATTGTAATTAAAAAAATCCTTGATAAATGTGATGTTAATTTCTCCTAGGGGATCCATTTTCATTGAAGCAATTGATACATCTTCGAAAGAAAAAACAAGAAATTTTTTAGCAGGTATCTATGATCGTGCACTCTGAAAGTTGGTGGGCCCAAAAAATGTTACTGCCATTGTCACAGACAATGCATCTAGCTATAAAGAGGTGTAGGGCGTACAATCAAAAGAAAGTATCTTGAGCCCACACTTTGAGTTTGCTTCTCAAAGACTTTAGAAAAGTGTCATCAGTGAGATAGACTTTAATAGACGCTAATCTTGCCTTTACTTATGCTCTTTTTAGAACTAAATCACTTGGCAAGAATTCACAAATCTTTTGTGAAACACAATTTCTAACAGCGTATTTCGTTCTTGATATGTTGCAAAAGGTAAAGTCGTCCCTTTGTGAAACAATTTTAGAAAGAAGATGAGATATTTGGATTGACAAGTATCCCCGCTATGAGCCCACAGCCAATAAAGTGCTTTCAGCTTGTGAACTCTTCTGTATTCTAGAGAAATGTGAAAAAAAATTGTCAATGTTATAGAGCCCTTCTTGCATTTTCTGCGCTTGGTTGACAAAGATGCGTTCATATTCAGGCAAGTTTATTGGTAAAAAAATTTATACAATTAAACGCGTGTTATACTGGAATAAAGGGGGGGATTGTTGCGTTCAAACCTGTCTACTTGGTGGGAATAGACCTTTAAGTAGGATCACACACGCCACTCTTTTTTTTAGGTACATGCATGCAACAACTCTATAGTTAGTCTATATATATATATATATATATATATATATATATATATATATATATATATATATATATATATATATATATATATATATATATATATATATATATATGTATGTAGAAGCTTCTTGAGTTAATGTGAGCACTAATATTTTGTTTATTGGTGGCAATCTTCTTCTCTTGATCTCATTAGCCCTCTCCTCTCTCTCCTCTCTCTCTCACACACACATGAGTGCCTTCCATCTCCACCCACCATAGCTCCAACCTCAACATGTCTTGCACAAGCCTTGCTTGTGTTGCTTTTGCTTGGTTTTGACCTTTGCCTCATTGTGCATTCAAGCTTAATACTTGCTTAACTTTGAGCTTGCCTAGCTTCACATACACAAATCTTTGTTTGCCTTGATGCAAGCATTGCTTATCGTGCTATACACATGCAAGTTATGGGAGATTCGCTCGCACAACTTGCTATAGTTTGTGAGAGAGAGGAGGGGTCGTGAAGCAAAAAACCTCCATGACTTCAAGGATTTCCCTTGCAATGCCATAGGTGTTGCATACCGAAAAGCTCTCCATGCCTCCCTCCTCCATGCAAGTGGGCTTGGCTTGCCCACGCCATAGCCACCTCCATGCACATGCAAAAGTGGCTCTTCCATGACTTGTCCTTTATAGAAACTAGCTGCTTTGATACTTTTGAAAGGATGAGGGGACCCCAAGCATGCTTATTCTCCACCCAACCACCTCCTTTTATACGCCACCTAGCCCATCTTTAGGAGCCCTTGAACCACATGCCTAGCCAACCTTGCATGGGGGGGTCGTGCCCCCCCTTGGTCCTATAGGCCCTTCTCTTTACAATAATTATTTGTGGTAATCTTGATAATATTGAGTGATGAATGCTTCTTTTCTCTACCCACCATCACCAAAACCAGCTTTTTACATCCCCCAATCATAAGAGGGAATTATAAAAAAGAGAGGGAATTTTTGGTAGGATACATACTTTTTCTTTGCCTACATACTTTCAAACAAACAAAGTTCTCAACCATTACCGGTTCTACTTTCACCATCCTACTGCATGCTCACGTAAGTGACTGCTTCAGTTGGAGTATACAAGCTGCCATCAACAAGCACATCCACTCTTTCTCTCAGATATTGAGTGTAAACCTTTAGCTTACACTCTATATCTAACCAATCTCTAAAGCCAAACAGACTAGCATGCACCCCTATGGGCATAGATACAATGTCCTACATAGGACTCCCTAGCACATGCTAGTCATGTTATGGACACATGCTATAGATTGCAACTCACATGCTACTTGCCCCCTACCATATGTGGTGCATATGCCTCTCACCTTATGTAAGCTCAAGATGGAAGGTGACATAAGGCCACTATGCTAAGCTTTTTATCTCTCTCAATTCTTTAATCAATCAAGTGAGTTTGATTCTATTGTATTCAGTGCTCTATCTAGTCTACTTACTCTCTATTGCTATGGTACTTACAAAAAAATGAATGCCACATTGGTTTATCCACCACAACTCTTACATCCTTCTTGGACAACATTTTTTCCTGAAAGGCAGCCCCACATCACTTAGTAATTGGGATCCCTACCAAAGTCCGCAATAGCAAATGTGTACGTATATTTCACCCCACAACTTGTGACTTTAATGTTCTCAAGGAGTCCCATGGGTTTTGAAATCTTTTCATCAACTAGGTGAAGGACCATCCTAGTCTCTATCATGCTTTTCTCCCTTGTTTTTCCACATCTCTTGTAGCTATGCTTACTCATGCCGCCCTAGTATCCAATATTGTTGCGACCTTTTGCTTGTTGAATTCTAATGAGGGGATTGCATTTCCTTCTTTGTCATTGTTTTTTTAGAATAATTTGTGAGCTAGTATTGGCTTTTGCATTTTGCCTTTCCTTCACTGTCCTAGTTTCAAGAACGGATGGTCAAGCCCGAGTTCTTCACAAAATTAGTGATTGTTTTTAGGTTTTCAAATGAGTTAGGTCTTATCTTCAATAAATCCACCAAAGAAAGAGTGTATGTTACTAGGACTGGCAGTCAACTCTTTTGCAGTTGACACGTGCACTATTTTTTATTCAGCCTCATACTCTCCTAAGTATTCATGAAGTGTCTGCAGATAGAGTGTTTGCATCACTCTCACTATCATTGTCCTCCTCTAGGAGGTCTTTAATATATAGTCTCATCTTAACAAATGTGGCGTATTCTTTAGAGAAATCAAGGATTCAAAGGATGGAGGAAATGGAGTCTCTTTGTCACCCTTATTTCTCACATGTTCCCACAACTCATCGGCCATAGCAACCAACTTTAGAATGTTTTGCTCTTTCTTTTTTAGCTCCTCGTGATGTGTAGCAGGCACTAGATTTGTAGGAGAAAAGTTTCATGCTCGCTCATCATAGAGAGTTGGCCAAGGATCCCTAGCTAAGGAATTTTCAATGCACTCCCTTCCAACGATGCGCTCCTCGGGAGCTATTTTTTTACTTGAGGTAGCCTTTGATTGTGCCTCATCAAAGTCGGGTATTTCCATGGTTATGACTTTGGCTTACATTTTGGACCCACTCAATTTAGACTCTCCTTAGTTTTCCTCTTGTTCAATTATTGTATACGACAAGGTTGCTCGCTTGAATTTCCAATTGTATGGGCTCAATCGTATCTTGTGTTGTCTCAATCAACTTTCTGTTGAAGGAAAACCTCATAGATGCCTGAGAGACTCTAGGCTTCTGCGTAGTTCGTCCTTGGGGTGGCATGACAATGAACTCAAGGTGGAGTCCCATATATGTTTCCAACACTATATCAGCTCTATTATCATTCCCTTTATCTTGAGTTTTCTTTTTGAATTTGGAACCTAGTGTGTGATGTCTACATTTGTATTTCCTTTGTGACTTGGGAAAGAGTGAAATAGGAGCGTGAGATCTTTGATGTGAGCTCTCTTTGACATAGGAACATTGCATAAAATTGTCCACCCAACCATACGCGCACATCTTACATAGACTTGGCATGGTTGTTCACACTTGGATCGACATAACCCAAGCCTAGGTGTCTCGGGGTACACACCTTTGTAGCTGTCCTTTGTAGCTGTCTAGGCCTCCTCAAAACCCATGTGGACTCCATCCCCTCATCCACGTTGTGCCCTACACACCTATCTGTGCATGTCGTATGTGCTCCTTGGTCTCTATACATTACATGACATTGCCCCCTTCTGAAGCAAAGTTTATGTCCTCGTAAACATCCTTGGGCCCCTAAAGAGAGAAATCCATAAGGTAAAATACTCTATTTGCTTGAGTTAAACCTTAGAACTCCTTGCTTCTTTCCTTGTGAGTTCTCTCTATGAGAGAGAAGCAAAGTTTATGTCCTCGTAAACATCCTTGGGCCCCTAAAGAGAGAAATCCATAAGGTAAAATACTCTATTTGCTTGAGTTCAACCTTAGAACTCCTTGCTTCTTTCCTTTTGAAGCAAAGTTTATGTCCTCGTAAACATCCTTGGGCCCCTAAAGAGAGAAATCCATAAGGTAAAATACTCTATTTGCTTGAGTTCAACCTTAGAACTCCTTGCTTCTTTCCTTGTGACTTCTCTCTATGAGAGCTCTATAGTTCTTTAGTGAGTCCACGGCTGGAATTGGTTTTAGACCCTTGATGGCAGCCCTTAACCTTTTTTAAGTTCGTTTTGACTTGCAATTACCTTGCACTTCTATTCTACAAACCTTAAACCAAGCATCCCATACTACTTGGTTGGACAATATAATTCCCTCCTCTTAGCTAATTGTCATCTACTATCTGTAGAGATCTTTAAACCACTCGCAAGGTGAGACCTCAAGAGATATACATCTTTGACCTTCTATTGTTAACTTTCTTGTTCCAAGCCAATATACCTCTTCTTCCCATTAAGTGTGCACACATTCCAAGTTGGGAATTGAACATTCAACCATAGGTGAATAGGGTTAGTAAGTCTCTTATCTTATAGTATGTCATTGGGAAGAATGATGTCTTTTCCTTGATACTTTACATTGAGCTCTTAATTGGTTGCTAGTCTTTAGCCCTAAGTTTTTACACTTAGTTAGGGCTACTACTAGGGTAACTTGAATCTTCCCTTACTCTCTTCTCTTCTTACTCTTCATCCCTTAAGGACGTTATTTATCCTTAGATTAAAGTTCATTGTTAGGTGTAACAACCTCTTGGACTTCACTTTCTACCTTTGTGATGGAAGTTGAGCACAAAAATGTATCCAAAGTGCTCTTGGATGGAACCATGCATTCCGTACCATACAGATTCATTCAAGGTCGCTTTGTTGACAAAATATTTTAAGGATCACATATCCTATTCATTAAGACTAGTATCCAAATCACAAGCAATAAAGACTTGGTAACATGGTGTGTGATCCTTTGTCTTTTTGTTCTTTTAATCATTTGTATTGAATTGGGACTAATTCCTCCCAAGATGACAATCTAAGATGCCTCTATCATTTGAGTATTCAAAAATGAGGGATAAACGCAGATGGGTGACTATCCCCACCAGCTGTCTACTACACGAGGCTCAACCAAGCTCGCCATGCACTAACCACCAATCACCAGATCCTTTGATATCTTAGGTAGCCATGTCCAACTACCTTTGCATCATTACCTATCTCATCATTGGTAGTAACCTCGCAGAGTCTAGTAATATATGTGTTTTTTTTTTGCTCTACTAGGCCATCTTGTTGAAATGTTCCATGTATCGTAAATTGTATCCAATAGGACTCAAATAAGTGATAAGTTTTCTTATCATCGATAGATTGGAAAGCTTTAAGTTTTGATTTTAATTGGTTTCCTACTAATGATGATTGATAGTCATGAACAACTATAAGGATTGAGTATTGTTGTCTTATCGTTTAGGAAAGATATGATAGTAAATCTCGTAAAGTCATCTATGAATATCATGAAATACACTAGGTTGCTAATAGACTTTTGAATGGGGCCATAAGAGGTGTAGTGTTTGCTTGGTTCTTTCTTATGGATAGTTTTATCTATATATGGCCTTCACATAGTGAAATGTGGCTTTCGAAGGGTAATTTAAAAACGGTCTCAACTACCTTTGCATCATTACCTATCTCATCATTAGTTATAACCTCGCAGAGTCTAGTAATGTATGTGTTTTTTTTTTTTGCTCTACTAGGCCATCTTGTTGAAGTGTTCCATGTATCGTAAATTGTATCCAATAGGACTCAAATAAGTGATAAGTTTTCTTATCATCGATAGATTGGAAAGCTTTAAGTTTTGATTTTAATAGGTTTCCTACTAATGATGATTGATAGTTATGAACAACTATAAGGATTGAGTATTGTTGTCTTATAGCTTAGGAAAGATGTGATAGTAAATCTCGTAAAGTCATCTATGAATATCATGAAATACACTAGGTTGCTAATGGACTTTTGAATGGGGCCATAAGAGGTGTAGTGTTTGTTTGGTTCTTCCTTATGGATAGTTTTATCTATATATGGCCTTCACATAGTGAAATGTGGCTTTGGGAGGGTAATTTTAAATGGTTATTTTAAACGCTTATTGGGATGTTGCATTTTGGGTGGGTTAATATTTCATAATTGAAAGTGCCATAAGATAGTGGGGAATTATGCATCTTCCTCACTCATAGTTGAATGACCGTCTTGTAGAATTGGAAAATGTGTTGAGCACAAAAATGTATACAAAGTGCTCTTGGATGGAACCATGCTTTCCGTACCATACAGATTCATTCAAGGTCGCTTTGTTGACAAAATATTTTAAGGATCACATATCCTATTCATTGAGACTAGTAGTAGCCAAATCACAAGCAATAAAGACTTGGTAACATGGTGTGATTCTTTGTCTTTTTGTTCTTTTAATCATTTGTATTGAATTGGGACTAATTCCTCCCAAGATGACAATCTAAGATGCCTCTATCATTTGAGTATTCAAAAATGAGGGATAAACGCAGATGGGTGACTATCCCCACCAACTATCTACTACACGAGGCTCAACCAAGCTCGCCATGCACTAACCACCAATCACCAGATCCTTTGATATCTTAGGTAACCATGTCCAACTACCTTTGCATCATTACCTATCTCATCATTAGTTATAACCTCGCAGAGTCTAGTAATGTATGTGTTTTTTTTTTTGCTCTACTAGGCCATCTTGTTGAAATGTTCCATGTATCGTAAATTGTATCCAATAGGACTCAAATAAGTGATAAGTTTTCTTATCATCGATAGATTGGAAAGCTTTAAGTTTTGATTTTAATAGGTTTCCTACTAATGATGATTGATAGTTATGAACAACTATAAGGATTGAGTATTGTTGTCTTATAGCTTAGGAAAGATGTGATAGTCAATCTCGTAAAGTCGTCTATGAATAACATGAAATACACTAGGTTGCTAATGGACTTTTGAAAGGGGCCAGAAGAGGTGTAGTGTTTGTTTGGTTCTTTCTTATGGATAGTTTTATCTATATATGGACTTCACATAGTGAAATGCGAGGGTAATTTGAAACAGTTATTTTAAACGCTAATTGGGACATGTGTTGCATTTTGGGTGGGTTAATATTTCATAATTGAAAGTGCCATAAGATAGTGGGGAATGATGCATCTTCCTCACTCATAGTTGAATGCCCGTCTTGTAGAATTGAAAAATGTCCAACCAACTAGGTAAAACAACATATGTTCATGAAAGAACTAAGTGGCAATTCCAATACAAGTGAATGCCCATAAAATTTAGATTCTTGGCACTAGTTCAGCACAAATTTAAATTAAATGCTACTTGTATCATACATTGCATATAAGAAAACCCTCTTTATATGTTTAAATATGCTAGCTAGAGGGTCTTTCAAAAATATAACCTTGGATTTTAGATTTTATCATGATCAAGAACTATCTATACTCATCAAGTGAACCTTGCAAGACTATCATAAATTTTACAACTTCTTACCATACTTCTCAAACTGATAATGATGGATGATAACGTGTACTTATATTGCCATTCCCGATGTAATGTAAGGACATGTCACGCTTGTTTCTAGTCATGTAGAGCCAATGGGGAACATCATCAAAGAGAATGCTAGAGAGTCAGAAGTGTAAAAGAGGGTAATGCAGAGAGAATCGTTTCATTCAACTCATTAATTGAGTTGTGTTTTGCTGGACTGTTTGTTACCGTCACTCAATCTGCTCCTGAGAGGCTGATCCGGACAAGCACACATGCAGCTAGGGGGACACTAGATCCTCATGGGATACTCACAACACTACGTAGTCAATGTCAGGAAATTTCTCTCTTTATGGGTTTCCTAAAATAAAAAAATTGAACTAATGTTTAATAACTTTTCGTCAAAATCTAGTCCGCCTTTTTCCTTTTCCCCAAAGGATAGCATGTCGAAATTTAGATAACCATGAACATAACACATTACAAGGCCTTCTTTTGTGCTCTCCTCTTGCACATTGGAACTGACATTGCCTATTCCCGCTCCTCGATGATGTCTATCTAAAAGATAAATTATTATCTTCAAGTAGCCAAAAAACCGTACTTAAAAACAAAGTATATATGATTGATGGGACGCAATAATTAGTAAAGCTCGCTCTCGCTTGAACAAAATGGAAAATTGCAAACAAAGCCTCGCATCGCAGCTCTCGCTGTCTTTTAAATGAATTGAAGAATTGGGACGATAAATCATTTCTCTCCTGGGAACAAATCTCTAAACACAAACCAAAATCTCCATGAAACTGACGGGGTTATGTCAGAGCACCAATATCCAGCATGATATAACAGCCACAAGCATGGAGTATCCCAGACAAAGGGCAAGCGTGGTTGCAGCCGTAGATGCCTCCTTACTTAGTGTTGTAAAAGCCCTGCGGTCAAAATATCAAACGTTAGAAAGTAACTCCAACTCTATGCAAGGAACTCAATGAGAAAGAACCCATAAAATTTGTCCTAGACCCTCCTCTCCGACAGGAAACCGCTAATTCAGTCCTTCCTGGGAGCAGTGCAAGCTTTCATGCAACAAAAACGGTCCACATAATTGATGTCTAGATCTGAAAGTAGAGTAAGTTATGGACAATGTTGCTACAAATCAGTACTCAACCTCAGATTGAGTCTGCGCCAGGCTCCAGCTATCATTCAAATGAGAGCAGGGGCTACATACGGATATCCTAATGCTTAAATTACCACGTAATCCCCCCCCCCCCAATCCGTACATAGCCCTTGCTCTCATTTGAACGATAGCTGGAGCCTGGCTCAGACTCAATCTAAGGTTGAGTACTGATTTGTAGCAACGTTGTCCTTAACTTACTCTACTTTCAAATCTAGACATCAATTATGTGGACCGTTTTTGTTGCATGAAAGCTTGCACTGGAGCGGCTTAAATTACCACGTAATATTATAAAATCCCCCCCCCCCCCCCCCCCAAAAAAAAACCCCAAAATGGAAAAAAACAACGGAAGAGCCGCTCATAAATCTTTCAAAATGGGAAATAACACTCACGTCTTCTGCATATTTGCCAGCCGACCGCAATAAATGACATTATCTGGCACAGGCGCTTCTGTCTTGTTCGTGTTATCAGGGTTGTATACTCGTATATACATCTCTTGCCCGAGATACCAGTTAGGTAGTAATTGTGAGCGGACGTTCCACATTCCAACATTGTCAAGCGATACAAATACTGCTGTCCACGAATGGGGAAAAACCTGCAGAACCATGGAAAAACCTATCATAAGGTGTTTGTTGAATGTGAAAAACGTGTGTAAAAGGATCCAACATCTCTTACAACCTGCGTGGTGGATCGAGCCACACCATCCCACTTATTATAGTCCCCTCTGTCTGACTCGGTCCATGTTCCAGACCCAAACCTACCCAAACAATGCCAACATCAGATACTCACACTCACTCTACAAGCAGATCGTGGTGGCCAGAACTTAATCTCCATACCCAACGATGAAGACGGCATAGCCATCCATATGGTAACTCTGCACTTCATCATCGTCATTCTGAAAAACGATTTCTAAAAAGCCTCTGTAACCTCCAGACATGACAGATGGAAGCAGGCTTGGTGAATGATTCAAAGGTTTTGAAGGAAAAGCATCTAGTGTGAAGACTCCTGTCAGATTATAGTAGTCAGCTAGCTTAAGGGGTGTCTTCGGAGCTTGATAGGACACATCATTCAAGGCATATCGGGTGACTCCTTTTATGGTAGTTTTGCTTCCACGAAGCAGTAGTGTCTGTGTCACATTGATCTGCCCATAATGGAAAGAACCCTGAGGATTGGGGCGAGCTGCACCTGCAGTCAAGTTCCACCTGCACATCCACCTTGGTGTAAGAACACTAAAGTATCACGAAGGGCAACATTTTGGAATGGCGACAGAAGATGAATGCTATGCTCCCTGACCTGATGGAACGTGCTTGATTCACAGACCAGTTGGGATCATATTGATCATCTGGAGGAGGGGGCAGTGGACCAGATGCTCGACCTTTCGAGTTGGCGTAGTGAAGGATGGCTACACCAGTAACACGAGCCCATTTGGTTGCATTAACGAACCGTGCACTCGCAACAATGTAGTAGTCTGAGCTAGCATTTTGATCCATGGTGACCAAAAAGGAGTAACTCTGGCCAACATGGATATCCACACCCGAAGAATAGTTCTGCTGAGAAACATAAGACCCTTCCGTCTCCACCATCATCAGGTTGTGGTTCTGAATTCTAAAATTCAAAGCTGTGGAGGTTCCAACATTGGACACTCTAATTCTGTAGGTCTTGCCTACACAAACAAAATCAACAGAATCAGTGACGACCAAATAACCATCACAAAACCAAACAATTGGACAACCGACGAACACCTGATTCCACGTTAAAGGTCTCCCAAAGAATTCCTTTGGGCACTAACGTGCTGTTGTAGGGGTACGGGCCTTTTCCATTTGTAAGTACTCCATCAGGCATGCCTAACGAGTGACCTTTGTCAAGTTTTCCCCGCAGGGCCTGTCATAGTCATATTCAAAATTCATCTTTGTCCAAAAGATCAGACATACTGAGGTCGCTCTTACAGAAATAGGCTCACCTTGTGACCAGCATTGTACCAGTCGCCTATCATCATAGTAATGTCTCCATCAGGAAGTCCAAATGGCACTGCAATTACTGCACGATTAGTGATTGTGAGCCCCCCATAACCGCCAGATGCTCTCTGAAGGCTTAGAGACGGAAAATAAAAGAAACTTCCGATCTGATCTTTGACTTGAAAATTATATGTCCAATTCCATTTTGGGGGGATGGGGCAATTTGTTCCTGAAACGCCGTCCTGCCACGACGTTCTCCTCTGTTGGACACCGTTCCTGCCAATTACCCAGCAGCACAACAAATGAGAGAGACATTCCGAAAATGCTGAAAAGTTCAACCCTAGAAATCACTTCTGTTAGAAAAGGACCATTAATACGTTCTTAGAAGATCTGGAGTCATTAAGGGCTGCTGCGTTTCCGAACCTTCCTGTCCGCAGACTTAGTTATTGATCATGCACCCAACGTGTGTGAACAAAATCTTCAGCAAGTCCAACATGATGTGAGAACTAGACATACAAAAGAATCTGTCGTTTTCCTCACCATGTCAGCAAAAGATCCTCGTCCAAACTGTTAAGCACATTGATGGCAAGGTTAAAGTTGGTTGTGGAGTTGATAATCGGACCCGGGAACTGACCGTTGATGGCGATTACCTGCAGACAACCATGCAAGGAGAGAGACATTTTACGACGCGCTACAACATCAAAAGCTAGCCTATCGAGAATGCGACACTCACACTGCGTCACCTGCTGTTTCACACCCAACGGTGCCACCGTAATGTAGGACACGTTCCATTCCAAGTTCAAGAAAGGATCAAGCGCACTCGAGAGGGAGCTGAAAACAAACGACAGGAAAAGCAGGCTTGCAAGGCCCATGGCTCCTTTCCACGCCCAGATGGAACTCTTGCCAAGTAAGCAGTTGCAAAAGAAGATGTCACTGCAGTATCTGTCGTTCTTACATTGTGTTGCAGCAGAAGCTTGATTTCACATGGGGGAGGCGGCAAATGTAGTTGCCAGAAAATCCGTTTAGCCGGCAAGTGAACGGAAAAAGAGGAGGCGGGAGCCGCGGGGGGGGGGGGGGGGGGGGGGGGGGGGGGGCGGTTTTTGGGGGATTTAGCACCTGCTGCAGGTCTAGGGGGAGAGGAGAGAGCTCAGTTGTGGATCGGATCAAAAGAGGTTATGACGGAAACGATGGCACCTGCTATCCACCTCATGAGGAGCCTCAGCCTAGCTAGAAAGAGGAGAGGAGGAGAAGGACGAAGGGGAAGGGGGCAGGGGGGGGGTGGCCGCAGAATAGAGCCAGTAGTAGAGTGTAGTGTAGGAGTGTGGCCTGGAAGAAGGATGAATCGAAGAAGGGCCAACAAGTCACTGACTGCTATGAGCTCTCCCCGCTTCTTGAGTAGGCTAGGGATGGGTGTGTGTGAGTGAAGAAAGAGATCGAATGTGTGACTGAGACTGTATGAGCTGTTGGGAGGAAAAAAAACTCGGCGCTTTCCCCTCCTCAAATTGAGCCACTTTTTCATCCAAGACAGGAAGAAAGTGGCTGTGTTCACTGTCCACAGTTCTCCCCTCACCTACCTACCTCACAATTTACAAAGGAGGGCGGCTCGCTCAGCGCAGGGCCTGTAGGGGTTTAGGGTGAGAGCGATGACTCCTCATGACTCGACGAGTTTGGAGAGCCGATGAAGTGGCGGAGGAGCCAAATTTAATGGATAAAATTTGGCGATTGGCAGGCAGGCGGCTCTCTCTGAGAGTCACGTGCAGAGAGCTTAATGCGGGTGTGGAGGAGGCTTATTTGTTGTTATTATTCTAAAAACCAGCTAGACCTACAGGTATCACTAAAACTGATCGCTACATAGCTACACGGCATCAAGAGCGGCAACGGGCATTTCGACAGCAACGGCCACACTCACAATTTTCCAGCTCGCTTGCTACCTAGACTCCTATAGATAGGTCTAGAGGTAAAGCGAAATTGTAATGAGAGAAACCAGTGGACGAGGAAACCCACTGCCGTCTCACTTAGTTATTAGAGCTTTTACACACTGCCCATCTTGTGCCCGTTCATTTTGGGTATGTGCACACGGCCTTGCCCAAACAACTTTAATATTAATCTCTGCACTAATAGCTTTACAAAATCAGTGCAGGCTGATATGTCTTACACACCGCCTTGCCCAAACAACTTTAATATTAATCTATGCACTAATAGCTTTACAAAATCAGTGCAGGCTGATTGGTTGAGTGCCACTTTTCCAACACGAGGACCCCGGTTCTACCCCCGCCCAACGTTGGACAAGGAATCTCGACTATCCAAAATCTTGGGCGGCCCTGATTTCGTGCATCCAACCTCCTTGTGCCAGTTGGCTACAACACAAGCCTACCCAAGGTTGGGCAGCCGGTGTGTAAAGGCCTATAGAGGACTCCCCCATAGGCCCGCATCCAACAAGTTTTGCACCAACTTTGTTGGTGGATGTTTCAACCACCCTCCACATCAAAGAAGCACCTTTTTACAAGCTGGTGCATGTATCCTACACACAAAAACCTACCAAATTATGCACAACTATTGTCAACTAAAGGTGATCATGCTCATTAACAATTGTGACTTGCTAATCTTATCGACCTATGGGGTTGCCATTTTGGTATGCACTGCTGTCGCCCTCCACAATTGAGGAGGTTGGAGCTAATGGGAGCCCTCTGATTAGGGCGGGTTCATATTATATGTTTCATTGTGTGTGACTCTATACTACTCTATTACGGAGTCGGTAGGGGAAGGGTGATACCTGGCAACAAATGCAAAGTCTAGCCAAGTCTCTCTCTCTCTCTCTCTCTCTCTCTCTCTCTCTCTCTCTCTCTCTCTCTCTCTCTCTCTCTCTCTCTCTCTCTTTGTGTGTGTGTGTTGAGCGCATTGCAGTTGAGGTCCATCTGTGGTTTGCATCATGCTCTTACAATTGAAGTTGATTGGCCAGGTTGAGAGCATACAGGCTGCTCTCAAGTACTGAAAAGCACAAGATGAGTATTCAATTTGTGCCTTCGATCGAAATTATGAGAAAATCTTGCATGTTTTGGTTTCTTGCTTCAAGATATCAGATTGGACACACGACTCTTAAGGTTGTAGCATATGGAACCTACCACCAACAAATACAACTCAAAGTTTGATTTCTTCGTGCAACCAGCTGCATCGCCAGTTGCCACTAGAGGAGGCCGACTCAAAGTGGTAGTCGGACACATGTAGATTTCATGTGAGTTTTCATGAGCTCTACATGTGCTTCACAAATTAATGGACATGCTCCAGTCACAGTGCTCCGAGCTAGACCTTTTCTGCTTCCTTGCTTAAGCAGCCCACCTGATCATATGATATTTGCTCATCATTGCCATTAGTACGACCGTCACCATCACCTCAATTCACATCTCTCTCTCTCTCTCTCTCTCTCTCTCTCTCTCTCTCTCTCTCTCTCTCTCTCTCTCTCCTCTCTCTCTCTCTCTCTCTCTCTCTCTCTCTCTCTCTCTCTCTCTCTCTCTCTCTCTCTCTCTCTCTCTCTCTCTCTCTCTCTCTCTCTCTGTGTTCACCTGCTCCTGCCCGCGCCCTGCTGCCCCCTCGCCCTGTCTGCCTGTGCCGCCTGCTCCTACCCGCCTACTTTTGCCCGTGCCCTGCTACTCCCTCGCCCTGTCCGCTGCCCCCTCGCCCTGCTCGCTGCCCCCCCGCGCCCCCCTTGCCCTGCTCGCACGCCGCTATGCCCACCTGCTCCTGTCCGCGCGCTGCTTTGCTCGCTTGCTGAGCCGATGTGCCGCCTTCCCTCGCCCTGTCCGCTACCCTGCTCCATCGCTGCCCCCTCGCCCTGCTCGCGGCCCCCTCGCCCTGCTCGCACGCCGTTGTGCCCACCTACAGCCCCGCTATGCCCACCTGCTCCTGCTCGCGCGCTGCTTCGCCTGCCAGCTGTTGAGCCGCTGTGCCGCCTCCCCTCACACTGCCTCTGCAGGCCCCCCCCCCCCCCCCCCCCCCCCCCCCCCCCCCCCCCCCCCCCCCCCCCCAAATTTTTTAACGTGTAGGATGTCCCCCCTTCTTCTACGCGTAGTTTTTTTATTATTATTTATTTAAAACCCCCCCTCCCCCATTCTCTTTACCATACCTTACCCCCCCTCTCTCCCCCTCTCTCTCGTCCGTAACTATCGACGCCCCTCTCTAGTCGTATCGCCTCACTCGCCGCTAGTGTGGGTGTACACGCGTCTTCTCCCTTGCGGACGGCTCCCCCACTCGCCCAGCTACCGCGCCTGCTGCTAGTGTGGGTGCACACGTACATCTAACCCCCCCCTTGCGGACGGTGATCAAGCATGAGGAAGATGAACGATAAAGCCGACCCCCTAGAGGATGCCATTCAAAAATGCAAAGAGGAAATGACGGAGACCATTACCAAAATGAACCGCAATCTCTGGGGTACAATAAACATGCTCGAAGGACGCGTGTTGATCCAAGAGAGCAAGATAAGCATGCTGGAAGACCGAGTGACGACCCAAGAGGAAGAGATCGCGTCACTCAAGAAAGATCTCGCCGAAGCACGATCAAGAAACACACTGGAAGAGGGCGAACTGCAACCCTCAGTAATCGAAGGAATCAACACGATCAAGGAGCAAGTACGGGCCATCCAAGAGGGAGAAGAGCAGCACAAAGAAATGACGACTTCTTGGGTAGATGTTCTTACCAAAACTCAACAGAAGGCGGACGAAGCCGAGAAATGGATCAAGGTGGCCAAGAAAGGGAAAGGCAAGGAGATAACGCCCACGTCCACACCCAGCAACATCATTAATCAGACACTTGAGGAGGAGCAGAGGAGAAGGGTGCGTGCTTTACATGTGAGAATTTGCGGTCTTAAAGACAAAGGCAATGTGGACGAAGAAGTAAAAGAACTCACAGCCTTGATGGGGATTCATGAGCCGACGCACACAAGGGCATGTAGAGTGGGCAACATAAAGAAAAATGGAAGCAGTGGAGAAACCTCAAAAGAAAGAGCACTCATCCTCCGTTTTCCCTCCATGGAAGCAAAGAAGTCCTTCTTGAAGAAAAGACCAACTCTTAAAGAGACTGGCATCTTTCTCGGGGATGATCTCACCCTCTCGTAGATCGCTCATATGCAGGAAGTAATGCCGAAGATTAGAGCGGCAAGGGGAAAAGGCAAGATCGCTTTTATCGAGACGGAAAAGTGGTAATACTAGAGCGACGCTCCACATGACGGTGCGAGACTTATGGGACCACACTCAAAGAAGCTGCCTGGAACTGCAATGGATCTATGCGTCTTGATGTGGGAGCTTTTGAGGATAGCTTTACTGGAAGAGACATCATCTTTTACTCTGAGACACACCAGGCCCCTGGGCAATCCATGCCACACATACGTGGATACAAGTGGGAGACAGCCTATAGACAGGAGACACGCTCAAAGCACAGAGGGCGGGGCTCGGGGGGAGTGGCAGTGTTATTCAGAGAGGATCTGCAGCCACTGATACACATAGCCCGCAGGGACGAGCAAGCTAGGTACATGTGGGTGAGACTGAAAGCAGAGACAGGCAGATACCTCTATCTAGCTATTTGCTACTTTCCCCCGAGTACATCAGTTTATGCATTACCCAGAGGACAGTCCCCTTTCTCTATTTTGGATGATGACATATGGGAGTTCTCTAGGGATGGTGACATTATCATCCTAGGGGACTTCAATGCTAGGACTGCCCATCACCAGGCAGTGTTTTATGATACTTCAGAGGAGATGCTAAGAGAGCTAGATGTAGCAAAGACGGGCCTTTCCAGACTATCACACGATGTGGAATATACTGAGTATGGGCGACACCTAATAGACATGGGTACTGCACATGGACTGGCCATCTTGAACGGCCTACAAATATTTCCTGCTATCTGCGAGAGGTTTTACATGCTTCCCAGACAGACATGGAGCCAACAATGTGGACTATGTCATGGCACAACCGAATCTCATCTCTAGTATCCACGATCTCACAGCTGGGCCCAGACCAGTCGGGGTGGTAGTGGATCATGCTCTGGTGTCGATGACCATCTCCTTCCAGTTCAGTGTAGCACACAGGCCACGAGTAGCAGCCCCCACTCACTACACATTCACACGGGAGACGGATTTTGTATACATGGACGGAATCTACAGACGCCTATGCACTGAGGACCCAGGACGACCTCTAGAGGAGCTAACTACTATACTGACACAAACATTACATGAGCCAGCAGTAGAAGCATACCCACACACCAAGCCTGAGCAGAGCCGCCAATCAGGGAGCATGCCTCAGAACAGCTGGTACGATGAGGAGTCCGCCAGACTAGAGCCAGACTTCAGAAGGAGGTGTTGTTGAGGGACGTCACTCACAGACAGTCACATAGATTGACTTCCGACGCCTGGTGCGGCGGAAGAAGAGGGCTTTTTTGGCTTGACTCGAGCAGGATCTATATCAGCTATTCTTGAGTCAGGACTCGCGTGAGGCGTGGCGGCTTTTTCATGAGCAGTCCCCCCCCCCCCCCCCGCTATTTCCTCTGCAGAGACCTGGGGTCAGTACGCATCATCTTTGTACACAGTACCTGGACAGCTACCCCTCCCCGACCCCCCCGATCCATGCCCACACGCATGTGTCTTTTTCACCGTTGAGATGGTGAAGAAAGCTATTGGACAAGATGAAGATTTGGAGAGCATATGATCATGACGGCCTAGTCACTGAGCATTTCATGCATGCCAAAGACCTACTAGCAGAGCTTCTAGCAGTTATGTTTAACCGTGCCATGTGTGAGGGCCTACCGGACACTTGGAGCCTATCTACAATCGTACCTATCTTCAAATCAGGAGACCCCATGGAGCCTGGGAATTATCGCACTATTATGATTGGGCACACACTGGCACGGTTGTATGCATCCATTCTTGAGCAACATCTGAGTAGATGGGCAGAGAGGGAGGGAATACGTGCAACTGGGCAGGCAGGATTCAGGAGAGGCTTCTCTACTCTTGACCATATCCTGACACTCAGGGCCATCATCGAGGAAGGCAGATCTCATGGGAGACGGATCTATTGTAGCTTTGTGGACTTCCGCAAAGCTTTCGACACAGTACCCAGAGCTAGACTGATGCGCAGACTACAGGAAATGGGAGTACCCACAGAACTCATTTGGGGGACCATGGCATTGTACACATCAGTTGTAGGGCATGTACGCACCCCTGAGGGACTTTCTACACCGGTTCACTCCACTATTGGGGTGAAGCAGGGCTGCCCGCTCTCTCCTACTCTTTTCGGTATGTATGTGGATGAGGTTTCTGACTACATTGACACCGATGGAGATAAAGGTGCTTAGTTGGCAGGGACATGGATTCCACTTTTGTTATATGGTGATGACATAGTGTTGATCTCCGAATCCCCAGAGGGAATGCAACGTCAATTGGATGCTTTGCATACGTTTGCCCACGAAAGTGGTTTGTCTGTCAACCTGGGTAAAACCAAGGTTAAGGTGTTTAATACAACCCCACAGTGGATCAGGAGGTCAGCACCTACATTCACATACGGCCAGGAGACTGTGGAGTACACAAACGCTTACACTTACCTTGGAGTGGTTTTTAGCGGACCTGCATTCTCACTCAGAAGAGCAGCTCAGATCGGACTTACTAGAGCCCACGCAGCAATGGGTAGATTGGAAAGGATGTGTTCACAGGTTCAATTTCAGGAGCCCCGGACGAAGCTCTGGCTCTTTGACACCTTGGTGGCTTCAACATTGCTCTATGGAACTGAGATATGGGGACCTTCACTCGATCACCACGGGAGGCCGAGTCGCACAGACGGATGGGGGAACATGGAGAAACCTCTCATCTCTATGATCTCGCAGCTCATTAGAGCCAAGGCATCAGTACCACGAGCCATTATCCAAGCAGAGCTAGCCGCCCCCCCACTAGTGGTGGAGGCGCTCACCAGATCAGTCTCCTTGATAAACCGCACATGGGAACTTCCTAGAAACAGATATGCTCGCATAGCACTTGAATCCTCTCGACATTTAGCCATACAAGGAGATACAACATGTTGGTATGGGGAGATGACATCATGGTTTCACGCACATGGGTTCAACATCGACAGGCTGCCACCATTCCATTACTCATTGGATGCACCATCTCTCACTCTTACACAGTCAGAGATCACCAAGCTCATCCGCCAAGACCTGACCCAGCTAGACACCAGGAGGACATGGATACAACCAGCACAGGAATTGGGCACGAAGATGGCTTTCTACAGAGACCACCTTCTCCAGCTTACGGAAGATGGTTTTGTGACGAGACCCAAATACATGGATACCCACTTGTCTCATGGGATACGATGTGCTATTGGCAAGTTACGCACATCCTCTCACCAGTTGCTGATCGAAACTGGGAGATACAACGGAGTACCAGCAGAAGACAGGACATGCCCCTTGTGTAACATGGAACCTGAGACAGAGCTACACTATACATGCCGCTGCCCCATCTACTACGAGATATGAGGCCGATTCCATTGCTTGTTCTGAGAGGGTTTTGGACCACTCTCAAGAGTCATGGGATACGAAGATCAGAGACGTCTGGGTTTGTTCTTGCTCGAGTTGTGCAAACACAGAGATAGCCTGATGAATGGAGAGGCTAGCCAGTCTCAAAGACGGATCACAGACTTTTTTAAAGCAGACACGGGACAGCCCGCAAGAGCCACTCCCACAGCAGAGCTCCTCCTCGTCTCACACCAGAGGCACACTGATTGACCGAGCGATTGAATTGGGGAAATCCAGGCGCCCGCCGACTGCAAAGAACTACACAGCATCGACAGAGGCTACGACAGAAAATTCGGAGCACGTTGGCCAGGCATGCACGACGCCCGGTCAGACTACTAACCATGGAGGAAATTGATGAGATTCGCCAACGACCGATGATAGATCTCTTGTGATTCAGCTATCCCAACAAGCCGCCCATTTTTTGCTTAGTTTTTTGCTTGGCTCACATCGACCAAGTTAGGACCCCATAGTATATATCTTTGTTTTGTACTTTTGTTAGGTTATTTTGTTACTCTGACTTTGTATCAGATCCACCACTTTGTAACTTTCGGGTCTCATAGGTCATTATGGCCTTTTGAAGACGTTAATATAACATTTCAATATAATATAACATTTCATTTCTCTCTCTCTCTCTCTCTCTCTCTCTCTCTCTCTCTCTCTCTCTCTCTCTCTCTCTCTCTCTCTCTCTCTCTCTCTCTCTCTCTCCACAAAAGAAAGGAGATCGGCTATGGATGCCAAATTTAAGCTTGCATAGCCGAATCACTTTAATAGAGTATTACCATATACATGTGGTAGTGGTGTGTGTGAACACACTAGGACCGCCGAAGCATTTTTTTCCCTCTTAGGAGGTTTTTTCCCTCGTGCATTATATACATGCCCATCACTCTAGGGCTATCTATCTTTCCATTGCACACTAAGTAATACACTCTCTGTTATGTGCCTTGAGCTTCCTTCGTCTTCTCCAAGCTGTGTGAGTTTCTTGCTTCCCTAATTCCAACAATTGGTATCAGAGTAGGTTACGTCCTCCTGGGCTTAGTCGCCAGTAGCTCCAGCATACACGTGCTCACTTTCTCCAATTTCTGTGGGTTTGGCGAGGGTTCGCAGGTCGACAAATTTTTTCTTGGGAAAGCTCTAAGAGCTTAGTTTGCTCAGATTTCTGATTCGGGCTCATTTCGACCTCTGTTTCCACTTCAGCCAGGTCTGCACATGCAATTTTGTCATTTTGTGCATAATTTTTGTTAGTGTCATTTACTGCATAACAGGTCCCATACAGTCTACTACGGGTTGTGCTATATAACACGTGCTGGTCTCACTCAGTTCTCCTCATTTTGGGCAGTTTTCACATCAGGTGCAAGCATTTTCCATGGCTGACAACAACACAAATGTGTTCATATGTTTTAGATGGGGACAATTACCCTATGTGGGCTTACATGATGCAACATGTACTTGTGTCAAAGAGAGTTTGGAACATTGTGCAGGGCGCATTGATATACGTCTTGGTACTGTGGATGCAGGTGATGTTGAGGATGCTCCAAGTTTTGCTGCCATGGTTGCAGCTGTTAGAGCTGTTTTGCCTGTGGCTTAGCAGGCTCGTTGGGATGTAAGAGATGCGCATGCTCATGCATTGATTGCATTATCTGTGAAGTGCACTATCACTCCTCACATCCGTTCAGTAAAATCTACAAAACAGGCTTGGGATATTCTAGCAGGTCTTTATGCAAGCCACAATGAGGCTAAAATTGCTTGGCTGCATAAGAGCCGGAATCGAAGATTATGCATGAGGATATAATCTAATATCTACCTAACCCAGATGATTTTCTCATATTAAACGATCATTTAATATGGGAAGATAAAAGGGGAACAAGAGTTAGGATATAGATATGTGCTTCTACACCTATCTCAACAAGGGACCAAAAGGAGAAATGGTTGCATCTCAATAGGGGTCCAAAAGGAGATGGTCTACCAAAGAGCAATGTGCAATAAGTGCTTCTAGACTTATCTCAGCAGGGGACCAAGAGGAGAGATGGTTACATCTCAATAGGGGTCCAAAAGGAGGTCTCTATCAAAGAGCAACGTGCATCTAATGGAGCTTAAAAGACCTTAGGGTTAGCTTCATTAAAGACCTCCAAAGGTTAGTGTTAAAAGTCCTTAGACCTTAGGCAAGCTAGGGTTGTGCTTGAGGTGGGAACCCAGCCTAAGCTTGAGGTGCTTGTCATGCTTGGTGACTAAGGTGCTTGTCATGCTTGATGAGTAAGGTGCTTGAGGTGCTTGTCGTGGTTGCTGACTAAGGTGCTTGAGGTGCTTGTCATGCTTGATGAGTAAGGTGCTTGAGGTGATTGTCATGCTTGATAAAGAAGGTGCTTGAGAAGCTTCACATGCATGGGGGGTAAGGTGCTTAAGTCAAAAAGAGACCCTACAAAGGAGGGGAAAAGCCCTAAAGTTAGGGGAATCTTTGACTTAACCTTCCACTCACCCAAAGGGAACCCCTTTTCAAGGGGCACATGGACAAATGTCAAGCTCTCCCTATGATTAGCCACATGGTGTGCTTGAATCTTATTGGCTTGGCTAAAGAGGGATCCAATGAGCTTCTAGTTCAATTCAACATATATCTAGATATTTTCAAGTTCAAAGAGGTAAGAAGGACACTTGTCCTAATGCTACCCATGTTGCTTGAAATGCATTGTGCATGATTGGCTAGGCTTAAAGGGGTCCAATGAGCTTCAAGATTGAGCTACAAGGAGGGGTAGACCAAAGCAAGCAAGGGGTGTGCTTGGGGGTATACACTCTCTCACACACTCATTTTCTACACATTCTCACTTGGTGAAAGTGGAAGAACTCCATCTCCTTCTCCAAGCTTGTTGAGAAGTTGAGAGCCTACACCAACACTCTTGGCTATGGAATGCAAATCCAACCAAGAGCCATGCTTCAATGCTTAAGCTTGCCATCTTCTCCATCTTCATTACTATGCTATTATGTATGCTAGCAAGAAAAGTGATAATAAGCGAGGAACTATTTCTTTCTCCTATGAATGATTCTTCTTCCTCTTCCCTACCCTCATTCCTCGCTAGCTCTCTCCACCTTCGAAGGTGTTTGAGGCCTTGGGACTGAGGTCGGAATGCTTAATGCTTTTTTTATGTTATGCTCGTGATGTAAAAATCTTTCCACCTTCATAGCATCACCAAGGTTACAAGGAACACAAAGATTGTATTATACGAAGTCTCTCTTTATGGGAGAATCTATAATACAAAAACCTATTGGAGGGGCGACCGACTTCCACATAAATCCGGTCCTCAAATGTTGTCAAGTTCTCTAATTCTCTCTCTCTCTCTCTCTTGCAAAACTATTGTTCATGCCAAGTTAATTAAGTATAATGGTTATGTTGCTACCGCTAATTAATTTCACCCTCTATGTTCTCAAAGTAGTCTCATAAAAATGCTCCCTTTAATTCTCTTAATTTCGCTAGTCTCAAAGTTCATGGGCCATTTCCATTACATTGGTATCAGAGCTATTGGTTTCTCTTTTCTTGCTTAAGAAGAGAGGTCCTTAAGTTGTCCATGAAAGGTTGGGCATGTTTATTGCAATAGGGTAAGTGGGACAGGGATCTATTATCTTGGTTGAGAAGGACATCGAGGTACACCGTTGGGAACTATAGTCTTAATAATGGAGTCTCTTAGGGCTTGCCATTGGCTTAACCATTATTGAGCTACTAGCAAGCTCAACAGGAACTATAGTCAACCGATCAATGTTAGACCCTCTCCACTAGTCTTTGCAATCAACAGTGTCTAAACCACGGGTGTGGCTGTTTGAGAACTAATTTTGAAATATAAAGAAGAGTAGTGACTAAGGTTTTTGAGGGTACCAAAGCACAAAGTATTTCTCTACATAAGTAT
This sequence comes from Adiantum capillus-veneris, assembly GCF_014529385.1. NCBI lineage: Eukaryota > Viridiplantae > Streptophyta > Polypodiopsida > Polypodiales > Pteridaceae > Adiantum > Adiantum capillus-veneris. The sequence continues at coordinate 12,769,219 of NC_140948.1, read as the reverse complement.
AATTAGCATGGTTGACAATGACCAAGAGAGTAGAATGAACATTGATAACTTTGATCTTACACATGAAGGTGCTAATGATAATGCCCCCATATTTGTTAATTATCTTGTTACTAGGTTGCAACAAGCTATGGGAAACCTTCCTTTGCAAGCCGAAGTTACTCACAACTTCGTGCTTGTGGGATTTTCCTTCCTCTCTAGGAGGAGAGAGAGATTAGGAGGCCTCTTGATGAGACTCCCATAAGAGAGGAGAAATCCAAAGAATGAGAAAGAAGCAAATCCCTAAGTTCCTCTAAAGATATGGCTCCACAAAGACGGTGGTCTAGACGATCTCCAACTCCTCCTAAGAGGAAATAGTCAACCCACAGTCCTTCTCCTCGTCACTCCAAAAGGGAAGAGAGGAAACAAAGGAAGAAAAGTGTAAGAAAGAGGTCAGCCTTTTCTCCCTCTTCTTCACCTTCCTCCTCTTTCGACGAAAGCAATAGCTATTCTCATAGAGAATACAAGAGGGGAGGACATCGCAAATCTTACCTTGCATGGCGAAGGTCACAAAAGCTCAAGAAGTTCAAAGAGGGAGGAAAGAGTATCTCTTTTCTCACCTATGATGGCAACTTTGGTACTACCAACAAAGTATTGGCCTTCATCCAACAATTTGATGCGGCCTTTGGAGACGAGGGCTTCATGAAGTCCTCCAAGCTACATCATGTAGCTATGCACTTCCAAAAATCTACTCGTCAATGGTGGGCTAGCCTTCGTGGCAACAGCGAAGCCCCAAAGACATGGAAAACTCTACGAGTTTCCATCATGAAGCAATTCCTTGCAAAGGATGCAAAGGACAAAGTGCTTACCAAATGGCGGAGTTTGAAGCTTCTCTCTCGTGAGTCTATCCACAAATATTTTGGGATTTACATCTCAAGGCTACTACTGTCTTTCAAAAAATAGACTGTGTCGAGCAAAAGCAACAATTATGTGCGGGATTACCTGAAGAAATGGCTGAGTATGTCAACTTCCAACGGCCTGATTCTATCACAGAAGTAATCCCCAACTCTATCGTTGCTTCGCACATCAATTTCCAACAAGGGGCTAAAAGGAATGCCAAGCCCATGGAAAACAAAGATCGAAATGAAGCAAAGGGGAAGAACAATGCTCAAAATTATTCCCAAGGCAACTCTATCAACAACAATAAAGCTAAGGAGAAAGGAGTCTACAAAGGCAAGAATTGACTTTCTCCCAAGGAGCTACAACGTTATCACAAAGATAACCGGTGCTTCAAGTGCGGGGAGCAAGGACATGCCTATCGTGCCTGCTCCCAAAAAAATGTACACAATGATCTGCCTAGAGTCTCTATGGTTGAAGCTCCACAAGAGGATGCTCATTGTTGATGATTTCTCCTTTCCTATGCTTGGGGAAAGATACAAGAGCATGATGCCTTTATTTTGTTTGACCCTACTTCAACTCACAACTTTCATGTCCACGGAGTTGACCACCAAGCTAGGCATACAAGCCCATGAGATGGGAGAGCATTGAAAGCCGATGGAGCTATTAAGGGACAAGACATCTCAGTTACTCCCTTAATTGGAAATTGAGGCTTCATGTCCAAAGCTACGTGGACAAAGAGCATTTCTTCATCTCCCCTCTCAAACATGAGGATGTTATCATTGGGACACCATGGTTTAATTGCATGGCTTCCAACATGAAGTTCCCTGAAAGGAGAATCTACTTCACCTAAAAGGAAAAGAGCATGTACATAGATGCTAATGAGTCGCGGAACACTATATCCCTGGTAAATACGCTTGCTTTTGATAAGTCCGTGAAAAGCTCTCCTTCTATGTATATGATTTTTGTTGGAGAATCTGTAAATGATTCCAATGGTTTCACAAACAACAATAAAGGGAATCAAGAGGAATTAGAGTTGTCTAATTTCCTAAATAGATTCCAAGATGTTTTCATTGATGACATCCCTAGTGAGCTACCTCCAAAATGAGGGATGATGACCATGCAATAAAGCTCCTACCAGGAAGCTCACCGCCTAATAAACCTCCTTATTGAATTTCACAAGCTAAACAAGAGGAGATCATGAGGCAAGTGCATGAATTGGTGGAAAAAGGGATGGTGAGGACTAGCTCCTCTCCATTCTATTCACCAGTACTTTTAGTGCAAAAGAAAGATGGCACATATCACATGTGTGTCAACTATAGAGTACTAAATAGGATCACTATAATAAAAAGATTTTCCATGCTGCATGTAGAAGGTCTATTTGATAAGTTATAAGTTTTGGCCTGACAAATACTCTAGCCACATTCAAACTAATGATGGACAAAAATCTTCCGGCCTCTCAAATTCTCTTGAGGAGTACAAGCAACACCTCCACATAATCTTTCAAGTTGTGAGAGAGAATAAGCTTTTCATCAATCAAATGAAAAATGAATTTTTCCTACAAGAGATTCAATATTTAGGTCACATTATCTCTAAAGATGGCACCCGTATGGATCCAACAAAGTTAGGGATAATAAATGGATGGCCTAATCCAAGGAATCCACAGGAGGTACAAAGCTTTATAGGTATGTGTGCATACTGTAGATGCTTCATAGAAAAATTATCGCTAATAGCAGGCCCATGACATGACTTAACGAAAAAGAATGTTAAGTATTCATGGACTGCAAAAGTGCAAGAAGCTTAAGAAGAAGCTTGTGCTCACACTACTAGATCTCTCAAAGCCATTTGAGGTCCAATGTGAAGCTTGTGGTGATTGCCTTAGAGCTGTTTTGCTTCAAGATGGGCATGCCATAGCATATGAGAGTCAAAGACTCAACTCCGACAACCAAGTATTGGCCAAATACGAAAAAGAGCTACTAGCTATTCTATATGCCTTAGACACGTGGAAACACTATCCCTTGGGGACTCCATTCATCCTACGAATGGGTCACAAAGCCTCAAGAACTTCATGACGCAAACCAAGCTCTCCAAAAAACATTAAATTTTCTTTTGCAATTTAAATTTCATGTTGCTCACATTACTGGCAAGCACAATCAAGTGGCTGATGCACTTTCACGACGGCCAAGGGTAAATGTGGTGCCTATAGCAACTCACAATGATCTATCTTTTACGATACACGAGTATGCTATTGACCGAGACTTTAAGTACGTAATTGCAGCCTTTGCATTAGGGAAGAAAAAAGAACCATTCACCTTGGAGGATGGTTATCTTCCAAACGGCAATAGGCTATGTGTTACTCACCCATACAATAAGAAAGTCATGTATGAATCCCATGCTTCTCCTTATGCGGGGCAAAGAGGGATTCCATAATCTACTCTTCGACAAGTAGAAATGTATTTATGTTGGTCTACCATGAAAATTAAACATACAAGAGTATGTTTCAAAATGTGGGGTATACCAAACGTTGAAATTTGACCGAGGGAAGCAACTTGGATTGTTTCAGTCGACAGGCTTAACAAGAAAACACACTCTATGCCTGTCAAAAAGACTATTAAGGCACATCAAACGGCAACTCTCTTCAAATCTCAACTTTTCAAGGATCATGGCTTGCCAACATCCATAGTGTCGGACAAAGATTCTAGAATGACCAGTAATTTCTAGAAGGGTCTCCGATTGAGAATCTAGGAATTAGATAATTTCTCTTTTGTCCTATGATCCACAAACGGATGACCAAAGTGAAATAACTAATCTAACGATTCTTGAATCTATTAAGAGCTTATGTCTTGGAAGTAGATCAACTTTCTCAATGAGAGAAGTACCTACCTCTTATAGAGTATGCATACAATGACATTGTGCATACTTCTATGGGAAAATCACCTTTCGAGGTTAAAGAGGGAAGATCCAAAAGTCCCTTACTACTTAAAGTACACGAGAAGATCTTCACTTCTAATGAATATAGCCAAGACTCACAAGAATATTTTCCAAAGATTAAAGAGGTCATATCCATCTCATAGCAAAGGCAAAAAGGGTTGCTGCTAATAAGCACAGAAGAGCCTTAGCCTTTAAGGAAAATGATTGGGTCTTGCTAAAGTTTCTCAAGGCTTATCTAAGGCATACTAAGGGCAAGAATCATACAGGCCACCAAGATTATTATGCTAAAATAACAAAAAGATATTATGGTCCTTTTTGAATTCTTAAGCCAATCAATGAGATGGCTTATCAATTAAAGTTGCCCAACCATTGGCTCATGCACAATGTTTTCCATGAGAGCCTACGTGAGCTAAAAGGAGCACCACCAAAAGAACCAATAGTTAGAGACCCTCCAAAAGTCAAAGATCAAGAAGAAGTACTTCAATCTAAGTCCATCCTATGACATGAAGACAAGGTATTTGATAGCGGGAAAAAGAGCAGTGCAGTCGGGTGGCCTCTGTACTCGTGCACACTCCACAAACCACGCCTCATGCAAACAAGCAAAGAACAAAACAAAGGGGGCACCACCCTAAATTAAGAGGTTTAGGGACCTCACACATAGTGCACATAGGCAAGTGAGACTTCTGGCATTATGATGGCATCAAAACATATGGCAAAACGCATAGAAACGAAGCTTAGGGACCTTATGTAGCATATATATACACAAGACATCAGCTTAACAATACAACGACATCTGATCATACATAACAAGGATATAGAGAAGCAAGCCAAGGATGGCATAATCCCTTGTCAAAAACAATCAACCCAGCAAGTAGGTATGATCCTACTAGCAACACATCAATACCTTAGAGAATGATGGCCAGGATGGTGGCCATGGAGCATTAGAGAAGACTCCTTATTTAGGTTTTAGGGCTACTAATGTAGCATACTAGAGGGAGAGAGAGAGAGGGAGAGAGAGTAGAGCTCCATCCATAGCTCCTCGTTGTGAGCTATGTCGTCATAGCTTCGTTGCTTGGTGAAGTGGGTGAACTGTTGGCTTTGAGTGAGAGAAGGCCTCCTTATATAGGTTTCTGAGAGGGTTTAGGATTAGGGATAAACATGCTTAAATCCGCTGATTGGGGTTACTTTTTGCTTAGGGTGGTCAACAGATTGAGGTCACCTGATATGTCACCATCAAGATATTCTCTAGAGTGATGTGAGAGGGGAGGGTAAATGCTGATTTTTCTGATTGTGACACATGGGGATAAGGCCTTGACCAGTATTTAAGAGCAGGTAAGGTGGCTGTTGAAACTGGAGGTTCTGCACATGTTAGGGGGGGACCTGCTGGGTCCTCCTGAATATCAAATTCTCAAAAAATCCTCAACCATGGCTTCTTTTGACATGTGTTCTTTGAAAAAATCAGCATGTCTCTTTTCAACTCAAAAGTCTTTATCCCTGTTGACTCACCTTTACCATAAGATTTTCCCCTTTTCTCCTCCTGTAACTGCATTGTTGATGCCCAATCACTGCTTCTAGTAACAGTGAACTGTTACCTACCAAATACTTATGGTGCAGTAAAAAATATTTACCATGGGTAAAAAAAGTTACTGTAGGTAAAAAGTGATTTGTATTTACCACGTAGGTGAAAAATATTTACTGTAGGTAAAAAATATTTACTGTCGGTAAAAAAGTGAAAACGAAGTATGCTGTGCTTTGAGTCCACACGAACATCCTCGTGTAAATTTCACTAGAAATTAACACCTAGAATGGGCTATTCTATAAGATATAGGTTGTAGGCATGCATAAGAGCTCGTTCCCACGTATCTTCTGTCCATGGCACTTTTTACTCTTTGGTGCTTGTGAAGTAGATTTTTCTTCTCTTTCGAGATCCCTTGGACTAGAGTATCCTCATCTCCCCAACAACTGACTGTGCCTTTATTGCATCTTCAGAAGGGGTCCTAAAAACCATGCATCATATAGCCCTCCCCCTTAAGCTAGAGGTATTTGATGCCTCTAGCTGTAGGTTGTGCTACAATAGGGTTCTCTTGAATACTTACCCACTTGGTACCAATTGAATTTGCCATGTTATTGCTTGCTTGGCTGATGCACCCTGTTTAGTCCTTTCTGATGAATAATTGTATCCATCCATGACTAACAACTGGTCTCCTAGACCCTTGAAAGCCATACCCATCCATTGTCAATATCCGCTTTCAATGGTAGCATTCTCTTTTTTCTTTTTTTTCTTCTCTTTTTTTCCCTTTTTTTTGTCTTTTTTTTTTTTTTTGAAACGACTATGTACATGATTGTTACCTTAGTTGGAGCTCGAATATGATGAGCTCTCCTCTGAACCATCCTTAGCATTGATTTCACCAGCATATGGCTATGAAAGACGACATTGGTAGGCCTTCAATCGCCAACCATTTACCGGGGTCTGATGTACCTTACCATCTAGGTCACCTAGTTGGTAACTATCATTTGAGAACCTCTGTATCACTACAAAAGGGCCTTCCCACTTAAGCAAGAACTTACCATCCTTCCTGCGATCAAAGCGATTGTCGTATCTGAGCACTAAAGAACCTTCCTTGATACCTTTCTTGACAAGGTTGCGATTGAACTTCTTTCGTTTCTTCTCTGCCTGTGCTGCATAGTACTTCACTGCTGACTCTCGATCTAGCCCTAACCTCTCCAAATCGATGATTCTTCCTTCCACCTGCTTCTCTTGACTATCCTCTTGATGTGCTTTTAGAACTCGGAGGCTCGCTAGCTCCACTTCTATAGGCAATAGTGCCTCTTGCCCGTAAACCAAGTGAAAAGGTGTATACCCCAAGGATGTTTTAAAGGATGTTCTGTAGGCCCAAAGTGCTGCATCTAGGTGTTTGTCCCATGCCTTAGGATGTAAATGCACTTGCTTAGTGATAATTTTACATATAAGACCATTTACCTTTTCCACAAGACCATTGCATTGAGGGTAGTATGGTGTAGAGTGCCTGCGCTTGATTTTTAACTTGCTCATCAATTACCCGACTAAATCAGCTCGAAATCCCGGTCCCCTATCCGAGAGAATCTCCAAAGGTGTGCCAAAACGATAACAAAGGCATTGAAAAATGAAATCACTCATGTCCTTGGCTGTGATGCGCTTTGTGGGACGAGCTTCTGCCCATCTGGTCATGTACTCCACCCCCATAATGATGTATTCCTTCCCTGATTGAGTGCAAGGTAGTGGCCCTATTGCATCTATCCCCCATTTTTCAAATGGCCCATAGGTTTTGATTGGATGCTGATTTTCATGGGTAAGACGCCTTGGTCCAGCTTTTTGGCAAACCTCACATGTGCGGCACCAATGTTGTACATCTCGATGGAGGCTTGGCCACGTGAACCCTGCTTGTAAAATCTTTCTGCTAGTAATCTCTTGTGCAAAGTGGCCACCACACACACCTTCATGACAACTAAACAAAATATCCTTTATCTCTTGGGATGCAGGAACTCTCCTTAAGACAGCATCTTTCCCTCTACAATACAAGTACTCATTCACTAAGCTATAGCTGGTAGCCTTTTTTGCCAACCACCTACGTTCACTTTTACTCATACCAGAGGGTGCTTCACAATGCTCAAGAAAGTAAAGTAAATCATGCAGCTCCTCCTTTCCCTGGTATAAAGGACTTTTCACAAGGATAGCACCTACTATGAGAGTTTGTAGTTCTTCACCTGCTAAGGCATCTGCTTCTCGATTTTGATCTCTAGGTACAAAGTGCACTCGAACTTCTTTAAAACCCTTCAACAAGGCCTTTGCTTCCCTCATCTTAACAGACAATTTGTCATTTTTACAGGCCCATACACCAACCATTTGCTTAACAATCAACATGGAGTCACCAAAAACATTTAGCTTTGTGATGCCCTGAGAAAGACAACATTGCAACCCTAAAACAAGGGCATGGTACTCTGCCTCATTGTTAGAATGAACCTCTTTTAGATGAAACCCTTTTGCAAAGATCTTCTCCTTCTCTGGACCTAATATTACTATGCTTGCTGATGCCTTGTCTTTGGTCCTCTTGTAAGCCCCATCAAAATACAGACTGTGTGCTCCCAGTAGAACTTCAGGCTCCGTGATAGGCGGTACCTTACTAGGTGCCTCTTTCTTGGCCTTCTCATAACACCTTTGTGTGAGGACATCTGCCAAACAAGCACGGGTGGAATCCTCTACTTGTAGTGTGTAGTCAAACTCTTGAAGTTGCACCACCCACTTTGCTATTCTTTGAGACAATTCCATGTGTTGTAGGGCATATGGAAAAACCTCCTCAGTTGTGATCACCACAAATTGTCTTGGAAGTAAGTAAGCCCGAAACTTCTCCACTGCAAACTTAAGAGCTAGCACCAATTGCTCAGTTGCGCTGAAACCCTTTTCAGCAGCTGTCATCACTCTACTAGAGAAGTAGACTAGTCTCATGAGAGATGTCTTTGGGTCTTTTTGCATCAAGACAGCTCCTAGAGCTTCTGGACCTACACTAGGATTTACATAGAATAATTCACCACATGTGGGTTGTAGGACGACAGGCAATGAGCTCAAAATGGTTTTAACTTCTTGAAAGCACCTTTCACCCTCCTCACTCCATGTCAATGTAGTGTGTTTAGTGAGCTGCTGCAAAGGATAGATTGCCTGAGAAAGGAGATGTATGAATCGTCCCATGTAGCGAACCTTTTGAATGAAGGAGACTAGTTGCTTCACGTTTGAAGGAGTAGGTAAAGCTAACAATGTCTTTACCTTTTCAGGGTCAGCCTCAATACCATCTTGAGACACATCATGGCCTAGTAGAGTGACCTTGCTCTCACCTATGTGGCACTTGTCTTTATTCAATTGCCCACCCAATTGGGCCAGACGGTGTGAAACCTTCATCAACCTTGGACAGATGTACTTCCCTAGAGCTGTAAATGCAAAAATCATCAATGAAGACTCGTATGGACTTACCAAAGTAAGGTTGAAACACCAAGTTCATAAACCTCTGGAAAGTAGCTGGGGCATTAGTTAAACCAAAAGGCATAACTCTATAAGCAAAACACCCCCAAGGTGTTATGAAGGTAGTCTTTCTTTGGTCTTCATCTGCAATTCTGATTTGGAAGTAGCCTGAGTACCCATCACACATTGTGTACCTTTCATGACCAGCCACTTCATTTAGTATTTCATCTTGAAAAGGCAAAGGAAAATGGTCCCTTTTGTGGCTGCGTTTAGAGGCTTGTAATCCACACATACCCTCCACTTCCCATTTTTCTTTGGTGCTACCACAACTGGAGACACCCACTCAGAATCTTCCACTGGGTAGATAAATCCTGCCTTGAGTAATCTTTTTACTTCTTTTAAGAGTGCATCTTGTTGCACTAGCCCTAATCTCCTTAGCCTTTGCACCACTGGTTTGGCACCTTCCTTTAATTGGATATGGTGTTGGGTTACCGTCACTCCTTTAATGTGCTCGTAATCAGTTATAAAGAGGCCAGCATGCTTCTTTAGTACCTACAAATAGGGTTCTCTCTCTTCTTTAGTAGGTCCTTAGCTAGCATCTCCTCTAAGCCTGTGGCTTCTTCCTTATTTAGAGAGTCTTGACCACCTTCTCCTTCTGGGTTTCGCAGGTATTATACCCATGACTTCCAAAGAGCTAGCATCCTCCTCAGATGACTCATCCTCAGATGAAGAGCAGCTGCTTGTGCTCCATTCATCCATAGAAGTCTCCATCTCTAGGTCTTGTTGTCTACCCTGCTTCATGTCATACACAATTTTTTGTTGCTTGCCACCTACCTTATGATTTGGTCGCAACTCAAGGGAACCTGTCTCCCAATCTTGCCTAGCTTTCATAGCCATAAGCCAAGGTCTTCCAAGGATTAGCGGATAGCCCTCCCCCTTAGTTGGGATCACATAAGCATCAATTGAGATTGCAACACCAAAAGCTGAAACCTTCACTCCATTAAACTTTCCCACACAAGCCACCCTTACATTATTTGCCATCTTAGCTTGTAAGGAAGTTTGCTCGTTTACTTCCAAACCCAACCTGTGCATTAATTTCTCTGTCATAACACAAATCTCGGCTCCACCATCTACGTACACATTGGAGACTCGCTGACTCTTAATCTCTGCATCAATGACTGGCACGATATCCTTCATGCCTCTTGCACTAATAGACCCACTGACTTTGCCTTAGCCCTCCTGGTGCTGACCATCTTAGACCAGGTTCTACGCATCTTTGGGGAAAGGTGGAGGAGTTGCTGCCATGAAATCTTTGGTCCTTGCTTACTCACATCTGCTACCAGGTCGTAAGGTATGGATCCTACCCCAAGTGGAAAGTCTTCTACTCCTATGTGCCTCCTTGACCTACTCTTCCTTTTCTTGTCTCCTATCACTTGGGAGGAACCCTCATTCCCTTTATCCGGCTCTGAAGCTTCCATTTCATCAAGTCTTTGTCTCCTAACTCTCTTTATTGGCATGGCAACAGCTTCCTCCATTTTTTCTTTCCCTTTATCCTTACCATTGTCAAGACTTATGACAGAGACAGCCCTGTCCTCCCCTCCCGATGGTAGTGGAGGGATCTCTGCTGGTGCTTGTGGTGGTGGAGGAGGGGGTCCCAATATTTGGATTGGTGGAGCCACGTGTGCATTTTGTCCATTTAGTGGCCTAGCTCGAGGAGGAGTGACTTGCTGGCGAGGAGGCTGTCTTTGATTACCATTTCCTTGATAGCGTCGTGGATGGGGGCAATAATACATGCCGTGACCTACCTCTCCACAGTTGTAGCAAATGTACTCACGTGCTTGCCTTTGTCCTTCTTGTCTATTTCGTTCATTTCCTGGCTGGGGAGCCCTTACACCTTGAACCAGATTGATGGACAGGCTCTCTAGTTGATTGGTGATTTGTTGAAGTAATTCTTGTTGAGAGGACTCTTGGTCTGTTGCTCCTGTCCCTGCTACTACCCTTGCCGTAGGTTGAGCTAGCGGTGGAGGCTCCATTCCCCCTTGTAGTTGAGCTTGGAATTTTAACTTCCTATCCTTCTCCCTTGCATAAGTCATAGCTTTATCAAAGGTATCTGGGAATTTACCTTTTACCTTTTCTCGAAGGATGGGGTAAAGCCCTGCCAGGAAACAGTCCTTCTTTAGGCATTCTGGCCCCTTTCTCCTTCACCTAGTGATGCACACCATTTCTCCCACAGGTTGGAAAACTTTCCTTCATAGCTTCTATAGTCATTGGGTGATGTTTGGCGTAGCTCTAAGAGCTGTCTCCATATCTCCTCTGGAGGCTCATGGCGGCGAAATTCTTCGATGAAGGCCATCTTTAAGGACTCCCAGTCTCTTCTTTCTTCAGGTGCCAAAGTTTGATACCATAATTTTGCACCTTCCCTCAAGACCAAAGGAAAGGCCCTTAACTTAGTAGCTTCGTCATCCCTTCCCGATACCAGAAAGGCCATTTCCAAATTATCCAAAAAGTCTGGAGCAACCTCCCCAGGCTTACCATAAAAATTAGGGAAGGCCATAAGTGAGAGAGTAAACAATTACACAAACAGCTCCAATTTATTTTAAATAGAGTATGGTAATTACAATTTGGAGCTTTAGCACAACTTAGCTCAAAATAGGATGAAGATCGACACATCAAAGGAATGGTAATAGTCTAGTAAGGGTAGAATGACAGGATGAGAGAGAGCGCAAGATTTCCCCAAGTCTCTCGGCTCCAAACAATAGGGCTATTCTTTGCTGATAAAAGATTTTCTATCAATACAAATATTCACACGGATATGACGCACAAAATGGAAAGGAAACATGCGGGGATCATCATTCTCATTATTGGCATCCATACTTACACACAAGAGCCTAGCTTAGTTGCACCACCTTGGGACCAATGAGCCTGATCAGCCACAGAAGGTCAGCACCTCGGATCACTTCGACTCTTCCTGATGCATCTGTGAAGACGTAAGGCGTGATGGCAACACTTTGTACAATGCTGAGCCTTTTAGCAAACAACAATTGGATGCTATTACCATAATCAGCATGACGAATGAAAGTGACACCATTAATGTGCAGCACATCATCAACTAAGATAGTTTCCTTAGATTGAGATAACTTCTTGAAAATTAGCAGCAAAGGTAGGGCAGGGAGGCTTTTCACCCGGTCTCCAAAGCACTTTGGACAATATCCAAAGTGATCTTCACGCGGACAAGAGGTTGGCTTGGGATTGGTGGTGTCTGGATTCACAAAGTGCACTGGGAGCACTCGCAGACGGGCGGCAATCTTGTAGGCAAGCCTTCGCCTCTTTGCTTCAGGAGGATTTAGGGGTGAGAGTCGTGGTTGCAAGTTGGTTGCTCACTAGCCTTTTTCTTGCCTGTAGTGGTCATGTAATCCCTTATTAATGAGATTAAGCCAAATGTTACCTTACGCCTGAGCACGCGCTGCGGCCTTGGGCCACTTAGGTGTAGAGGTGATCTTCCTCCTCTTAGTCGGCTCCTAAGGAAAGAGAGGTCTGGTGATGCTTTCTCTTCCCTTAATGTGTGTCACAGTACCTTCGTGTATGTTGATGTAGAATATTTCAAGCTCATGTGCGTTGGAGGTTTCTAGAGCACTCATAGGTTGAGAGGAGAGGTATATCAAGCTCTTCTTCATACTCTCCTTCGTTGGCAACGATCACGAACAAGGCATGTAGAAGAACTTACTTCTTGAATTTCAATGACACTGCAACCTGGGAACAAGACCTCGATGAAAGCTTTCAAGGCCTCTAAAGCCTCCTCCTCTTCTGTTCTCCAATTTGCAAACTCCTCACGCCATTCATCCATGTTGTAGATTGCACATCTTCATTGCTTGTGGACTGAAGGTCTGTGTAGCCCTCCTCCGTGGGGGCACCAAAATGATAGCGGGAAAAAGAGCAGTGCAGTCAGGTGGCCTCTGTACTCGTGCACACTCCACAAACCACGCCTCATGCAAACAAGCAAAGAACAAAACAAAGGGGGCACCACCCTAAATTAAGAGGTTTAGGGACCTCACACATAGTGCACATAGGCAAGTGAGACTTCTGGCATTATGATGGCATCAAAACATATGGCAAAACACATAGAAACGAAGCTTAGGGACCTTATGTAGCATATATATACACAAGACATCAGCTTAACAATACAACGGCATCTGATCATACATAACAAGGATATAGAGAAGCAAGCCAAGGATGGCATAATCCCTTGTCAAAAACAATCAACCCAGCAAGTAGGTATGATCCTACTAGCAACACATCAATACCTTAGAGAATGATGGCGAGAATGGTGGCCATGGAGCATTAGAAAAGACTCCTTATTTAGGTTTTAGGGCTAGTAATGTAGCATACTAGAGGGAGAGAGAGAGAGAGGGAGAGAGAGTAGATCTCCATCCATAGCTCCTCGTTGTGAGCTATGTCGTCATAGCTTCGTTGCTTGGTGAAGTGGGTGAAGTGTTGGCTTTGAGTGAGAGAAGGCCTCCTTATATAGGTTTCTGAGAGGGTTTAGGATTAGGGATAAACATGCTTAAATCCGCTGATTGGGGTTACTTTTTGCTTAGGGTAGTCAACAGATTGAGGTCACCTGATATGTCACCATCAAGATATTCTCTAGAGTGATGTGAGAGGGGAGGGTAAATGCTGATTTTTCTGATTGTGACACATGGGGATAAGGCCTTGACCAGCATTTAAGAGCAGGTAAGGTGGCTGTTGAAACTGGAGGTTCTGCACATGTCAGGGGGGGACCTGCTGGGTCCTCCTGAATATAAAATTCTCAAAAAATCCTCAACCATGGCTTCTTTTGACATATGTTCTTTGAAAAAATCAGCATGTCTCTTTTCAACTCAAAAGTTTTTGTCCCTGTTGACTCACCTTTACCATAAGATTTTCCCCTTTTCTCCTCCTGTAACTGCATTGTTGATGCCCAATCACTGCTTCTAGTAACAGTGAACTGTTACCTACCAAATACTTATGGTGCAGTAAAAAATATTTACCATGGGTAAAAAAAGTTACTGTAGGTAAAAAGTGATTTGTATTTACCATGTAGGTGAAAAATATTTACTGTAGGTAAAAAATATTTACTGTCGGTAAAAAAGTGAAAACGGAGTATGCTGTGCTGTGAGTCCACACGAACATCCTCGTGTAAATTTCACTAGAAATTCACACCTAGAATGGGCTATTCTGTAAGATATAGGTTGTAGGCATGCATAAGAGCTCGTTCCCACGTATCTTCTTTCCATGGCACTTTTTACTCTTTGGTGCTTGTGAAGTAGATTTTTCTTCTCTTTCGAGATCCCTTGGACTAAAGTATCCTCATCTCCCCAACAACTGACTGTGCCTTTATTGCATCTTCAAAAGGGGTCCTAAAAACCATGCATTAGTATTAAGAAACGATAAGGCTATTTGATGATATCTTATTAAGTTTAAGGATTATCCATTTAAAGATGCTAGAGGGATGCAAGGAACCTAGCTTAAGGATAATATGGACCTTGTCAATGCTTACAATGCTACACTAAAGTAAGCAAATGAAAATGCATTTTAAATGAACAATGTTTTTGTCTTATAAGACTCATTCTCTTTCTTTTTATTGTGCACAAAATTTAAGAAGTATGCATGCTTAGGATCATGTTTGTGGTGACGACGTCTCCCAAACACCAAATAGAACTTATCACTCTACTTTGGAAGTATGATATGGACTAAAGAGCAGACATCAGTCCCAAGGCCTCAAACACCTTCGAGAAGGTGGAGAGAGCTAGCGGGGAATGAGGGTAGGGAAGAGAAAGAAGAAAAATTCAAAGGAGAAAGAAGTAGTTCGTCACTTATCATCACTCTTCTTGCTAGCATACATAATAGCATAGTAATGAAGATGGAGAAGATGACAAGCTTAAGCATTGGAACATGGCTCTTGGTTGGATTTTCATTCCATAGCCAAGAGTGTTTGTGTAGGCTCTCAACTTCTCAACAAGCTTGGAGAAGGAGATGGAGTTCTTTCACTTTCACCAAGTGAGAATTTGTGAAAAATGAGTGTGTAAGAGGGTGTATACCCCCAAGCACATCCCTTGCTTGCCTTGGTCGACCCCTCCTTGTAGCTCAAGCTTGAAGCTCATTGAACCCTTTTAAGCCTATCCAATCACATGCACAATGCATTTCAAGCAACATGGGTAGCATTACGACAAGTGTCCTCCTTACCTCTTTCAAAGAGAGAGCTTGAAAATATCTAGATATTTGTTGAATTGAATTAGAATCTCATTAGACCCCTCTTTAGCCAAGCCAATAGGATTCAAGCACACCATGTGGCTAAGCAGAGGGAGAGCTTGACATGTGTCCATGTGTCCCTTGAGAAAGGGGGGCCCTTTGGGTGAGTGGGAGGTTAAGTCAAAGATTCCGCTAACTTTGGGGCTTTCCCCCTCCTTTGTAGGTCTCTTTTTGACTCAAGCACATTACCCCCCATGCATGGGAAACTTTTTCAAGCACCTTCCTCATCAAACATGACAAGCACCTTAAGCACCTTAGTCATAAAGCATGACAAACACCTCAAGCACCTTAGTCAACAAGTACGACAAGCACCTCACCCATCTTACTCATCAAGCATGACAAGCACCTCAAGCACCTTAGTCACCACGCATGACAAGCACCTCAAGCTTGGGCCAGGTTCCCACCTCAAGCACGGCCCTAGCTTGCCTAAGGTCTAAGGACCTTTAGCACTAACCTTTGGAGGTTTTTAATGAAGCTAACCCTAAGGTCTTTTAAGCTCCATTAGGTGCACGTTGCTCTTTGATAGACTACCTCCTTTTGGACCCATATTGAGATGTAACCATGTCTCCTCTTGGTCCCCTGCTGAGATAAGTCTAGAAGCACTTATTACACATTGCTCTTTGGTAGTCTGTCTCTTTTTGGACCCCTATTGAGATGCAACCATTTTTCCTTTTGGTCCCCTGTTGAGATAGGTCTAGAAGCACATATCTATATCCTAACTCTTGTTCCCCTTTTATCTTTCCATATTAAATGATCAATTTAATATGAGAAAATCATTTGGTAAAGTTAGATATTATATTTTATGACATTATCTCTCTCTTGAAATCATAGTCGTCCTCGACTATGAGGTAGAGAAGATAAAGCCTTGTTAGCAGCAACCCTTTTTGCCTTTGCTATGAGATGGATATAACCTCTTTAATCTTTGAAAAAGATGTTTGTGTGCCTGGGCTATATTCATCAGCAACGAAGATCTTCCCATGTACTTTAAGTAGTAAGGGACTTTTGGATCTTCCCTCGTTAACCTTGAAAGGTTCTTTCCCCACAGAAGTATGTGCAATGTCATTGTACGCATACTCTATAAGAGGTGGGTACTTCTCTCATTGAGAAAGTTGATCTACTTCTATGGCATAGGCTATGAGTAGATTCAAGAATCATTAGATTTTTTATTTCACTTTGGTCATCCGTTTGTGGATGATAGGCCAAAAGAGAAATTTAATCTAATTCCTAGATTCTCAAAGAGACCCTTCTAGAAATTACTGTCATTCTAGGATCTTTGTCCGACACTATGGATGTTGGCAAGCCATGATACTTGAAAATTTGAGACCACGCATTGCTTATCATGCTATACACATGCAAGTTGTCCTTGCCTAGCTTGCCCTTGCTCAAGGCCAAGGCTTGGCATGTCCAGGCGAGAAAACCACCATTAAGGGTTAGGGTATCCACACAAAGGCATTTTTTCCTTTATAATATGAATATGAGCTCCCAATACCACCAATCGTACATGGCAATGTGAGTAAGAAAAAGATTCACTCACACAACTTGCTACAGTTTGTAAGAGAGAGGAGGGGTCATGAAGCAAAAAAATTCCATGACATCAAGGCTTTTCCTTTCCATTCCATAGGTGTTGCAGAAACCAAAAATCTCTCCATGCCTCCCTCCTCCATGTAAGTGGGCTTGCCCATGCCATAGCCTCACCTCCATGCACATGCAAAAGTTGCTCTTCCATGAGTTCTCCTTGACAAAAACTAGCTGCTCCGATACTCTTGAAAGGATGAGGGGACCCTAAACTGCATGCCTAACCGACCTTGCCTGGGGGGTTGTGCCCCCCCTTGGTCCTACCCTTCTCTTGACAATAATTATTTGGTAATCTTGATAATAGTAAGTGACGAAAAGATTCTTTTCTCTACCCATCATAACAAACACCAGCTTTTTACATCCGCCAATCATAAGAGGGAATTTTTGGCAGGCAACCTTTTTCTTTGCCTACATACTTTCAAACAAACAAATTTCTCAATCATTTCCGGTTCTACTTTTACCATCCTACTACATGCTCATGCAAGTGACTCCTTTAGTTGGAGTATACAAGCTGTCATCAGTAAGTACCTCCACTCTTTCTTTCATTGATGCATTGCTTTTATGAATCCCTTATACTCTACTAGGCTGCCCACTTCAAGTGAAGTGCCAGTCTACCATCAGCAGAATCATGCCTTCCATGCTTTGGTGATGTGATGGTGTCCTAAATCTTCTCTCCTCCTTCTATTGCTGTGCTTATAATCCCATATTTGTTGTCCTCTCTTGTATAGAATACATTTTTTTCCCAAACAAATATTGACCACCCCTTCACCGTCTCGCTAAAAATTTCACTTAGCATAGCATTGCTCGATGGTGCAAGGGAGGAAATCTATCAACTATTGGCTCTATGGTTGTGCTAGTTAATGTTCATGTGTATCAAAAGCTTCCCATCAATACCAAAAACATGGGGGAACAACGTGAAGAGGTAAAGCCAATTACAGGACTGCATTGCACTAGAAAATCACAACAATCATTTGCTTGTGGGAGATGCAATCTCCTGTTGCTAGGCATATCAATAAAAGACTTCATGGAGTTGCACAAAGGGTTATTGAAGAGTGTTCATGTTGGTCAATTGGCTCACTACTATATGAAGCTTCGAGCAATTGATTATTGGAACTTCTATGTGATGGATACATGAGGATGACCAACGGTTCAAAGAGGTATTTCAATTGCCAATTTTCTTTCTTTAGCAGGTTAGCTCATTCCTCTACAAGCACCTTCGCAAACATGATATTCCAAAGGCATTGAGGACAATAAGTGGGAGGGTGATTAGTGGAGAAGATGGTAGAAATTTCCATATTGTGGTGCCAAATTGGCTGAGAGAGGTGAGCACTTGGGTGTTGGTAAGTCAACCATCTCCAAGATTGTTTACAAGTATGTTGATGGCTTGCACCACTACAAAACCACTTTATTCATTGGCAAAGAGAGTCTATCAAAATGGCCCATGCAAAGGAGGGTTTTGAAAAACAAAGAGGCTTGTTAAAACTATTGTGGAACATTAGATGTGATGTTGTTAACATATTGGTAAGTTGAGAGTGATGCCAATGGTTGGTTTGATTGAAATAACAATTACTCCATGTGTGTTTTGTACATGGTCAACATGGATATGCACTTTCTAGATGTTTTGCAAGGTGTTGTGGATCAACCAAAAGAAGGCGGGTAATGAGAAACTTTGCCTTCTATGGTAGTGTGGTGGATGGAAGATATTTTGTTGGGGCATAGTTTGTGGATGGAAACTACTTCTTCCATCACTATATTGGGGGGGGGGATTCAATTTTTTGATTGGTATATGGTGTGGTACCCTAATCCACAATTTTTAGACTTCAACTTCAAATTTTCCTCCACACGAAGAGTGGTGGGTGTTAGGTCCGAGAGAGAAGTATTTTTTCTTGCTCTCAATTAGACTCGTGCTCCCTCTCCCCTTGGGACCTAACATCCACCACTATTCATACAACTATATAACCTTTCAAAATATCGGTATGTGATCTTGACATCGTTTGATTTCCTTTTAGAAGATTCTTTGTAGAACTTTTAGATTGTCTAGATCGGCCTAAAGAAGTTATTTTTTGAAGATTTTGCAAAAACCAAACTTCTTTAGTAAGTGTGCTTACGACATCTTGGCTTCATCGACACAAGTTCTACTGATATATTTTGTACATTCATCTATCTCGCTCTACTCTTCTCCTCTCCCATCTCTATCAAGTTGTGGGTCCACACTTATACGATAGTAGATCGTGCTTTTGGACGCCTCAAGAAAAACGTTGGTTGTACTTGAATGGAGGAGAAATTTTCCCACCTTATGTTGAGATAGGTGGAAAAATGTGTAGTTACTTGCTGTGTTTTACATAACAAAGCTTTGATTGTAGTCTCATTCAAAGAGATCCAAGTCGACTCCTCGGTTTGGGTATGGGGAGGAAGCTTACCCCCCCATTCCCCCGTGAAACCAATGTTCCAGCAAATGCATTGGCCATGAGAGAGTCACTTACAAAGTACTTGGAAGAGGGCATCACCTACCAATCGAGTTGCACCTCAACTTTTGTAATGCTTACAATGTATCAATAAACTTTGTTTTTGAGCATATTGTTGTGGATTGATATGTTAGGTATGGCTTCAACATAGTGATTGTAGTAACCTAGAGTCATGGGTTTTGTCAAGTGCCTTCCCATTCATGATGGCCCTATCTACTATAATAATCAATCAATCGACTATAGTAAACGTGTGTAGACTGTTGTCATGTGCCTTCCCATTCATGATGGCTCTGCCTACTCTGGTAATCAATCGGTTGACTTCAGTAAACATGTGTACACTATTGGTATTGCACCTCAACTTTTGTAATTCTTACAATGTATCAATAAACTTTTTCTTTGAGCATATTGTTGTGGATTGATATGTTAGGTATGGCTTCAGCATAGTGATTGTAGTAACCCAGAGTCATGGGTTTTGTCAAGTGCCTTCCCATTCATGATGGCTCTGTCTACTCTGGTAATCAATCGGTCGACTTTAGTAAACGTGTGTAGACCAGACCGTTGGTTTGGCTAGGGCAACAATATTGGGTTTGATTTGAGCATTTAACTTGTCGACATGTAATATGACTCAAATTAGATAGACAGAGGTCTCCATCAATCTTAAATTTTTGGGGCCTAGATTGCTAGACTAGTTTGGGAAATCTCTCAGTTAGGCACACATGTGTGGTGACAAGTTTTGGGATAGGTGACCTCCCTAGTTTAGCCCTCTAGATTTCCTACATGGTTGTGTACATTGTGCCTTGCATTGTAAAGGCAAAGTGGATGGCAGCTGAGTTCTAAGACTTGTTGGCTAGGAAAGTGACGTAGTGCATTGTGTCTTTTCTAATAATCCTAGACAAGTTGGCACCAAGGGGGGATACTGAATAAATGTTTCCAACATGTAAGATGACTCAAATTGGATAGACCGTAGGTCTTCATCACCTTAAAGTTTTAGGGTTTAGAGGGCTAGAGTAGTTTGAGAAATATTTTACTTAAGCCAAGACTAGGATGGGTAGCCTTTCATGAAGTTTGTCCCTCGGTCTTCCTAAGTGGTTTGCTCACAAGACTTAGATTAAATGCATGAGGTCATCAAAGGTGAGGAGAACAAGAAGGTTATTATCCCTAGATTGTTCCTTGTTCAAAAATGACGAAAAAATGTGTAGGACTCATCCTGCCATTACATTCATAGGGCTACATGCTGATATCAACTTTTATCTAGGGATTATGAAAGTATGACCAAGAAGATAATTTTTTGCAAGAGAATCTTGCTCATGAATTTGGATACTCACAATCATCTATATTAAGGAAGCGAAGTATATGCATCTTCATCAATGAACTAAAATATATGTCAACAAGGATAAGTGTAACCATCCTCTATCATAGCACATGTCATAAAATCTAATATCTAACTAACCCAAATGATTTTCTCATATTAAACTGATCATTTAATGTGGGAGAATAAACAAGAACAAGATTTAGAATAGAGACATGTGCTTTTAGATTTATCTCAGCACGGGACCAAATGCAATGGGTCCACATGGGAGATGGTCTAGCAAAGAGAAATGCCAGCTAATGGAGCTTAAAAGACCTTACAGTTAGCTTCATTAAAGACCTGCAAAGGTTAGTGTTAAAAGTCCTTAAACCTAGGACCTTAGGCAAGCTAGGGTTGAGCTTGAGGTGGGAACCCAGCCCAAGCTTGAGGTGCTTGTCGTGCTTACTAACTAAGGTGCTTGAGGTGCTTGTCATGCTCGTCGTGCTTGCTGACTAAGGTTCTTGAGGTGCTTGTCATGCTCGTCGTGCTTGCTGACTAAGGTTCTTGAGGTGCTTGTCATGCTTATGGGACAAGGTGCTTGAGAAGCTTGAAGTCAAACCCAAGGCCTACAATGAGGGGGGTGGGTCCTACAAGTAGGGGATGTGAGAGACTGCCACTTGCACCCTCTCAAGGGTCACCCCTTCCACAAGAGGCAACATGGACACATGTCAAGCTCCTCTTCATGTTTCCCTCATGGTGTGCTTGAATCCTATTGGCTAGGCTTTAAAGGGATCCAATGAGCATTTAGTTTAACTAAATAATTATCTAGGCATTATCAAGCCCTCTCTCTCAAAGGGGTAAGGAGGACACTTGTCCAAATTCTACTCTTGTTGCTTGATATGCACTAAGCATGTGAAGGCTTGCACGGGTCCAATCAAATTCAATCATGAGCTACAAAGAGGGGTCAACCAAGGCAAGTTGGGGGTGTGCTTGGGGGTATAATCCCTCTCACACACACTCACAGGTTCTCATTCTCACTTTGTGAAGTGCAAGAGCTCCTTCTCCAAGCTTGAGAAGTTGAGAGCCTACATCAACACTCTTGGCTATGGAATGCAAATCCAACCAAGAGCCATGCTTCAATGCTATGCTTTCCATCTTCTTCATCTCCTATGCTAAGCTCTATGAGTGATGGTATGAAAGTACATTACTTCTTTCTTGTATGTTACTTATTCTTCCTCTTCCCTACCCTCATTCCCTGCTAGCTCTCTCCAGGGCCTTTGAAGGTGTTTGAGGTCTTGGGACTAAGGCCAGGAAAAAGTTAATGCTTTCATTAGATTAAATTACGGGCATTATTGTGGTGCATGAAGCTCTTTATCTTCATTGTTCCATCAAGGTTTCAAGGAACACAAAGCTTGTAGTGTACCAAGTCTCTCTTTATGGGAGAAGCTATAATACAAAAGCCTTTTGGAGGCGCGACTGGATCCATATAAATCTGGTCCTCAAGTGGTGTCAAGTTCTCTAATTCTCTCTCTTGCAAAGTATTTTTCATGCCAAGCTAATTAAGTATAATGATTATGTTGCTACCTCTAATCAAGTTCTCTCTCTATTTTCTCAAAGTATTCTCATAAAAATGTTCACTACAGTTCTCTAAATTTTGCTATTCTCAATGTTCATAGTCCAATT
This sequence comes from Adiantum capillus-veneris, assembly GCF_014529385.1. NCBI lineage: Eukaryota > Viridiplantae > Streptophyta > Polypodiopsida > Polypodiales > Pteridaceae > Adiantum > Adiantum capillus-veneris. The sequence continues at coordinate 12,747,126 of NC_140948.1, read as the reverse complement.
TTGTTACATTGGTATCAAAGCTATTGGTTTCTCTTTTCTTGCTTAAGAAGAGAGGTCCTTAAGTTGTCCATGAAAGGTTAGACTTGTTCATTGCAAGAGGGTAAGTGGGAAAAGGACTTAGTTCGAGGTACACCGTTGGGAACTATAGACTTAATAATGGAGTCTCTTGAAGCTTGCCTTTGGCTTCAACCATTATTGAGCTATTAGCAAGCTGCTAGCAAGCTCAAGAGGAACCATAATCAATCGAGCAATGTTAGACCCTCTTCACTACTCTTTGCAATCAACGGTCTCTAAACCATGGGTGTGGCCACTTGAGAGCTAATTTTCAAAGGTAAAGAAGAGTAGCAACTAAGGTTTATTAGGGTACCAAAGCACAAAGTATCATATACATAAATTTAGTTAGCATGGTTGACAATAATAAAGAGAGTAGAATGAATATTGACAACTTTGATTTTGCACATGAAGGTGCTATTGATGATGCCCCAATGTTTGTGAACTATCTTGTTACTAGGTTGCAACAAGCTATGGGCAACCCTGCCTTGCAAGTCAAAGTTACCCAAAAACTTTATAATTATGGGATTTCCCTACCTCTACAAGAAGAGAGAGAGAGAGCTTAGGAAGCCTCTTGTTGAGACTTCCAAAAGAAGACTTTCTCCAATAAGAGAAGAGGTGGAATACGATGAACAAGAAAGAAGTGAATTTTTGAATTCCTTTGAAGATGCGGCTCCACGAAGACGACGGTCTCGACAATCCCCAACTCTCCAAAGAGGAAAAGATCATCCTATAGTCCTTCTCCTCGTCACTCCAAAAGGGGAGAGAGGAAACAAAGGTCCCACAAGCTTAATAAGTTCAAAGAAAGAGGAAAGAGTATCTCTTTTCTCACCTATGATGGCACCTTTGGTGCTACGAACAAAGTATCGGCCTTCATCCAGCAATTTGATGCAGCCTTTGGAGACGAGGGCTTCATTGAGTCCTCCAAGCTACATCATGTAGCTATGCACTTTCAAAAATCTTCTCTTCAGTGGTGGGCTAGTCTTTGTGGCAATACAGAAGCTCCAAAGGCATGGAAAACTCTACGAGTTTCCATCATGAAGCAATTCCTTGCAAGCGACGCCAAAGATAAAGTGCTCAATGAATGCACAATTTAAAGTTACTCTCCAATGAGTCTATCTATCCACGAATATGTAGACAAGTCTTAAGATTTACATCTCAAAGCTACAGTCTTTCAAAGAATAGAGTTCACTGAGAAAAAGCAACAATTTTGTGTGGGATTTCCTGAAGAAATGGCCGAGTATGTCAACTCAACGACCTGGTTCTATCACTGAAGCATCCATCACACTATGGTTGCTTCTTGTATTAGTTTCCAACAAGTGCCAAGTCCATGGAAAACAAAGATAAAAATGATTCAAAGGGGAAGAACAATGCTCAAAGTTCTTCCCAAGGCAATTCCAACAACAACAACAACAACAACAAGACCAAGGAGAAGGGAGTCTACAAAGGTAAAAATAAACTCTTTCCTGAAGAGCTAGAGGCTTTTTGCAAAGATCACATATGCTTTAAGTGTGGGGAGCAAGGACATGATTACCGTTCTTGCTCCAAAAGAAATGCCCATAATGAGACTCCTAGAGCTTCCACAGTCGAAGCTCCAAAAGAGGATGCTCATTGAAAAGGGTCGTCCCTTTCCTATGCTTGGTGAAAGATGAGGGAGCATGATGTCTTCATCTTCTTTTATCCTGGCTCTACTCATCACAACTTCATATCAACGGATTTGGCCACAAAGTTGGGCCTACAAGCTTTTGAGATGGGAGAGATACTGTAACTACCGATGGAGATTTCAAGGGATAGCAAGCCTCCGTTACTCCCTTGATTGGGAAGTTGAGGCTTCATGTTCAAAGCTACACCGACAAAGAAGACTTTTTCATCCCTCCTCTCCAACATGAAGATGTTATCCTAGGGTCACCATGGTTCAACCGCATGTCTACCAACATGAAGTTCCCTAAAAGGAGAATTTATTTCACCTACAGGTAAAGGAACATGTATATAGATGCCAATGAGTCGGGTTGTACCATACCTCTTGTAAATTCACCCACTTTTCATAAGTAAATGAAAAGCTTGGTTTCCTTATACATGATTTTTGTCAAAGAGTATCTAAATGATACTAATGTTTTAACAAAACAAAGTGGTAGGAATCAAGAAGAATTAGACTTGTCTAATTCTCTAAATAGATTCCAAGATGTATTTATTGATGATGTATATCATGATGTTTGAAAAAAGTGTGTGTGTGTGTGTGTGCTTTGATCTGGGTATATTTTTCTTGTTTGTATATGAGTGTGCATGTGTATGAGTGCACACAAGTGGGACAAAAAAGAGAGATTTATTAGAACAAAAGTTGGATTGGATTATTTTGGATTGTAAACCCTCAAAGAGAGATTTATTAGAACAAAAGTTGGATTGGATTATTTTGGATTGTAAACCCTCAAAATTGGCTCCTGCTGTGAATGAGTCAGATGAATGCCTTGCTCGACATATATGATGACGTTTGAAAAGATTGCATGTGCAATGATTCAAGTGTATTTTGATGCTTGTGTATGAGTGTACATGAATGAGGTAGAGAACAACCTTGGTTGTAGTCTAGTTGGTGGTTATTTTGCTGCTTGATATAAATTATGATGTGTGAAAGAGTGTGTGTGTGTGTGTGCGTGTGCACGTGCATGTGCAATGATTTGGGTCTATTTATGTGCTTGTATGACTGTACATGAGAGAGGCAAAAAAAGAGAGAGAGATTTATAAATGATGGATGTTTGATCGAGGTGTGTTCGCCAAGGGATAAGTTGAGAGAGAGAGAGAGAGAGAGAGAGAGAGAGAGAGAGAGAGAGAGAGAGAGAGAGAGAGAGAGAGAGAGAGAGAGAGAGAGGAATGAGTTGGTATGTTCCGACAACTATTCCAGGTTGGTACTTAGAGTTAGTGATATCATACTTAGAAGGATTGGATCAGACTTTAGAATACTGAAAGACAGAATTGGAAATGAAATGATAAGAGACACAGAGACTGGAACTAAGACTGTATTTAGAAGAATGATTAGAGTACAACTAGCAGTGATACTAGAAAGTACAAAGTATGCTAGTGAATGGCTCCAAATATCGTAACAAGACTTTGGGATTACAAGATATCCAAAGATCAAAGTGCTCAAGAAGAGAGGGAGCATAGGATTACAAGGTGTTGTCCAAGACCTGAATAGGTGCCACAAGGTGTCCCAAAAATAAATAGTGGGTCCTATTTATAGGTCCTCAGACTGGTGCATGATTGACTGTGCATTGTCAGTTACTGTGGTAACTCTCTGGTTACTACTTTTGGAAGGCTCTGGTATATGTAAGCCGCCTATTAGAGGTTGTTCCCACCTTCTACATTCCTCCTCCCCTTTCATGAATTTTGGTATGATACCAAAATTTCTAGAAAATGCTGGTGTCAAAGGTAGCTCCACTGCTTCCTTTATCACTTGTATTTGGGCAACCAACCCTCTAATGTCCGCATAAGACTTCAAAGGTGCCTTCTAAAACCATTGGATCTACTTCATCTTGCAAAAGGCCTGTGTTAGAGCACCAATAGCTCAACCAATGCCTGTCCAACAAACCTTCTTCTTGTCAGGTGCCTTCTTCTTTTTAGATGGTGCCTAGGATGCATCTAATGTGGTTGTTCCAGCATTTTTCTTCTGAATCAATCTCAATAGTGCCTCTTGCTCCAGTCGGTCCTTCCTGGTTGTCTTCATCTCAACTTCATAAGGTATTAATGGATTCCATGTCTTGGTGTCAGTGTCATACATAATGATCTTGCTCTTTGTTAGTCTAGCCTTGGCTAGCTTATGACAATAGGATGCAGTGTGCAGCCATCCTTGAGGCAATGGATGGTTAAATTTAACACATGCCTTGAATAGATACTCCACCATTTCTCTGAACTGGGATTTACAGCTTGCCTTGTTAGTCAGTTCTTTCTCTAAAATCTTGGATGCTTCATTTGTCAACTACAGCAGTTGGTTCATGATCTTTATGAGCCTTGTGATTTGGACTTTCCATTGACCCATTAAGAGTTGGAACTTGTGTAAATCATTGAGTAACTCACCGACCACCATCGTCTTTTGGAGTGCCTCTTGTAGCACTTGATTCCATGCCAGCCATTCCAATGTTGCCTCCTCGTACCAGACTTTGAGTCCATCTGCAATCTGAATATATCAATATGGGTCTACCGGCTCAGCATGGAGTGGATAGAGAGCTAGAAAGAAGCGTGGTAACTTAGCTTCTTTGGTTAGCATATAAGAGTGTTTGAGAATCTAGTACAAATTGCATGAAATTCAAGATCGTTTGATTCTCCTGCTGCATCATATTTTTGGAGATCCGCACCATGTGATATAAGTTATTCAAGTGCCACTCTTATTCACCAAGATTTATCCTGGTCTAAGGCCCTAGATTGCTCATAGAATTATTCTCTAACAAAATTTTGATCTGTTGATCCTAATTTTCCCTGGCAGTTTGCATTTGGATGAGCATTTCTTTCATCTGCTTTCGAACATCCTTCATGCACTTATAGGTTGGCATGTTACCTAGCAGCGTTTCTACGTGAACTCTTAGTGACTTAAAATTTGTTGTCATTAAGTCCTTGGCAGCTAGGTTGAAAGCTCTGTCATCGTTTGTTAGTTCCCATTCTAGAGTTCTTTCCAATATAACTGGACATAGCTGGGATGTGGAGGCAACTGGTAGATTGTCTGGTCGTGATAGCTGGCTAAATTCTATGCTGCAACCATGCGTCTGGCTCCGACATAGAACATTTGAAATCTCTCCAGGTTTGAATATATTGACTTATTGTCATAAAATATAATATCTAGCTTTACCAAATGATTTTCTCATATTAAAGTGATCACTTAACATGGGAAGATAAAAGGGGAACAAGAGTTAGTATATATATATATATGTGCTTCTACACCTATCTCAATAGGGGACCGAAAGGAGAAATGGTTGCATCTCAATAGGGGTCCAAAAGGAGACGGTCTACCAAAGAACAATGCACAATAAGTACTTTTAGATTTACCTCAGCAAGGGACCAAGAGAAGAGATGGTTACATCTCAAAAGGGGTCCAAGCGCAGGTAGTCTATCAAAGAGAAACCTGCATCTAATGGAGCTTAAAAGACCTTAGGGTTAGCTTCATTCAAGACCTCCAAAAGTAAGTGTTAAAAATTCCTTTGACCTTACGCAAGCTATGGCTAACCTCAAGGTGGGAATTGTACCCGAGCATGAGGTGCCAAGACGCTTAAAGTGGTCATGGGAACCTTGCCCAAAGCTTGAGGTGATTTTTATTCTTAAATGACTAAGGTTTTTGAAATGTTAAATTCAAAGATAAATTCCCAAGAAGCATGAACATCCATGCTTGATTGACTAAGGCTTGAAGTATTCAATTCAAAACAAATGACTTAAGAAGCATAAAAGACACATGCTTGCTTGATTGACTAAGTCCTCTAAATATTCAACTCAACCAAATGACTTAATAAGTATAAAAGACACATGTTCAAATGATCCTCCAAATGTGGCCCTCATGATGTGTTTGAATGCTATTAGTTAGGTTTTAAAAGGGTCCAATGAGAATTTAGATACATAAAAATAAATAATTAAGTTCTTTCTCTCAAAGAGGAAAAAGAGGACACATGTACAAATGAAATAATAAAATAATAAGAGAGAGAGACACACACACACACACAGAGAGAGAGAGAGAGAGAGAGAGAGAGAGAGAGAGAGAGAGAGAGAAAGAGAGGTGGACCAAGCATGAGAGGGAGGGCATACTCTTCCACACACACACACACACACACACACACACACATTCTCTCATTGTGTGGAGTGCAAAATGCAAGACCTCCATCTCCTTCTCCAAGATTGTTGAGAAGTGGAGAGCCTACACCAACACTCTTGGCTATGGAATGCAAATCCAACCAAGAGCTATGCTTCAATGCTTAAGCTTTCCATCTTCGTCATCTTCATTACTATGCTATTATGCTATACTAAGCAAGAAGAGTGATGATAAGTGAGGAACTATTTCTTTCTCCTATTATGGAATGTTTCCTCTTCCTCTTCCCTCCCCTCATTCCCCGCTAGCTCTCTCCACCTTCGAAGGTGTTTGAGGCCTTGGGACTGAGGCTTGGGATAGTTAATGCTTTTTGCAAAGTTTATGTTAAGCTCTTGATGCATGAAGCTTTCCATCTTCATAGCATCACCATGGTCACAAGGAACATCTATAGTACAAACGCCTTTTGGAGGCGGGACCGGCTCCAAGTAAATCCGGTCCTCAACTATTGTCATGTTCTCTAATACTCTCTCTCTCTTGCAAAAGTATTGTTCATGCCAAGTTAATTAAGTACTATGTTTATGTTTCTACCATCAATTAAGTTCACCCTCTATGTTCTCAAAGTGATCCCACAAAAATGCTCACCTTAATTCTCTTAATTCCGCTATTCTCAAAGTTCATAGGTCATTCCCATTACATTGGTATCAGAGCATTTGGTTTCTCTTTTCTTGCTTAAGAAGAGAGGTCCTTAAGTAGCCTATTAATGGTTGATTTTGTTAATTATATTAGGGTAAGTGGGACTGGGATCTATTATCGATTTTGTTGAGCCCACTATGTGGGATATGGTGCACACCTCGGGAGCTTTGGTCTTAATAATGGGGTCTTTTTAGACTTTCCTACGGCTTTACCATTACTGAGCCATAAGAAGTCCAAAAGGAGCTATCCCTCGGCAATTCTGCTATGTTAGACCCACCACACTACTCTCTATAATTAACCAATTGGAGCCATGGGTGTAGATACTTAAGTGCTTATTTTCAAAGGCTAAGAGGAGTAGCAACTAAGGTTTTGAGTTGCCAAAGAATACACTAAGTAAACACATAAGTATATTTAGCATGGCTGACAATAACCAAGAGAGTTGAATGAACATTGATAACTTTGATTTTGCACATGAAGGTGCTAATGATGATGCCCCCATGTTTATTAATTATCTTGTTACTAGGCTGCATCAAGCTATGCGCAACCCTACTTTGCAAGTCGAAGGTACCCAATAACTTCGTGCTTATGGGATTTCCCTTTCTCTTCAAGAGAAGAGAGAGAGTTTAGGAGGCCTCTTGATGAGACTCCCGAAAGAAGACCCTCCCCCATAAGAGAGGAGGAATACAAAGAACGAGAAAGAAGTGAATCCCTAAGTTCCTCTAAAGATGTGGCTCCATAAGGACGGTGGTCTAGACTATTGCCAACTCCTCCCAAGAGGAAACGGTGAACCCATAGTCCTTCTCCTCGTCATTTCAAAAGGGAAGAGAGGAAACAAAGGAAGAAAAAGGCAAGAAAGAGGCTATTGGGGTATAGGTGCCTGTGCCTTGCCCGGTCGCCCAGAGTCTGGGCGCCCACTGACTTGTATACCTTATACATAGCATAAGAGTATAGGGGGTTGCTCACTCTTTGAGTCTCCCACCCATATCTGTGTGTCGTGTGTCTCCTTCTCTCTCTCACTCTCCGTCTGTAGTGCTCTCCGATCCCCTTCAATTGGTATCAGAGCTTTGTAGCTCAAGTTATGAGCAAAACAGTAGACTGTTGTCAAACTGCCAAAAACTGAACGAGTTTCTTCTGTGCTTCTTTGATCTCATAGAAAGGCTCAAACTCACTTCCAACCTCGATGCGTGAGCTGAATGCATCAATCTCAAAATGCTTCCATGTCTATGGAAGCTCCAAGCTCCAATCTGTCGTCGATGTAGCCGTTGCAAAGCTTGCTGAGAAGAGGGAAGATGCTGTACACAATGGACTGATCTGTAGAGGAACTGTGGACTGATCTGTGAGCACTAGGAAGCTCTTGAGAGCTCTCTTGCAAGCCTCTGTATGGCTATCCACAAGCCTCCTCTATTTCTTTGTTCAGATATGTGACCTCTCCGCCATAGCCGATGAGTTTGATCTTATGTCTACGGATTGCACTTTGTCTTCACATTGGTTACTAGATTCAGATGCTACTTTCCCTGTCACGTCGCATCGTGAGTGGTTTAGCACGTTTTATAGTGGGAGACTTGGGCTTCGCCGATCTTATGTCTACGGATTGCATATTGGATTGCACTTTGTCTTCACGTTGGTTACTAGATTCAGATGCTACTTTCCATGTCACGTCGCATCGTGAGTGGTTTAGCACATTTTCAAGTGGGAGACTTGGTTGTGTGCACATGGATGATGGTGTTGTGTATGACATTGAGGGTGCAGGAGACGTATGCTTGTCCTTGCCCACTGGTATGAGATTTACCCTGCGTCATGTGCGTTATGTGCCAGATCTGAGACGGGATTTGATCTCAGTCAGACAGTTGTTACGGGATAGTGGATGTCGGGTATCATTGCTTGAGCGATCTTTTGCGTTGCATTTGGGTTCGCTAGTGATTGCGAGAGGTGCTAGAGTTGGCACATGGTACCCATTGCACGTAGTACTGGTGCGAGATGGTCGAGTCTCAATCTTGTTACAGCCATGCAGAGAGCGAGAGACCCGGACAGTCTCTTTTGCTCATGGGTTGCAGGGTGCTTTGCATGGAGTGTAGAGTAGTGAGCTCGTTGTGCACACAGTTGGGGCACGACTTGACCAGTCACACAGAGAGGTGACAGATTCAGACATGCATGCTTTGCTAGTGACTGAGCAAAGCAGAGAGTCAGTTGTGCGAGATACTTCTATGCAGGATAGACAGGTAGAGTAGTCTTGCTCTAGTGAGTCACGACAGGAGGAAGTTGTGCAAGAGTCTATGCATAAGGAGTTAGAGCATGAGAGCTCTAATGAGTCACAACAGATTGAGTGGTCATGTTTGCAGTGGATGATTGTAGAGGAGATTGAGATGTCGACGATTATGCAGTCATTCCTTTCTATGCTCGAGAGTTAGCATAGGGATATAGTTGTGCAGGATATGTCTTCCAGCAGACACCTAGAGCAGCTGGTTTGCTCTGAGGTTGCACGACAAGTTGATGCGTCTTTTGCGACAGTCAGGAGATGCATGTGACTAACATGCCTTGTCAGTCAGAGATGCCTATTTCCAGGGATATATATGTTGATGCATGCTCCGTAGAGCTAGCAGAGCTCGCTAGCATTGCATCGGAATTCGGTGGTCTCATGTATGAGATGCTCATCTTGAGACCGAATATCGCAGCTGTAGTGGGAGCATTTGTAGTTGGGGTTGTCAGTCGTTTGTGACTGATGATGGCATAGTGCACGAGGGAGATATGCAGGTATTGCGTACATACTTGCAGTACGTGTGCGGTACGTCTGGTGGTGTATGGACTTACACAGGAGCAGGACAGTCGGATGCACACGATCACAGCCAGCCAGTGGGCATCGATTGAGAGAGGTTTTCTCTCGCCTTTTGTAGTCTTTAGACTAGGTTCTCTTGCTTAAAGGCACAATCACCTTTAAGTGGGAGGTTGTTGGGGTATAGGCGCCTGTGCCTTGCCCTGCCGCCCAGAGTTTGGCCGCCCACTGACTTGTATACCTTATACATAGCATAAGTGTACAGGGGGCTGCTCACTCTTTGAGTCTCCCCACCCATATCTGTGTGTCGTGTGTCTCCTTCTCTCTCTCACTCTCCGTCTGTAGTGCTCTCCGATCCCCTTTAGAGGCCACCCTCTTCTCCTTCTTCTTCACCTTCCTTCTCTTTCGACGAAAGCAATAGTTATTCTCCTAGAGAATACAAGAGGAGAGGACATTGAAAAAGTTACCCTACATGGCAAAGGTCCCAAAAGTTTAAGAAATTCAAAGGGGAAGGAAAGAGTATCTCTTATCTCACCTATGATGGCACCTTTTGTGCCACCAACAAAGTACTGACCTTCGTCCAACAATTTGATGAGACGTTTGGAAACAAGGGCTTTATGGAGTCCTCCAAGCTACACCATGTAGCTATGCACTTCCAAAAATCTACTCGTCAATGGTGGGCTAGCCTTCATGGCAATGCGGAGGCCCCAAAGACATGGAAAACTATATAAGTTTCAATCATGAAGCAATTTCTTGCAAGCGATGCCAAGGACAAAGTGCTCACCGAATGGCGAATTTTGAAGCTGCTCTTGAACCGGTCTATCCACAAATATGTAGACAAGTTTACATCTCAAAGGTACAGTCTTTTTGACAAGCATAGAGTGTGTTTTCTTATTAAGCCTGTCACAACTGAAACAATCTAAGTTGCTTCCCTCGATCAAATTTCAATTTTTGGTATACCACGCATTTTGAAACATTATGTTGTATGTTTACTTTTCATGGTAGACCAATAGAAATACATTTCTACTCCTTGAAGAGTAGATTGTGGAATCCCTCTTTGCCCTGCATAAGGAGAAGCATGGGATTCATACATGACTTTCTTATTATATGGGTGAGTAACACATAGCCTATTGCTATTTGGAAGATAACCATCCTTCAAGGTGAATGGTTCTTTTTTTCTTCCCTAATGCAAAGGTTGTAATTACAACTTAACGTCTTGGTTAGTAGCATACCCATCTATCATAAAAGATAGATCATTGTTGTGAGTTGCTATAGACACCACCTTTTGTTGGGGTATAGGCGTCTGTGCCTTGCCCAGCCGCCCTGAGTCTGGGCGCCCACTGACTTGTATACCTTATACATAGCATAAGTGTATAGGGGGCTGCTCACTCTTTTGAGTCTCCCCACCCACATCGTGTGTGTATCTCCTTCTCTCTCTCTCACTCTCCGTCTGTGGTGCTCCCCGATCCCCTTCAATTGGTATCAGAGCTATGGTGACCGCGGAGAGCACGACGGCTTTGAGAGCTTCGAGGCGATAGCTCACTCGCTCTCGACGGTGGAGTTCGATCGCAGAGTTTCACGGAGAGCGATTTTAGCTTGAGGAGCATTGTCTTTGGAGCTTAGGAGCTTGGTGTGGTCAAGCTTGGTCGAGGAGGTGGTTGCGGCTTCCTTGGTGAGAGGAGCTTTTGAGCTCAGTGGAGCTCGTTAGAGAAGTGCTCGGCGGAGGAGAGCTTGACATTCGAGTGCTTGGATGCTGTTGTGGCAGAGCTCTTGCGTTGGAGCTTGCATTGAGAGGACATTGCATCATGCAAAGTGGAGCAGGAGCAGGTTCAAGACTGTGTGTAGCTCGTTTTTGCCATTTTCGGGCTCTAAAACGCAGTTTTTTTGCGTAGCTCCGTCATATAGAGTCAGATCTACATGATCCAGGAGTCTAGGTCAGGGTTTTGGCACGCTCCGGACGCGATGGTGATGTTCATATGCTGAAATTATGCTTTGAATTACAGCAAGTACAGCAGCAGGTTTATTTGAGCACTTTCGGGTCCCAAAAACACTGTTTTTGGTATATCTCACACACACGGAGTATTTTTTGCAGCAACCAGCAAATTCATAGGTGTACACAGGTTTTTGGATATGCATTTGTCCAGAGAGCCACTCATGCGAGAGTGAGCTATGTTGCCATGGTCTTGGCGGTTTATGTATGCCATATATGGATTTGTGTATTTGTTTATGGCTGAGATTATTTGAGATTTGGCTCAATTTATAGAAGAAACTCTGTTGGATTTTATCCAGGTTCTCGCCATAGCTTCTACGTATCCGTAGGTTGCTCTTTGACAGTTTAGTGGTTGAGTTTACTCCCACTTTGACAGGTGATTTCCAGTCATCATTTGGTTGGAGTTTGGAGTCACTTGTGTATGCCCTTGTGTGCCGTATTTCGTATTGCGCATAGCGACATATCTTGCAAGGTTTTGCGAAATGTTGCTATAGTTATCTGGCAGACATTTGGTCATCGATTGAAAGGTATTTTGGCAGCAATCATCACTCACATGTATGTCATTTGAGGTGTCGTTGAGTGGTACTTCGGCAAGAGCGGGTATGCTCATATGTATGACTTTGTGAGGTGATTCCGGTCGAGTTTATTCCCGGATTGGCCATTGTGGCATATATTATTGTCTCTTTGAGGTTTACTGTTAAGATTTTGCTCCAGTTACAAAGGAGACTCTGCCAAAATTTTGTCAGATATTTATGCGCGATTGAGTCATATTGACTTGTGATTTTGTGCAAGGCTTTGCACGGTTATTGGTGCAACTTTGCATCAGATTTTATAGCCATATTTGCATAGCTTATGCATGTATGTTGAGTGTAGTTTGATGCGCATTGATTGCTCATTGTATTGAGCTTGCAGAACAATGGTTATTTTGTGTTGATAGCCATTGTGCGTCGAAACTCTGGCGAAATTTTCCCAGGAGTTTTATGCGTATCATTTATGTGATCTAGGTAGAGATTGCGGGTTGCACTCAGCATTTGTGTGCGGTGTTCTCTGCAGGTGGGAAATTTGTGCGTGTGTATGCATCGATACCGCACAGTGTGGGCTTGGTGATTAGCTCACAGATTGCAGTGTGATACTAGAGCATGCGAGGCTTGTATTGACATTGCGGGAGCTCTACTTTGGAGTGTGTCTCACAGGTTTTACATTGTGTTTCTGGCCATATTGGTAGACAGTTTTCAGGTGTTGTTGGTGAGGTGGTTTTGCTTTCTAGTTTGCTACATTGTGCTCATGGCAGAGATAGGTGATAGATCAGATTGTGACCTCTCACAGATGCGCATGTTTGATGGGTCAGACTTTGCGGCATGGAGAGAGTGTATGCTTGATGCATTGACACAGCGAGGGTTGCATCGACCATTGAGTGGTGATGCAGGTAGACCTTCAAACATGTCTGACGATCAGTGGCAGGAGCTAGAGGAGATGGCACTATCTACACTCTCTTTGCACCTTGCGGAATCTGTATATGCTCTTGTTATGTATGAGACTACTTCGAGAGCACTTTGGCGCAGATTACATGATATGTATGATAGATCTGAGTCATCAAGGACTCGTGTGAGACATGTACATTCACGAGCACGCCGACACGTGACATGTTGGTATTGTGGTCATTCTGGACACGTTAGACGGTGCTGTTTTGTCGTATGCGACATCGTAGGAGACATGGCAGTCTCAGAGATGTATGTAGTGATGCCATGGACTCAGTTGCTTTGACAGTTGAGGCACATGTAGTGTCGGAGTATACTAGTGACGGGGATGTCACTTTTACCTCGAGCTATGCACGAGATGCTATACATGTGGATAGTGCACTCCCTTCGCAGTGGTTGCTAGACGTAGATGCTACTTTCCATGTCACGTCGCATCGTGAGTGGTTTAGCACGTTTTCTAGTGGGAGACTTGGTTGTGTGCGCATGGCTGATGGTGTTGTGTATGACATTGAGGGTACATGAGACGTATGTTTGTCCTTGCCTAGTGGTGTGAGATTTACCCTGCGTCATGTGCGTTATGTGCCAGATCTGAGACGGGATTTGATCTCAGTCAGACAGTTACAGGATAGTGGATGTCGGGTATCGCTGCTTGAGCGATCTTTTGCGTTGCATTTGGGTTCGCTAGTGATTGCGAGAGGTGCAAGGAGTGGTACAGGTTACCCATTGCATGTGGATCACAGGAGAGACAGTGTTGTCTCTGTGATCACGCAACCAGGTAGAGAGCGAGAGAGCAGGCGAGTCTCTTTTGCTTGTGGGTTGCAGGATGCTTTGCATGGAGTGCAGAGTAGTGAGCTCGTTGTGCACATAGTTGGGGCACGACTTGAGGAGTCACATAGAGAGGTGACAGAGTCAGACATGCATGCTTTGCTAGTGACTAAGAAAAGCAGAGACTCAGTTGTGCTAGATACTTCTATGTAGGATAGACAGGTAGAGTGGTCTTGCTCTAGTGAGTCACGACAGGAGGACGTTGTGCAAGAGTCTATGCATACGTAGTTAGAGCATGAGAGCTCTAGTGAGTCACAACAGATTGAGTGGTCATGTTTGCAGTGGATGATTGCAGAGGAGGCTGAGATGTCAGCGATTATGCAGTCATTCCTTTCTATGCTCGACAGTGAGCATGGGGATATAGTTGTGCAGGATATGTCTTCCAGCAGACACCTAGAGCAGCTGGTTTGCTCTGAGGTTGCACGACAAGTTGATGCGTCTTTTGTGGACAGTCAGGAGATGCATGTGGCTGACATGCCTTGTCAGTCAGAGATGCCTATTGCGAGGGATATATATGTTGATGCATGCTCTGTAGAGCTAGCAGGGCCCGCTAGCATTGCATCGGCATTCGGTGGTCTCATGTATGAGATGTTGATCTTGAGACCGGATATCGTAGCTGCAGTGGGAGCATTTGCAGTTGGGGTTGTCAGTCGTTTGTTGACTGATGATGGCATAGTGCACGAGGGAGATATGCAGGTATTGCGTACATACTTGCAGTACGTGTGCGGTACGTCTGGTGGTGTATGGACTTACACAGGAGCAGGACAGTCGGATGCACACGATCACAGCCAGCCAGTGGGCATCGATTGAGAGCGGTTTTCTCTCGCCTTTTGTAGTCTTTAGACTAGGTTCTCTTGCTTAAAGGCACAGTCGCCTTTAAGTGGTAGGTTGTTGGGGTATAGGCGTCTGTGCCTTGCTCGGCCGCCCAGAGTCTGGCCGCCCATTGACTTGTATACCTTATACATAGCATAAGTGTATAGGGGGCTGCTCACTCTTTTGAGTCTCCCCACCCACATCGTGTGTGTATCTCCTTCTCTCTCTCTCACTCTCCGCCTGTGGTGCTCCCCGATCCCCTTCACCTTTACCCTTGGCCATTGTGAAAGTGCATTGACCACTTGATTGTGCTTGCCAACAATGTGAGCAATATGAAATTTAAATTGCAAAAGAAAATTTACCCAACACATTTGTTTGTCGGAAAGCTTGGTTTGCATCATGAAGTTCTTGAGGCTTTGTGATCCATTTGTAGGATGAATGGAGTCCCTAAGAGATAGTGTCTCCACGTGTTTAGGGCATATAGAATAGCTAGTAGCTCTTTTTCGTATTTGCCCAATACTCACTTATCAAAGTTGAGTCTTTGACTCTCATATGCTATGGCATGCCCTTCTTGAAGCAAAATACCTCCAAGGCAATTACCACAAGCATCACATTGGACCTCAAATGGCTTTGAGAGATCTAGTATTGTGAGCACACGTTAAGAGATAAGATTCTCCTTAAGCTTCATCAGAAGCTTCTTGCACTTTTGCAATCCATGAATACATAATGTTCTTTTTTTGTTAAGTCTTGTAATGGGCTTGCTATTAGCGAATTTTTTTTAATGAAGCATCTTTAGTATGCACACATACCTATGAACTTCGTACCTCCTATAGATTCCTTGGATTAGGCCATCCTTTTATTATCTCTAACTTTGTTGGATCCATACGGGTGCCATCTTTAGAGATAATGTGACCTAAATATTGAATCTCTTGTAGGAAAAATTCACTTTTCTTTTGCTTAATGAAAAGCTTATTCTCTCTCACAACTTGAAAGATTACATGGAGGTGTCACTTGTACTCCTCAAGAGAATTTGCATGGCCTGAAGATTTTTGTCCATCATGAGTTTGAATGCGTCTGGAGCATTTGTCTGGCCAAAACTTGTAAATGATCAAATAGATCTTCTACCCACGGCACGGGAAATCTATTTTTGATAGTATTCTTATTTAGTGCTCTATAGTCGACACACATGTGATATGTGTCGTCTTTCTTTTGCACTAAAAGCAATGGTGAAAAAAATGGAGAGGATCTAGGCCTCACCATCCCTATTTCCACCAATTTATGCACTTGCCTCATGATCTCCTCTTGTTGCACTTGTGAAACTTGATAAGGAGGCTTGTTTGGCAGTGAGCTTCCTAATAGGAGCTCAATTGCATGGTCAAGGTAGCTCACTAGGGATGTCATCAATGAAAACATCTTGGGATCCATTTAGGAATTTAGACAACTCTAATCCTTTTGATTCCCTTTATTGCAAGGATATGGTGTTCCCCGCCCCCTCATTAACATCTATGTACACGCTCTTTTCCATGTATGTGAAGTACATTCTCCTTTCAAGGAAATTCATGTTGAAAGCCATGTGGTTAAACCATGGTGCCCCAACGATAACATTATCATGTTTGAGAGGGGAGATGAATAAATCCTTTTTGTCCACATAGCTTTGGCATGAAGCCTTAATTTTCCAATTAAGGAAGTAACTGAGACGTCTTGTCCCTTGATAGCTCCATTGGCTTCAATGCATCTCCCATCTCATGGGCTTGTGTGCCTAGCTTGGTGGTCAACTCCATGGATATGAAGTTGTGAGTTGAGCCAGGGTCAAACAAAATAAAGGCATCATGCTCTTCCATCTTTCCCCAAGCACAGGAAAGGAGAAATCCTTAGCAATGAGCATCCTCTTTTGGAGCTTCAAACATAGAGGCTCTAGGAGTCTCATTGCGGGCAATTCTCTTGGGGTAAGGACGATAACCATGGCCTTGCTCCCTACACTTAAAACATTTGTGGTCCTTCAAAAAAAAGCTTTTAGCTCTTTAGGAGAGAGATTATATTTACCTTTGTAAACTCCCTTCTCCTTGGACCAATTGTTGTTGTTGTTGGAATAGTCTTGGTCAGAATTTTGGGCATTGGTTTTGTTGGGGTATAAAGCCCAATGTGGTCGCCCAGGCAAGTGGGCGGGCTGCCAGGTATGTACACATATTCTTTTGTAAAAACCTAATAAGAACTCACTATGCTCTACACATTACAGTAGAGCGAGTTCACCATATCGGCGTGCTCTTCTTCTCGCACTCTCTCTCGCGTCACACTTCCGCTCGTACTCCTTCAACTGGTATCAGAGCTCAGATCGAGGCTCGGGGCAGCACTGCAGGAGGCTAGAGTCACCAACTCAGATTGGAGTGAAATTCGACAGGCGAAGACATGGCCCCAATTCTCGTGGGCGAAACGGAAGGGCTCGGTGTTGTCAGAATTTCATTATGAGGTCATCTCGACCACCGTTCGGCTTCGACAAACGTCTGCGCAGGCCATTTTCGACTACGTGGTCTCAACGGGTGCAGATCCGACCCTGCAAATTTGGCGTTTTACGCCTACGACTGTAGGTGCTGAGGATATTGACACTCCCAGAGTGTTGATTTGTGGTTGTCTACACATCAAAGGATGGCTCACAGTTCTTGGAGGCGTGTCACATACGACACGGGCGCATCTACACATAGACTGTAGGCGACATCCACTAGTTCATCAGGTAGCTTGTGTTTGCTGCTTGATATTCCAGATTTCATCCTGACATTGCAGGTACTTCCACGTGGGATGTATTGTCAGAGATGACGTATGTCTGTTGAGGGTTTGCTGGCTGTGAGTCACGCAGCAAACAACCGCCGCAGCGGTTACAACATACAGTGGGAAATTTGTGGATGTATGACTTTGTGGGAAGTCTATGTACTGTTAGATTTACTGCAGCCTTTGTTGAGGGTTGAGTGAGGTTTTATTGAGCTGGGGGATTCTCGAATGTTGAGATCCTTTCGGTGATACAGGTCTTGGAGCGATCCCTCGAGCACCCTTAGATAGGTAGCTAGGATGTATTGACTGTGAGTTAGACAGTTGGGATTTGCATCTTTGCTTTACTGCCGTTGAGGCATTGTCACAGTCTATGCTTACAGGACAGTGACAGGATAGTGAGAGACAGTACAGGGGCAGGACAGGTTTACCCACAGCTTATAGTGTCAGAGAGACAGTGGTTTTTTGAGCTGTTTTTTGGTATGTTTTTAGTACACCAGAGCCATTTTACAAAGGAGACTCTGCCAAAATTTCTGCAGAATCTGAAGCTTTCTTGGTTCATTTGACAGGTTGATTTTCGTTCAGAGGTCAGTTTACAGGGAAAACTTTGCCGAATTTTTCCCAAAAAAGTAAACTACTGTGAAGCGTAGCTATGGCTGGATCACAGGACACTGCTCTTTACAATATCAAGAAGCTGGATGGAACCAATTTCCCATTGTGGAAGAAGCAGATTTGGCACGTGTTGGTACAAAAGAAGCAGATAAAACCTATAAAGCTCAAGGGGATAAAACCAGAAGATATGGACGAAGATGAATGGAACGAAATGGATGAATTGGCACTTTCTACCATTATGCTGACTTTGGCAGAAGCGTTTACTTCAATGTAGCAGACGAGATGTCGGCTTATCAAGCATGGTTAAAGCTGAGTGATCTTTATGAGAAGCAGAGTGCAGCTTCAGGGTATACTGGCTTAAGAAGCTTGTTGACTTGAAGATGAAAGAAGGGACACCTATGTCCAATCATCTGAATGAAGTCAACACAATCTATAGTCAGTTGTCAGCTCAAGGTGTCAAGTTTGATGAACCTGCTAGAGCTCTGTTCCTGTTGATCACATTGCTGGAAAGTTGGGACACTTTTCGCACAGCTTTGAGTAATTCTGCACCTCCATATGGTTTGAACATAGCAGGTGTAGAAGGAAGTCTGCTTACTGAAGAAACCAATAGAAAGACAATGGACAAAGGCAAAGGAACAACCTTAGTTGTCAGGGGAAGGACCAAAGAAAAGTACAAAGGTGGAAAGAGGAATCAGTCTCGTAGCAAGTCCCGCAGTGCTAAAGGCAAGAGTGACATAGAATGCTACCATTGTGGCAAGAAGGGTCACATGAAAAGAGACTGCAGAGAATGGAAAGCAGAAAAAGGCAAAGAGAAAGCTGAAGACCATGGTGAGAAGAACAAGTCCTCAGTGAAGATTCAAGAAATAAATGTGACAAACACTGTTGCAGAGGATGACAGTCTAGTGTGAGGGGACATCTACTTCTTGAAGAATACAATAGACTCAACTCTTCTTACAGCATCTGATGGAAATGCACTGAGTGACTGGATTATAGACTCAGGGGCATCACTTCATGTGTCTCCAAACAAGGAGTGGTTTACCTCTTAAGTGACCACTAAAGATCATGTTCGGCTAGGCAATGGGCAGACATGTGAGATCTTAGGTGTTGGAGATGTTCAATTGAAGTTTCAGAATGGCTCTTCTTTCACGCTGAAGAATGTGAGACATGTTCTCGCAATTACAAAGAGCTTGATCAGCACAGGTTTACTTGATGATGCTGGCTACGTCACCACTTTTGGACAGAACATGTGGAAGATATCCAAGGGTTCTATGACAGTAGCACATGGAGTAAAGTCTGGAGGACTTTACATGATTTATGTATCAAATGTCTCTAAAAATGTAATCAATGTAACCGAGGAGCCGAACGTTTCTTTGTGGCATAGCCGGTTAGGACATATGTCCAAGAAGGGAATGGAAATCTTGTCTCGTTCTGGTTATTTGCCTGGCTTTTCATTTAATGATTTTGAATTCTGTGAACATTGTCTGTATGGTAAGCAAACACAGCAGCCACATAAGCATAGAAGCAGTAGAAGAGATACACAGTTGGCACTTGTTCATAGTGATTTGTGTGGACCTATGCCTAACCTATCTCTAGGGGGAGATTCTTACTTTATGACATTTATAGATGATTACTCGAGGAAAGTATGGGTTTACTTTCTCAAGCACAAGGATGAAGCGTTTAGTGTTTTCAAAACGTTTGTGACACTTGTGGAGAATCAGAGTGGCAAGAAGCTTAAATGCTTACGCATTGACAATGGCGGAGAGTATGTTTCAAAGGCCTTTCAGGACTTTTGTGAGTCAAAAGGTATAAAACGTGAACTTACTGCTCCTTACAATCCTCCTCAAAATGGTGTTGCTAAGAGGATGAATAGGACCATACAAGAGAAGGTCAGAAGTATGTTGTCTAATGCACAGCTGCCAAATGGGTTTTGGGCTGAAGCTGTATCAACAGCTGTTCATCTTGTAAATAGATCTCCTAGCAAGGTTTTACAGAAGGATTCAGTGCCAGAGATGGTATGGTCAGGCAAAATGCCCTCATACAAACTTGAGCGAAAGAGTAGAAAGTGCATCTTTCTAGGCTATGGTAATTCTGGTGAGATGCGGTACAGACTTTGGGATCCCGAATCCAGAAAGGTTGTCCGTAGCAATGATGTTCACTTTAAGGAATCCAAATATCATGTTGCAAGGAAGCAGTGCAAATGAAGGACTCCGGGAATTGGCAATTGGCCATGCAGTCAGAGATGACAACTCTGCATAAAAACAAGACATGGAAGCCAGTTAAATTACCACAGGGCAAAAAGGCTCTACCTTGTAAATGGGTTTACAGGTATAAGATCACCGCTCATGATAGTCAGCCAAAGTACAAAGCAAGGCTTGTTGCCAAGGGCTTTAAGCAAGAACAAGGCGTTGACTTTGATGAAGTATTCTCTCCGGTGGTCAAGATGACTACATTGAGATGCTTTCTTGCATTGGTTGCTATATTAGATTTGGTGTTGCACCAAATGGATGTCAAGACAGTGTTCTTGCATGGTGATTTAGATGTGGAAATTTACATGCAGCAGCCAGAAGGGTTTGTTGAGAAAGGCAAGGAAGATTGGGTATGCCAGTTGTTAAAGAGTCTTTATGGCTTAAAACAATCACCGAGGGCATGGTACCATAAATTCCACAAGTTTATGCTTTCTCAAGGCTACAAACGTAGTGAGTTCGATCACTGTCTATATACAAAGAAGGCTAAGGATGGCAGTTGGCTGATCCTTATTTTGTATGTGGATGACATGTTGATTGTTGGCAAGCACTTGGAAGAAATTTCAGCTTTGAAGTCAAAGATGGCAAAATCGTTTGACATGAAAGACATGGGTGAGGCAAGTCATATACTTGGTATGCGCATTTAGAGAGACAGATCAAAGAAGTTGATTTGGTTATCTCAAACAGAGTATATTGACAAGGTTTTGCAACGTTTCAATATGGAGAAGGGAAAGGCACTGAGTGTTCCATTGCCACCATATGTGAAACTTAGCAAACAAGATTGTCCTGTGTCTAAGGAAGAACAGGCTGAAATGGATAAGATTCCATATGCGTCTGCAGTGGGTAGTTTGATGTATGCAATGATTGCTACTCGCCCAGACATTGCATTTGCAGTGGGAGTAGTAAGTCGATACATGTCAAACCCAGACAAGAAACATTGGGAGGTAGTGAAAGGAATATTGAGATACCTGACAGCTACAAAGAGTATGCGTATATGCTATGGGAGTCAGGAGCTAAGTGTAAAGGGTTTTACAGACTCAGATTATGCAGGTGACTTAGACAACCGAAGGTCTACGTCAGGGTATGTCTTTACATTGGCTGGTGGAGCAGTATCATGGCGTTCTAGATTACAAGATTGTGTTACTCAGTCTACTACAGAGGCTGAATATGTTGCAGCATCAGAGGCATGCAAAGAATCAATTTGGCTTAATCGACTAGTAACAGATTTGGGAATCAAAGAAGAGATGCCTGTGTTATATTGTGATAGTCAAAGTGCTATACAATTGGCTCGCAATCCAGTTTATCACTCAAAGACAAAGCATGTGGATGTGAAGTATCATTTCATCAGGGAAATGCTCGAGGATAAGCAACTTCAGCTTGTCAAAGTTCACACCACAGAAAATCCTGCTAGTTACAAAAGGACTTCCCTCAGAGAGCTTTGCGCATTTCCGCAAGCAGTTAGGTGTAGGGTAGTACATCACTTCTCTACATCTCTTGTATATTAGCTTGTATAGTAGCTTCTCTCACACTTAAAGTACCACATTGGAATTTAAGTGGGAGGTTGTTGGGGTATAAAGCCCAATGTGGTCGCCCAGGTAAGTGGGCGGGCCGCCAGGTATGTACACATATTCTTTTGTAAAAACCTAATAAGAACTCACTATGCTCTACACATTACAGTAGAGCGAGTTCACCATATCGGCGTGCTCTTCTTCTCGCACTCTCTCTCGCGTCGCACTTCCGCTCGTACTCCTTCAGGTTTTGCTCTTGGCATCACTTTTGTCTTTATTTTCCATGGGCTTGACATTCAGTCTAGCCCCTTGTTGGAAATTGATGTGCGAAGCAACCATGGGCTGGTGGATTACTTTCGTGATAGAACCAGGCCGTTGAAAGTTGACATACTCGGCCATCTCTTTGGGTAATCCCACACATAATTTTTTCTTTTGCACCAAAAAGTCTATCTTTTGAAAGACAATAGTCTTGAGATGTAAATCCCAAAACTTTTCCACATATTTGTGGATAGACTCATGAGAGAGAAGCTTTAAACTTCACCATTTGGTAATCACTTTGTCCTTTGCATCACTTGAATTGCTTCATGATGGAAACTCATAGAGTTTTCTATGTCTTTGGGGCTACGCCGTTGCCATGAAGGCTAGCCCACCATTGACAAGCCGATTTTTGGAAGTGCATAGCTACATGGCATAGCTTGGTGGACTCTGTGAAGCCCTCATCTCCAAAGGTCGCATCAAATTGTTGGATGAAAGCTAATACTTTGTTGGTAGCACCAAAGGTGCCATCATAAGTGAGAAAAGAGATACTCTTTCCTCCCTCTTTGCACTTATTTAGCTTTTGTGACCTTCCCCATGTAGGGTAAGATTTGCAATGGCCTCCCCTCTTGTATTCTCTAGAAGAATAACTATTGCTTCCGTCAGAAAAGGACGAAGGTGAAGAAGAAGGAGAAGAGGTGACCTCTTTATTGTCCTTTTCTTCCTTTGTTTCCTCTCTTCCCTTTTTGAAATGACGAGGAGAAGGACTATGGGTTAACTGTTTCTTCTTGGGAGGAGTTGGTGATCGTTTGGTCCGCTGTCTTCGTGGAGCCATATCTTTGAAGGAACTTAGGGATTTGTTACTTTCTTCTTCTTTGGATTCCTCCTCTCGTATGGGAGAGAGTCTTCTTTTGGGGTCTCATCAAGAGGCCTCCTAAGCTCTCTCTCCTCTTGGAAAGGAAAGGAAATCCCATAAGCACGAAGTTGTTGAGTAACTTCGGGTGCAAAGAGAGGTTGCCATAGCTTGTTGCAACCTAGTAACAAGATAATTAACCAACATGGGGGCATTATCATTATCACCTTCATGTGCAAAATCAAAGTTATCAATGTTCATTCAACTCTCTTGGTTATTCTCAGCCATGTTAATTAAACTTATGTGTGCTCTGGCAATTCAAAACCTTAGTTGCTACTCCTCTTAGCCTTTTAAAATAGGCACTTAAGTATCTACATCCACGACTCAAATTGGTTAATTATGGAGAGTAGTGGAGTGGGTCTAACATAGCAGAGTTGCCGAGGATAGCTCCTTTCAGACTTCTTATGGCTCAATAATGATAAAGCCGTAGGCAAGTCTAAAAAGACTCCATTATTAAGACCAAAGCTCCCGAGGTGTACACCATATCCCACATAGTGGCCTCAACAAAACCAATAATAGATCCCAGTCCCACTTACCCTAATATAGTTAACAAAATCAACCATTATTAGGCTATTTAAGGACCTCTCTTCTTAAGCAAGAAAAGAGAAACCTGCCAATGTAATGGGAATGGCCTATGAAATTTGAGAGTAGCGGAATTATGAAATTAGATGAAGCACTTTTGTGAGATTACTTTGTGAGCATAGCGGGTGAACTTAATTGATGATAGCAACATAAACATGGTACTTAGTTAACTTGACATGAACAATACTTTTGCAAGAGAGAGAGAGTTTAGAGAACATGACAATAATTGAGGACCGGATTCATACGGATCCGGTCCCCCCTCCAATAGGCATTTGTATTATAGTTTCTCCCATCAAGAGAGACTTGGTACAATACAATTTTTTGTGTTCCTTGTGACCTTAGGTGATGCAATGAAGATGGAAAGCTTCATGCATCACAAACATAACATAAACTTTGTAGAAAGCATTAACTATCCCAAGCCTTAGTCCCAATGCCTCAAACACCTTCAAAGGTGGAGAGAGCTAGCGGGGAGGGTAGGGAAGAGGAAGAAGAAACATTCCATAGGAAAAAGAAATAGTTCCTCAACTTATCATCACTCTTCTTGCTAGCATACATAATAGCATAGTAATGAAGATGGAGAAGATGGCAAGCTTAAGCATTGAAGCATGGCTCTTGGTTGGATTTGCACTCCATAGCCAAGAGTGTAGGTGTAGGCTCTCACTTCTCACAAGCTTGGAGAAGGAGGTGGAGTTCCTCTACTTTCACCAAGTGAGAATGATCCAAAAAATGAGTGTGTGTGTGTGGTGTATACCCCCCAAGCACCCCCTTGCTTGCTTGGGGTGATTTCTAGCCTTTCCACATGCTTCAAGTTCATTGAACCCTCTCTCCCTAGCCAATCACATGCAACATGCATTCAAGTACATGGGTAGTCTTTGGACAAGTGTCCTCCTTACCCTTAGAGAGGGAGAGAGCTTGAAAATATCTAGATATTTGTTGGATGGAACTAGAAGTTCATTCGACCCCTCTTTAGCCCAACCAATAGCATTCAAGCACACCATGTGGCTAAGCATAGGGAGAGTCTGACATGTGTCCCATGTGCCCCTTGAGAAAAGGGGTGCCCTTTGGGTGAGTGGGAGGTTAAGTCAAAGATTCCCCTAACTTTGGGACTTTCCCCCTCCTTTGTAGGGTCTCTCTTTGACTCAAGCACCTTACCCCCCATGCATGGGAAGCTTCTCAAGCACTTCCTCTTTTAAGTTTGTAGGGTGTCTTTTTGACTCAAGCATCTTACCCCCCATGCATGGGAAGCTTATTAAGTACTTCCTCATTAAGTTTGTAGGGTCTCTTTTTGACTCAATCACCTTACCTCCTCCCATGCATGGAAAGCTTCTCAAGCACCTTCTTCATTAAGTTTGTAGGGTCTCTTTTTGACTCAAGCACCTTACCCCCCATGCATGGGAAGCTTCTCAAGCACCTTCCTCATTAAGTATGACAAGCACCTCAAGTACCTTAGTCATAAAGCATGACAAGAACCTCAAGCACCTTAATCATCAAGAACGACAAGCACCTCAAGCACCTTAGTCATCAAGCACGACACGCACCTCAAGCACCTTAGTCATCAAGCACCTCAAGCTTAGGTCGCGCTCGCACCTGAAGCTCACCTAGCTTGCCTAAGGTCAAAGGACTTTTAAAACTAACCATTGGAGGTCTTTAATGAAGCTAACCCTAAGGTCTTTTAAGCTCCATTAGATGCACATTGCTCTTTCATAAACTAACTCCTTTTGGACCCCTATTGAGATGTAACCATCTCTCCTCTTGGTCCCCTGCTGAGGTAAGTCTAGAAGCACTTATCACACATTGCTCTTTGATAGACCATCTCCTTTTGGAACCCTATTGAGATGCAACCATCTCTCCTTTTGGTCCCGTCTTGAGATAGGTCTAGAAGAACTTATTGCACATTTCTCTTTGATAGACCATCTCCTTTTGGACCCTATTGAGATGTAACCATCTCTCCTTTTGGTCCCGTGCTAAGATAGGTCTAGAAGCACATGTCTCTATTCTAACTCTTGTTCCTGTTTATTCTCCGATATTAAATGATCACTTTAATATGAGAAAATTATTTGGTAAAGTTAGATATTATATTTTATGACATCTAGTTTCCTAAATGGATTCCAAGATGTTTTCAATGATGACATCCCTAGTGAGCTACCTCCAAAACGAGGGGATGATGAGACCATGCAATAGAGCTTCTCTAGGAAGCTCACCTCCTAATAAACCTCCTTATTGAGTCTCACAAGCTCAACAAAAGGAGATCATGAGGCAATTGCATGAATTGGTGGAAAAAGGGATGGTGAGGCCTAGCTCCTCTCTATTCTGTTCACAAGTACTTTTAGTGCAAAAGAAAGATGACACATATCATGCATGTTGACTTCAGAGCACTAAATAGTATCACTATAAAAAAAAGATTTATCGTGCCACGAGTAGAAGATCTATTTGCAAGTTTTGGCGGGACAAATGCTCAGCTGCATTCAAACTCACGATGGACAAAAATCTTCAGGCCACTCAAATTCTCTTGAAGAGTACAAGTGACACCTCCAAGTAATCTTTCAAGTTGTGAGAGAGAATACGCTTTTCATTAATCAAAAGAAAAGTGATTTTTTCCTACAAGAGATTCAATATTTAGGTCACATTCTCTATCAAGATGGTATATTTATGAATCCATCAACGTTGGAGGTAATAAAAGCATGCCCTAATCCAAGGCATCTACATGAGCTAAGAAGCTTTATTGGTATGTGTGCATACCATAGGTGCTTCATAGCAAAATTCTCTCAAATAGCAGGACCATTGCATGAATTAACAAGGAAGAATGTTAAGTACTCATAGACAGCTAAATGCTTTTGACAAGCTCAAAGAGAAGCTTACCTCTCAACTAGTCCTTATGTTTCCGGATCTCTCAAAGCCATTTGAGGTCCAATGTGATGCTTGTGGTGATTGCCTTGGAGTAGTTTTGCTTCAAGAAGGGCATCTCTCATTGTGTGGAGTGCAAAATGCAAGAGCTCCATCTCCTTCCCAAGCTTGTTGAGAAGTGGAGAGCCTACACCAACACTCTTGGCTATGGAATGCAAATCCAACCAAGAGCCATGCTTCAATGCTTAAGCTTGCCATCTTTTTCATCTTCATTACTATGCTATTATGCTATGCTAAGCAAGAAGAGTGATGATAAGTGAGGAACTATCTCTTTCTCCTAAGGGATGTCTCTTCTTCCTCTTCCCTACCCTCAATCCCCACTAGCTCTCTCCACCTTCGAAGGTGTTTGAGGCCTTGGGACTGAGGCTTGGTATAGTTAATGCTTTTTGAAAAGTTTATGTTAAGCTCATGATGCATGAAGCTTTCCATCTTCATAGCATCACCAAGGTCACAAGGAACACAAAGATTTTATTGTAACAAAGTCTCTCTTGAAGGGAGAATTTATAATACAAACGCCTTTTGGAGGGGGCAACGGCTCCAAGTAAATCCGGTCCTCAACTATTGTCATGTTCTCTAATACTCTCTCTCTTGCAAAAGTATTGTTCATGCCAAGTTAATTAAGTACTATGTTTATGTTGCTACCATCAATTAAGTTCACCCTCTATGTTCTCAAAGTGATCTCATAAAAATGCTCACCTTAATTCTCTTAATTCCGTTATTCTCAAAGTTCATAGTCTACATGCTATTCCCATTACATTGGTATTAGAGCATTTGGTTTCTCTTTTCTTGCTTAAGAAGAGAGGTCCTTAAGTAGCCTATTAATGGTTGGTTTTGTTAACTATATTAGGGTAAGTGGGATTGGAATCTATTATCGATTTTTTTGAGCCCACTATGTGGGATATGGTGCACACCTCGGGAGCTTTGGTCTTAGTAATGGGGTCTTTTTAGACTTGCCTACGGATTTACCATTATTGAGCCATAAGAAGTCCCAAAGGAGCTATCCCTCGGCAATTCTGCTATGTTAGACCCACCCCACTACTCTCTATAATTAACCAATTTGAGCCGTGGGTATAGATACTGAAGTGCTTATTTTCAAAAGATAAGAGGAGTAGCAACTAAGGTTTTGAGTTGCCAAAGAATACACTAAGTAAACACATAAGTATAATTAGCATGACTGAAAATAACCAAGAGAGTAGAATGAACATTGATAACTTTGATTTTGCACATGAAGGTGCTAATGATGATGCCCCCATGTTGATCAATTATCTTGTTACTAGGTTGCATCAAGCTATGGGCAACCCTACTTTGCAAGCCGAAGTTACCCAAGAACTTCGTGCTTATGGGATTTCCCTTCCTCTTCAAGAGGAGAGAGAGTTTAGGAGGCCTCTTAATGAGACTCCATAATCTACTCTTCGAGGAGTAGAAATGTATTTTTGTTGGTCTACCATGAATGTAAAAATACAAAGAGTATGTTTCAAAATACGTTGTATACAAAAAATTGAAATTTGATCGAGGGAAGCAACTTGGATTGTTTTAGTCGACAGGTTTAGCAAGAAAACACACTCTATGCTTGTCAAAAAGACTATTAAGGCACATCAAACGATAACCCTCTCTAGATCTCCACTTTCTAAGTATCATGGCTTGCCAACATCCATAGTGTCGGACAAAGATCGTAGAATGACCATTAATTTCTAGAAGGGTCTCTTTGAAAATCTAGGAAGTAGATTAAATTTCTCTTTTGGCCTATTATCCACAAACGGATGACCAAAGTGAAATAACTAAAGATTCTTAAATGTACTAAAAGCCTATGTCATGGAAGTAGATCAACGTTACCAATGAGAAAAGTACCTATCTCTTATAGAGTATGCATACAATGACATTGTACATACTTCTATGGGGAAAGCACCTTTCGAAAATAAAGAGGAAAGATCCAAAAGTCTCCTACTACTTAAGATATATGGGAAGATCTTTGCTGCTGATGAATAATCCAAAAGTCCCCTACTACTTAAGATATATGGGAAGATCTTCGCTACTGATGAATATAGCCGAGACTTACAAGAATCTTTTCCAAAGAGTAAAAATGGTTATATCCATCTTATAGCAAACGAAAAAAGGGTTGTTGCTTATAAGCACAGAAGAGCCTTAACCTTTAAGAAAATAATTGGGTCTTTCTAAAGTTTCTCAAGGCTCATCTAAAACATACTACGGGTAAGATTCTATCGGGCCACCAAGAGTATTATGCTAAACTAGCAAAAAGATACTATCATCCTTTTTAAATTCTTAAGCCAATCAATGAGATGGCTTATCAATTAAACTTGCCCAACCATTGGCTCATTCACAATGTTAACCATGTGAGCCTACTCAAGCCTTACAAAGGAGAGCCACCAAAAGAATCAATAATGGAGGACCCGCTAGAGATCGAAGATCAAGAAGAGGTGTTGTGGTCCAAATCGATTCTTCGACAAAAAGGCAAGGTACTAAGATACGGTAAGATTGTCCAATGATATCTTGTTAAGTTTAAGAATTATCATTTTAAAGATGCTAGATGGATGCAAGGAACCTAGCTTAAAGATAATATGAACCTTGTCAATGCTTACAATGCTAAACTAGAGTAAGCAAATGAAAATGCAATTTAAATGAACAATGTTTTTGTCTTATAAGACTCATTCTCTTTCTTTTATTGTGCACAAAATTTAAGAAGTATGCATGCTTAGGATCATGTTTGTGGTGACGACGTCTCCCAAACACCAAGTAGAACTTGTCACTCTACTTTGGAAGTATGATATGGACTAAAGAGCAGACATACTTACGGCAGCTAAGACTCCCGACCACCAAATGGATTAGTAATCCATTCTGGAATGATGTCGTAGGGTAAAAAGGGATCCTCTACCCGCTAAGAAACATGGACTAATGGCTAAGCTTTATCTTCTCTACCTCATAGTCGAGGTAGTCGAGGATGACTATGATTTCAAGAGAGAGGTAATGTCATAAAATATAATATCTAACTTTACCAAATGATTTTCTCATATTAAACTGATTACTTAATATGGGAAGATAAAAGGGGAAGAAGAGTTAGTATGTATATGTGCTTCTAGACCTATCTCAACAGGGGACCGAAAGGAGAAATGGTTGCATCTCAATAGGGGTCCAAAAGAAGAAGGTCTACCAAAGAGCAATCTGCAATAAGTGCTTTTAGATTTACCTCAGCAAGGGACCAAGAGGAGAGATGGTTACATCTCAAAAGGGGTCCAAATGGAGGTAGTCTATCAAAGAGCAACATGCATCTAATGGAGTTTAAAAGACTTTAGGGTTAGCTTCATTAAAGACCTCCAAAAGTTAGTGTTAAAAATTCATTTGACCTTACGCAAGCTAGGGCTAACCTCGAGGTGGGAATAGTACTCAAGCATGAGGTGCTAAGACGGTTAAAGTGGTTGTGGAACCTTGCCCAAAGTTTCAGGTGATTTTTATGCTTAAATGACTAAGGTTTTTGAAATTTTAAATTCAAAGATAAATTCTCAAGAGGCATGAACGTCCACGCTTGATTTACTAAGGCTTGAACTATTTAATTCAAAAAAAATGACATAAGAAGCATAAAATACACATGCTTGCTTGATTGACTAAGTCCTTGAAGTATTCAATTCAACCAAATGACTTAATAAACATAAAAGACACATGTTCAAATGATCCTCCACATGTGGCCCTCATGATGTACTTGAATACTATTGGTTAGGTTTTAAAGGGGTCAATGAGAATTTAGATACATAAAAGTAAATAATTAAGTTCTTTCTCTAAAGGAGGAAAAAGAGGACACATGTCCAAATGAAATAATAAAATAATACGAGAGAGAGAGAGAGAGAGAGAGAGAGAGAGAGAGAGAGAGAGAGAGGTGGACCAAGCATGAGAGGGGGGGTATACTCTTCCACACACACACACACACACATTCTCTCATTGTGTGGAGTGCACAATGCAAGAGCTCCATCTCCTTCTCCAAGCTTCTTGAGAAGTGGAGAGCCTACACCAACACTCTTGGCTATGGAATGCAAATCCAACCAAGAGCCATGCTTCAATGCTTAAGCTTGCCATCTTCTTCATCTTCATTACTATGCTAAGCAAGAAGAGTGATGATAAGTGAGGAACTATTTCTTTCTCCTATGGAATGTTTCTTCTTCCTCTTCCCTACCCTCATTCCCCGCTAGCTCTCTCCACCTTCGAAGGTGTTTGAGGCCTTGGGACTGAGGCTTGGGATAGTTAATGCTTTTTACAAAGTTTATGTTAAGCTCGTGATGCATGAAGCTTTCCATCTTCATAACATCACTAAGGTCACAAGGAACACAAAGATTGTATTGTAATAAAGTCTCTCTTGAAGGGAGATTCTATAATACAAACACCTTTTGGAGGGGGGACCGGCTCCAAGTAAATCCGATCCTCAACTATTGTCATGTTCTTTAATACTCTCTCTCTTGCAAAAGTATTGTTCAT
Organism: Adiantum capillus-veneris; assembly: GCF_014529385.1. Lineage (NCBI taxonomy): Eukaryota > Viridiplantae > Streptophyta > Polypodiopsida > Polypodiales > Pteridaceae > Adiantum > Adiantum capillus-veneris. Next base: position 12,716,474 of record NC_140948.1, on the reverse strand, counting down.
GCCAAGTTAATTAAGTACTATGTTTATGTTGCTACCATCAGTTAAGTTCACCCTCTATGTTCTCAAAGTGATCTCACAAAAATGCTCACCTTAATTCTCTTAATTCCGTTATCCTCAAAGTTGATAGGCTATTCCCATTACATTGGTATCAGAGCATATTAAGAAGAGAGGTTCTTAAGTAATCTATTAATGGTTGGTTTTGTTAATTATATTAGGGTAAGTGGGACTGGGATCTATTATCGATTTTGTTCAGCCCACGATGTGGGATATGGTGCACACCTCGGGAGCTTTGGTCTTAATAATGGGGTCTTTTTAGACTTGTCTACAGCTTTACCATTATTGAGCCATAAGAAGTCCCAAAGGAGCTATCCCTCATCAATTCTGCTATGTTAGACCCACCCCACTACTCTCTATAATTAACCAATTTGAGCCGTGGGTATAGATACTGAAGTGCTTATTTTCAAAAGATAAGAGGAGTAGCAACTAAGGTTTTGAGTTGCCAAAGAATACACTAAGTAAACACATAAGTATAATTAGCATGACTGAAAATAACCAAGAGAGTAGAATGAACATTGATAACTTTGATTTTGCACATGAAGGTGCTAATGATGATGCCCCCATGTTGATCAATTATCTTGTTACTACATTGCATCAAGCTATGGGCAACCCTACTTTGCAAGCCGAAGTTACCCAAGAACTTCGTGCTTATGGGATTTCCCTTCCTCTTCAAGAGGAGACAGAGTTTAGGAGGCCTCTTGATGAGACTCCCGAAAGAAGACTCTCTCCCATAAGAGAGGAGGGATCCAAAGAATGAGAAAGAAGTGAATGCCTAAGTTCCTCTAAAAAAGTGGCTCTATGAAGGTGGTGGTCTAGACTATCGCCAACTCCTCCCAAGAGGAAACAATCAACGCATAGTACTTCTCCTCGTAATTCCGGAAGGGAAGAGAGGAAACAAAGGAAGAAAAAGGCAAGAAAGAGGCCACCCTCTTCTCCTTCTTCTTCACCTTCCTCCTCTTGCGACGAAGGTAATAGTTATTCTCCTAGAGAATACAAGAGGAGAGGACATTGCAAAACTTACCCTACATGGTGAAGGTCCCAAAAGCTTAAGAAATTCAAAGGGGGATGAAAGAGTATCTCTTTTCTCACCTATGATGGCACCTTTGGTGCCACCAACAAACTATTGGCCTTCATCCAACAATATGATGAGAGCTTTGGAAATAAGGGCTTCACAGAGTCCTCCAAGCTACACCATGTAGCTATGCACTTCTAGAAATCTACTCGTTAATGGTGGGCTAGCCTTCATGGCAATGGCAAGGTCCCAAAGACATGGAAAACTCTACGAGTTTCCATTGTGAAGCAATTCCTTGCAAGCGATGCCAATGACAAGTGCTCACCAAATGGCGAAGTTTGAAGCTGCTCTTGAACGGGTCTATCCACAAAATATGTAGATAGGTTTTTGGATTTACATCTCAAAGGTACAGTTTTTGAAAGGACATACTTTGCCAAAGAAAAGAAACAATTTTGTGTGGTATTACCTAGAGAAATGGCCGAGTATGTGTAACAAGACTTGATTTTGAAGTGTTTTAGCAATAAATTTTGTTTTTCTAGGAAGTTTGGTTGTTTTAAAGTTAGTCCACTGTGTAGAAGGATGTGGATTGTTTTCGTCCAATAAATTTTTTTGATACGGAAGGCACTTTCTGGGGCATTTTTGAAGGTGTTAACGTGGGATTTTGGAAAAGTGATGTATGAAGCGATTGAAGCCTGTGTTATGAGGAACAACTTTGGTTCTCTGAGTCTTTAGAGATTTTGATGTTTTGGTGCTCGTTGAGGACCAAAGATTAAGAAAAAAGTGGGATTTACTGTTTTTGCATCGTTTTTGTAGAAAATGTTGTTTTACAGGTTGATTTTTAGCCAATCAGAGCAGGCTATGGAAATTTTCCATCACATAGTCGTCGAAGAGCGCAACGAGGACAACAAGATTGTGTGAGACGGACTTGGGCTGTTTTGGCTCCGTTTGGGAGTTATGTTCAGTTGAAGACAGTTGAATTTTTTTTAAAAAAAAAGTTTCAAAAATCTAACCTTTACGGATCGCTTCGCGATCACATTCTTATCTTATTCTCGCAGGTATACTTGGCGCGCAAGTTGAGTCGACCGAACGTCAAAAATAGAAAAGCGGCTATTTTGAGAGGTCGCATGCTTTTGGAGGCAAAATCAGAAAAGAAAGACGGGTGGTGCGTTTTGGGGATCATTCACCGATCTCTTCTTCTGCGAGTGCGAGTGAGACGCTGCATGCAAGCGAACTGAAGCTCGGGGGTGGTCGGGAGGTTCGAGCTCCGTACAACGGAGTTCGCCCATATATTTTATTGCTCCTCTGTTGTATCAAAACTCTATCAATACAAAGATCTCTTTCTCTATCTTTTTCTGTCTATCTCTATTATTTCGTTCCTGGACAGTATGTCAATTCTCAATGGCCTAGCACTATCACCGAAGTCATCCACCACACTATGGTTGCTTCAAGGATCAATTTCCAACAAGGGTCGAGAATAAATTTCAAGCCCATGGAAAACAAGGATCGAAATGAAGCTAAAGAGAAGAGCAATGTTCACAACTCTTGCCCAAGGCAACACCAACACCAACAACAACAAGGCCAAGGAGAAAGGATCTTACAAAGTTAAAAGAATAATCTCTTTACCAAAGAATAAGAGGCCTTTCGTAAAGACCATAAATGCTTTAAGTGTGGGGAGCAAGGACATGGTTATCGTTCTTGCCCCTAAAAAAATGTTTGCAATGACACTCCTAGAGCTTCCGTGGTTGAAACTCCAAAAGAGGATACTCATTGCAAAGGCTCATTCCTCTCCTATGATTGGGGGAAAGTAAGGGTGTATGATGCCTTCATCTTGTTTAACCCTGGCTCTACTCACAACTTCATATCAACGGAGTTGGCCACCAAGTTGGGCATTCAAGATTTTGAGATGGGAGATACTGTAATTGATGACACAGCTTTCAAGGGATAGCAAGCCTCCGTTACTCCCTTGATTGGGAAGTTGAGGCTTCTGTCCAAAGCTACGTCGACAAAGAAGGATTTTTTTAAATCTCTCCTCTCCAACATGAGGATGCCATCCTAGGGGCACCATGGTTCAATCTCATGGCTGCCAACATAAAGCTCCCTGAAAGGAGAATCTACGTCACCTACAAGAAAAAGAGCATGTACATAGATGCTAACGAGTCGGGAACACCATATCCCTGGTAAATACACTTGCTTTTGATAAGTGAATGAAAAGCTCTATTTTAAAATATATGATTTTGGTTAGAGAATCTGTAAATGATTCTAATGTTTTCACAAGTAGCAATAAAGGGAATCAAGAGAAATTAGAGTTGTTTAGTTTCCTAAATGGATTCCAATATGTTTTCAATGATGACATCCCTAGTGAGCTACCTCCAAAATGAGGGGATGATGAGACCATGCAATAGATCTTCTACTAGGAAGCTCGCCTCCTAATAAACCTCCTTATTGAGTTTCACAAGCTCAACAAAAGGAGATCATGAGGCAATTGCATGAATTGGTGGAAAAAGGGATGGTGAGGCCTAGCTCCTCTCTATTCTGTTCACAAGTACTTTTAGTGTAAAAGAAGATGACACATATCATGTGTGTCGAGTTTAGAGCACTAAATAGGATCCCTATAAAAAATAGATTTCTCGTGCTGTGGGTAGAAGATCTATTTGCAAGTTTTGGCGTGACAAATGCTCCAGCCGCATTCAAACTCACGATGGACAAAAATCTTCAGGCCACATTGCTCACATTGCTAGCAAGCACAATCAAGTGGTCGATGCACTTTCACAATGGCCAAGGGTAAATGTGGTGTCTATAGCAACTCACAATGATCTATCTTTTATGATAGATGAGTATGCTACTGATCAAGACTTTAAGTAGGTAATTACAGCCTTTGCATTAGGGAAGGAAAAAAAGAACCATTCATCCTGAAGGATGGTTATCTTCCAAACGGCAATAGGCTATGTGTTACTCACCCATACAATAAGAAACTAATGCCTGAATCCCATGCCTCTCCTTATGCGGGGCAAAGAGGCATTTGATAATCTACTCTTCGAGGAGTAGAAATGTATTTCTGTTGGTCTACCATGAAATGTAAACATACAAAGAGTATGTTTCAAAATGCGCGGTATACCGAAAATTGAAATTTGATCGTGGGAAGCAACTTGGATTGTTTCAGCCGACAGGCTTAGCAAGAAAACACACTCTATGCTTGTCAAAAAGACTATTAAGGCACATCAAATGGTAACCCTCTCTAGATCTCAACTTTTCAAGTATCATGGCTTGCCAACATCCATAGTGTCGGACAAAGATCCTAGAATGACCATTAGTTTCTAGAAGGATCTCTTTGAAAAATTAGGAAGTAGATTAAATTTCTCTTTTGGACTATTATCCACAAACGGATGACCAAAGTGAAATAATGAACGATTCTTAAATCTACTAAAATCCTAAGTCATGGAAGTAGATCAACGTTCTCAATGAAAGAAGTACCTACCTCTTATAGAGTATGCATACAATGACATTGTACAAACGTCTATGGGGAAAGCACCTTTCGAGATTAAAGAGGGAAGATCCAAAAGTCCCCTACTACTTAAGATATATGGGAAGATCTTTGCCTGCTGATGAATAATCCAAAAGTCCCCTACTACTTAAGATATATGGGAAGATCTTCGCTGCTGATGAATATAGCTGAGACTTACAAGAATCTTTTCCAAAGAGTAAAAATGGTTATATCCATCTTACAGCAAAGGCAAAAAGGGTTGCTGCTAATAAGCACAGAAGAGCCTTAGCCTTTAAGAAAATGATTGGGTCTTGCTAAAGTTTCTAAAGGCTCATCTAAGGCATACTACGTGTAAGATTCTATCGGGCCACCAAGAGTATCATGCTAAACTAGCAAAAAGATACTATGGTACTTTTTAAATTCTTAAGCCAATTAATGAGATGGCTTATCAATTAAATTTGCCTAATCATTGGCTCATTCACAATGTTAACCATGTGAGCCTACTCAAGCCTTACAAAAGAGAGCCACCAAAAGAATCAATAATGGAGGACCCGCTAGAGATGAAGATCAAGAAGAGATGTTGTAGCCCAAATCGATTCTTCGACACAGAGACAAGGTACTAAGGAATGGTAAGATTATCCAATGATATCTTGTTAAGTTTAAGAATTATCATTTTAAAGATGCTAGATGGATGCAAGGAACCTAGCTTAAAGATAATGTGAACCTTGTCAATGCTTACAATGCTAAACTAGAGTAGCAAATGAAAATGCATTTTAAATGAACAACGTTTTTGTCTTATAAGACTCATTCTCTTTCTTTTATTGTGCACAAAATTTAAGAAGTATGCATGCTTAGGATCATGTTTGTGGTGACGATGTCTCCCAAACACCAAGTAGAACTTGTCACTCTACTTTGGAAGTATGATATGGACTAAAGAGCAGACATACTTACGACAGCTAAGACTCCCGACCACCAAATGGATTAGTAATCCATTCTGAAATGATGTCGTAGGGTAAAAAGGGATCCTCTACCCGCTAAGAAACATGGACTAATGGCTAAGCTTTATCTTCTCTACCTCATAGTCGAGGTAGTCGAGGATGACTATGATTTCAAGAGAGAGGTAATGTCATAAAATATAATATCTAACTTTACCAAATGATTTTCTCATATTAAACTGATCACTTAATATGGGAAGATAAAAGGGGAAGAAGAGTTAGTATATATATGTGCTTCTAGACCTATCTCAACAGGGGACCGAAAGGAGAAATGGTTGCATCTCAATAGGGGTCCAAAAGGAGAAGGTCTACCAAAGAGCAATCTGCAATAAGTGCTTTTAGATTTACCTCAACAAGGGACCAAGAGGGGAGATGGTTACATCTCAAAAGGGGTCCAAATGGAGGTAGTCTATCAAAGAGCAACGTGCATCTAATGGAGTTTAAAAGACTTTAGGGTTAGCTTTATTAAAGACCTCCAAAAGTTAGTGTTAAAAATTCATTTGACCTTACGCAAGCTAGGGCTAACCTCGAGGTGGGAATAGTACTCAAGCATGAGGTGCTAAGACACTTAAAGTGGTTGTGGAACCTTGCCCAAAGCTTCAGGTGATTTTTATGCTTAAATGACTAAGGTTTTTGAAATGTTAAATTCAAAGATAGATTCTTAAGAGGCATGAACATCCATGCTTGATTGACTAAGGCTTGAAGTATTTAATTCAAAACAAATGACTTAAGAAGCATAAAAGACACATGCTTGCTTGATTGACTAAGTCCTTGAAGTATTCAATTCAACCAAATGACTTAATAAGTATAAAAGACACATGTTCAAATGATCCTCCACGTGTGGCTCTCATGATGTGCTTGAATACTATTGGTTAGGTTTTAAAGGGGTCCAATGAGAATTTAGATATATAAAAGTAAATAATTAAGTTCTTTCTCTCAAAGAGAAAAAGAGGACACATGTCCAAATGAAATAATAAAATAATACGAGAGAGAGAGAGACAGAGAGAGAGAGAGAGAGGTGTGGACCAAGCATGAGAGGGGGGGTATATTCTTCCACACACACACACACACACACACATTCTCTCATTGTGTGGAGTGCAAAATGCAAGAGCTCCATCTCCTTCTCCAAGCTTCTTGAGAAGTGGAGAGCCTACACCAACACTCTTGGCTATGGAATGCAAATCCAACCAAGAGCCATGTTTCAATACTTAAGCTTGCCATCTTCTTCATCTTCATTTTTATGCTATTGTGCTATGCTAAGCAAGAAGAGTGATGATAAGTGAGGAACTATTTCGTTCTCCTATGGAATGTTTCTTCTTCCTGTTCCCTACCCTCATTCCCTGCTAGCTCTCTCCACCTTCGAAGGTGTTTGAGGCCTTGGGACTGAGGCTTGGGATAGTTAATGCTTTTTGCAAAGCTTATGTTAAGCTCATGATGCATGAAGCTTTCCATCTTCATAGCATCACCAAGGTCACAAGGAACACAAAGATTGTATTGTAACAAAGTCTCTCTTGAAGGGAGAATCTATAATACAAACGTCTTTTGGAGGGGGGACCGGCTCCAAGGAAATCCGGTCCTCAACTATTGTCATGTTCTTTAATACTCTCTCTCTTGCAAAAGTATTGTTCATGCCAAGTTAATTAAGTACTATGTTTATGTTGCTACCATCAGTTAAGTTCACCCTCTATGTTCTCAAAGTGATCTCACAAAAATGCTCACCTTAATTCTCTTAATTCCGCTATTCTCAAAGTTCATAGGCCACTCCTATTACACTTGTCATAAGGACTTCTAGATTTCAAGATGTTTCTATTTCTGCAGGCTCTTGTTTAATATCAACATCTCATTGGAGTTATTGTGGTCAGACTCATAATCAGTTTCCAACAAGATGGCTTTACCCTTACGTTGACTATCGTCTACATGTCCGATAGTTTGTCGATCAAGTGAATTTTGTTTGTCCCTAGCAGGTGGTGCTGCTAGTTATTTGATCAAGTGGATTCTGTTTGTCCCTATTAGCTGGCTTGTCTGTAGCATGATTTGGAGGTTTACTTCCAGTGGTTGTTGAGCCACCTCTGCAGCTAAGCCTATATTGTGTTCACATTGACCATCATCATCATCATCATCCTTCTTATGAGTCCTTTGGTCCTAGGTTTGATCATCATCCTCTTCTTCCTCATCCTCATGGTCTTCATTTTGGTTTTTTTGGCTTTCTAGATTTTCTAGAAGGGCTTGATTGGCTAACGTTGTAGTGTACTGAGTTGTCTTTCCTTGGAGATTAGACTCAGATGTCTCAATAAAATTCTCCAAATCAGTTACATTGAGGGTCAAATCTCCATTCCTATCAACAATCTGTACTAGCTCATGATAAATATATTTTGGCATGATGGCATCCTTCACAAGGTTATGCTTCTGATACAGTTCCATGTAGTATGATCTTTTGTCCTCAAGCAGGGTTTCAAAGCAATCAGCTTCTCTCTTTGCTTCAACCTTCATTTTTGACATGACCCTATTTTCCTCAGTAAGCTTGTTGATTTTATTTTGAAGTCCCTCCATCTCTCTTTCATGTTGTTATTTCTGCATTTGTAATTTCAGAAGTTGAGCTGGCCATCCCGCATTGTCTTTCCGCAGTCTTTCCAACTTAGCATTGGCCTAACGTAGTTGTTCCTTGAGCCTTGTTATGTCTGAGTTGGAAGTGGAAGCCTGGACTTCCATCATCTGGCTGATTGCATTGACAATGGTATTCCAAACAGATTAGATGGCTATAGCACATCCTTGGGTGATGACATCCAAATCGGTCTGGTTTGTCTCATATATAGTCATAGCAAAAGCATAGGATAAAGTAGACCGATTGGGTTTTTTCATGACTAACCTACCTTTAAGAGGTTCTCTTTGTAGTTGTTTCAACTTATTCAGCTTCACCATAGGTAAATTGCCAGTATCGATTATTGGGTTGTTGCCATACTCATGGTGTCCCTCTCCTGCAATGCTACCACTAGTTTGTTGTTTCTCCGTGGTAGTCATTCTTTGCTTAGTAGGCTTCTTTTGTTGTGTTGTTTTTCAATAGTGGTTTGTGCTTTCCTTGTTGTGGTGAAAGTACCCACTAGTTTCTATATTCTAGCCTTGAATTGTTTCAGCAAACTGAGTGGTATTTTGCTTCTTGCTGGTCGGTCCAAATCTTGTCTCAACGAGAGATCTTTTCTCTAAGATGTACTCTTTGGGTTTGTTGGTGACTCTCCTTTGTAAGGCTTGAGTAGGCTCACATGAAAAGCATTGTGTATGAGCCAATGGTTGGGCAACTTGAGTTGATAAGCCATGTCATTGAGTGGCTTCAAGATTTGAGAGGGACCATAATATCTTTTTGCTAGTTTAGCATAATACTTTTGATGGCCCGTAGGATTTTTGCACGGCGTCAAGGCCCTTCTGTGCTTATCAACAGCTTTTTGCCTTTGTTGAGAGATGGATATAGCCTCCTTAATCTTTTGGAAAGGTTCTTGTAGGTGCGGCTATACTCATCGGCAACGAAGATCTTCCCATGTACTTTGAGTAGCAAGGGACATTTTGGTCTTCCCTCTATGGTCTCAAAAGGTGTCTTTCCTGTAGTAGTATGGGTAGTATTATTGTACGCATACTCTACAAGGGGTAAATACTTCTCCCATTGTGAGCCTTGATCTACTTATGTAACATAAGTCTTTAGTAGATCAAGAATCGTAAGATTGGCTATCTCACTTTGGCCATCCGTTTGTGAGTGATAGGCTGAAGAGAAATTCAATTTTGTACCTAGATTTTCAAAGAGACCCTTCCAAAAGTTACTGATCATTCTAGGATCTCTATTTGACACGATGGATGTTGGCAATCCATGGTATTTGAAAATATTTTATATGAAGAGGGTTGCCATTTGGTGTGCCTTAATAGTCTTTTTGACCGGAATAATGTGTGCTTGCTTGCTAAACCTGTCGACTATTGTCCATATTCTCGTATTCCCATGGATAGACTTGGGTAATCCAAAGATAAAATCCATAGATATACTTTCCCATGTTGAATTGGTGATGGGCAATGGCTGGAGGAATTTAGGTTGTTTCCCTTCTCATACTTGGTCTTTTTGCATACCACACATCTTGAAACATACTCTTGTATGTCCACTTTCATGGTAGACCAATAGAAGTATGTTTCTACTCCTCGAAGAGTAGGTTGAATCCCTTGATGCCCCCCATAGGGAGAAGCATCGTATTCATACATGACTTTCTCACCAAGGGAGTGAGTAACACATAGCCTATTGCCATGGAGAAGATAACCATCTTGCAAGGTGAATGGTTCCTCTTTCTTCCCTAAAGCAAGGGCTGACAATATGTCTTTCGCACATTTTGTTACCATATACATGTGGTAGTGATGTGTGTGAGCACACTAGGACCGTCGGGGCATTTTTTCCCTCTTTAGGAGGTTTTTTCCCCCGTGCATTGTATATACGCCCATCACTCTAGGGCTAACTATCTTTCCATTGCACACTAAGTAACACACTCTCTATTGTGTGCCTTGAGCTTCCTTCGTCTTCTCCAAGCTGTGTGTGTTTCTCTGCAACCCTAATTCCAACAATTGGTATCAGAGCAGGTCACGTCCTCCCGGGCTTAGTCGCCAGCTGCTCCAGCACACGTCTGCTCAGAATTTTGATTTGGGCTCATTTCGGCCTCTGTTTCCACTACAGGCAGTACTGCACAGGCTATTTCGTCATTTTGTGCAGATTTTTTGTCAGTGCCGTTTTCTGCATAACAGGTGCCTTATAGTCTTCTACGGTTTGTGCTATATAGCACAAGTTGTTCCCGCTCCATTTCTCCTATTTTCGGGCAGTTTTCACATCAGGTGCAGCATTTACCATGGCTGACAACAACAACACAGATGTGTTCAAGATGTTTGCTGCTGAGGACAGGTTGGATGGGGACAACTACCCTATGTGGGCTTATATGATGCAACATGTTCTTGTGTCAAAAGGTGTCTGGAACATTGTGAAGGGCATTGATGTACGTCCTGGTTCTGAAGATGTAGGCGATGTTGAGGATGTTGCAGGTCTTGCTGCAAGGATTGCAGCTGTTAGAGTTGTTTTGCCTACGGCAGAACAAGCTCGTTGGGATGTTAAGGATGCGCAGGCTCATGCATTGATTGCGTTGTCTGTGAAGCGCACCATTATTCCTCACATCCGTTCATCAAAATCTGCAAAACAGGCTTGGGATATTCTAGCAGGTCTTTATGCAAGCCGCAATGAGGCTAAAATTGCTTTGCTGCGTAAAGAGCTAGAGTCGAAGATTATGCATGAGGAAGATGATATGGACACTTTCCTTGCTAGTGTCAAGGATATCAATGAGCAACTCATTTCTGCAGGTGAAGTCATTTCGGACAGTTCCCTTGTGCAGACTGTTCTTGATGCCTTACCAGATTCCTACCAGACTTTTGCTAGTACTTGGAGACTGATGACACAAGGAAATCCTGAAGTTGTCAAGTTTGATGCATTATGCACATTGCTGTTGCAAGAGTCACTTTCTAGAAAAAACAGGACTAGGCAGCGTGCAGTTGAACAGGCTTTTATTGCTTCTCAAAGAAAGGGTGGTAACAGTAATGCAGCCACTTCTTATGGTTCTGCTGCGAGTGGCAAAAATTCTGTTCCTAATGCTTCTGCTGGCAGCACTTCGTCTGGCAATTCTGGTGATAAGGGCAAAAAGAAGATGCGTTGCCATTATTGTAAAGCCAATGATCACTTGATCAAGTCGTGTCCTAAGTTGAAGGCCAAAGAGGCTAAGAAGAAAGAGGGTGGTTCCACTGCAAATGCTGGTTCCACTACAAATGCAGCCATTGTTGAGTCTTCTGTGAAAGGAGATTGTGATGCTGATGTTGATGCAGAATGGGCTTTTAGCGCAGAGTGCACTTACAATCCTGCTGTCCATGATGCATGCTTGTCAGTTGCTGCAGATTCACATGTGTGGTATTTCGACAGTGGTGCTACAAAGCACATTACCTCACATCGTGAATTGTTTACCTCTCTTGAGTCTGTCCCTCATGGGAATTCAGTCACTTGTGCCAACAACGCCTCTTATCCAGTTCAGGGAGTTGGAAAGATTGTGCTCACTGCTGCTAATGGCAGTTCCTTCACACTTGTTGATGCACTTTATGTACCTGGGATCAAGAAGAATCTCTTGTCTGTATCCGCACTTGCTAGACTTGGACTCGTAGTCAAATTTGTGGATGACAGATGTACAGTTCATGATCTCAGTTTTGGTGATGAAATTGTTGCATCTGGGCTTTTGTGCCGTGGGCTGTATAAGCTCACTTTGTATGACAAGTGTGGACAAAATTTTGCAAATGTTGTTGCAGATTCAAGGGCTATTTCAGATGCAAAACTTTGGCATGCACGTTTTGGTCATCTGAATTTTGCCAGTTTGCTGCGTTTGCAGAAATCTGATATGGTTGCTTCTTTGCCGCCTCTTGAAGCACCTGTCAAACATGTTTGTGAAGGCTGTATTCTGGGTAAAATGCAGCGTTCTAAGTTTCCAAAGGATGGTTCAGTTAGGGCCACATGCAGGTTGCAGCTTGTGCATAGTGATGTTTGTGGGCCCATGCAAACTCCGTCCTTGGGCAATTACCTGTACTTCGTGACTTTCATTGATGATTACTCCAGGCATGCATGGGTATTTCCGCTTAAAGCGAAGTCCGAAGTTTTTATGTGCTTCAAACAATTTTTGGCTATGGCTGAAAATGTCTCAAAATGTACTATGGGCACCCTCCGTTCCGATCGAGGGGGGAGTATATGTCTCATGAATTTAATGCATTTCTGGCTAGTCGTGGGATAAAACACCAATGTACAGTGCCTTATACACCTCAGCAAAATGGTGTTGCTGAGAGGAAAAACAGGTCACTAACGGAAATGGCACGATGTATGGTCAAAAGTCAAGCTTTGCCGCATTCTTTTTGGCTTGAGGCCATCATGTGTGCCACTTATGTACTTAACAGGTGTCCTACGAAAGCTTTGCAGTCTATTACTCCATATGAAGCATGGCATGATAGAAAGCCTTCTATTGAGCACATGCGTGTTTTTGGCTGTTTGGCATATGCTTTGGTGCCACAAGTGCAGCGCAGAAAATTGGATGATAAGGCTGTCAAATGTATTTTTGTTGGTTATAGTGCTGAAAGCAAAGGTTACAGGTTGTATCATCCGCAAACAAAACGTATTCTGGTTTCACGGGATGTAGTGTTTGTGGAAGATTCTGTTCAGCCCTTGCTGTCATGTACTAGAGACAGTAATGTAAGCTCACAGGACATTTATGACACTTTGTTGCCTCTTTTCAGTGGTGGAAATACGAATGTAAGTTCCAATGAGGCAAATGTACAGCCTATGGGGGTTTCTGAAAATGTTTTAGAACAGCCTATTACTGATGCAGATGTACATGATGTACTTGATGAGGAAAGGGCTGAAAATGAGCAGGCTAGAGGTATGCCAAAATGGCTGGTGCACACATTGCGTGACAGTAAATTGGATGCACCTTTATCTAGTCGTACTCGTTCAGGCTCTCGCCATGCATCTTATGCATCAGATTGTTATGCTTTGGCTGTGTCTAGTTTACATGATGTTGAGGAGCCTCTGTCTTTTGATGAAGCACAGAATTCAAAAAATTGGATTGCTGCCATGAAATCAGAATATGATGCACTTATAGAGAATGACACATGGACTTTATGTGATTTGCCTCCTGGCAAAAAGGCCATTGGTACGAAGTGGGTTTACAAGTTGAAACTCAAGCCGGATGGTGAGATCGATCGCCATAAGGCTCGACTTGTTGCAAAGGGTTATGCACAACAAAAAGGCATAGATTATGAAGAGACTTTTGCTCCCACTTGTCGTATGACTACTTGTGCGTTTTCTATGTGCATTGGCAGCTCATTTTGGTTGGGATGTACATCAATCAGACATTGTTACTGCTTTCTTGAATGGTGACATATTTGAGGAAGTTTATGTAACGCAGCCTCGCGGTTTTGTCATAAAAGGACAAGAGGACAAAGTGTGCAAATGTAAGAAGGCTTTGTATGGGTTGAAGCAATCTCCTCGTGCTTGGTATGAGAAAGCTGACACTCATTTGGTTAAACGAGGCTTTCGTAACAGTCCAACAGAAAGCACATTGTATGTAAAGCGTGAGGATGATGTATTTCTCATTGTGGTTCTTTATGTTGATGATTTGCTGATCACTGGACCAAATGAGAGACATATTGTTGAATTTAAGGCTGATTTGAATGCTACTTTCAAGATGAAAGATTTGGGGCTGTTGCATCATTACTTGGGTATACAGTTTAAGCAGTGTGATGGTGGTATTGCCTTGTGTCAGAAAAGTTACATAGAGACATTGCTATGTAAGTTTGGACTTGAGGATTGCAAACCTATTGCCACTCCCATGGAAACAGGTTTGAAGTTGAGTCTACATGATGCTGGCGATCCTGCTGATGTCACTCTTTACCAAACTGTTGTTGGCTGCCTCCTTTATGTATGCAACACGAGGCCAGATATTCAGTTTGCAGTCTCGCAGGTCAGCAGATTTATGCATAGCCCAGGGTCTAAGCATTGGCAGGCTGTCAAGAGGATTTTCCGCTACCTTAGTGGCACTTTACATCTTGGCTTGTTTTATCCCAAGGGGGGATCATTGCCGCCAGACTTACATGCTTTTTCGGACTCAGATTGGGCTGGTTGTTTTGACACGCGAGTGTCCACAAGTGGTTTTTGTTTCATGCTTGGCAGTTCATGTATATCATGGTTGAGCAAGAAGCAACCTACTGTGGCCACTTCGAGTTGTGAGGCTGAGTACAGGGCAGTCTTCACAGCTACGGTTGAGTGTGTATGGCTCAGACGCCTTATGGCTGACTTGGGTGTTGGACAGGACACTGCCAACACTATCTACAATGACAGTCAGAGCGCATTGGCAGTTGCGAGGAACCCTGTTTTTCATGCTCGCACAAAGCACATTGAGGTGCATTACCACTATGTCAGGGAGAGACTCTCAGCAGGAGAGATCAGCTTGGCTTATGTGCCAACACAGGACAACCTTGCAGATCTTTTCACAAAGGCATTGTCTCGTGAGAAGCTTGAAGCTTTCCGCAAAGCTTTGGGCTTACTCCCCTTTGTGGACTGATCCTGTCCTCAGGGCATGGCACTTCCCTTTACTCATGTGCCAGCTCTCGTTCACCGCATCACTCCAGGGGGGATTTGTTACCATATACATGTGGTAGTGATGTGTGTGAGCACACTAGGACCGCCGGGGCATTTTTTCCCTCTTTAGGAGGTTTTTTCCCCCGTGCATTGTATATACGCCCATCACTCTAGGGCTAACTATCTTTCCATTGCACACTAAGTAACACACTCTCTATTGTGTGCCTCGAGCTTCCTTCGTCTTCTCCAAGCTGTGTGTGTTTCTCTGCAACCCTAATTCCAACACATTTACCCTCGATCGTCGCGATAGTGCATTGACCACTTTATTATGCTTACCAGCAATGTGAGCAACATGAAAACTAAATTGCAAAAGAAAATTTCCCACCTCCTTTGTTTGTCGGAAAGCTTGGTTTGCGTTATGAAGTACTTGAGACTTTGGTGGTCCATTTGCAAAATAAATGGAGTCCCCAATAGATAGCGTTTCCATGTGTCTAGGGCATGTAGAAAACCTAAAAGATCTTTTTCATTTATGCCGAAGACCCGTTGATCGATATTGAGCCTTCGGCTCTCATATGCTATGGCATGCCCTTCTTGAAGCAAAACTGCTCCAAGGCAATCACCACAAGCACCACATTGGACCTCAAATGGCTTTTAGAGATCCGGAAGCACAAGCACCAGTTGGGAAGTAAGCTTCTCTTTGAGCTTGTCAAAATCATTTTGCTCTTAAGTAGTCCATGAGTACTTAACATTCTTCTTGGTTAAGTCATGTAATGGTCCTGCTATTTGAGAGAATTTTGATATGAAGTGTCTATAATATACACACATACCGATAAAGCTTCGTAGCTCATATAGATTCCTTGGATTAGGCCATGCTTTTATTACCTCCAACCTTGATGGATCTATATGGATACCATCTTGAGAGATAATATGACCTAAGTATTGAATCTCTTGAAGGAAAAATTCACTCTTCTTTTGATTGATAAAAATGATTTTTTTCCTCAAAGCTTGAAAAGTTACCTAGAGATGTTGCTTGTGCTCCTCCAAGGACTTGGAGCAGATGATGATATCATCAAAGAACACTCCAGTAAACTTGCCATTAAACGTTGAATGTGGCTGGAGCATTTGTCAAACCAAAAGGCATGACAAGATATTCATAAAGACCAAACATTGTATGGAACGCGGTTTTTACGATATCTTCATTCACGATCCTTATTTGATGATAGCCACTTTTAAGGTCAATCCTACTAAAGTAGGTCAAACCTTGTAGCTTATCAAATATATTTTCTATCTGCGGTATGGGAAATCTGGTTTTGATAGTGATACGATTTAGTGCTCGATAGTCCACACACATGCGTTATGTACCATCTTTCTTTTGCACTAAAAGGATTGGAGAACAAAAGGGAGAGGAGCTAGACCTCACCATCCCCTTGTCTACCAACTCATATAATTGCATCATAATCTCCTCTTGTTGAGCTTGAGAAACTCTATAAGGAGGTTTATTAGGCGGTGAGCTCCCAGGTAGAAACTCTATCATATGATCATTGTCCCCTCGTTTTGGAGCTAACTCCATAGGGATGTCATCGATAAATACATCTTGTAATCTATTTAGAAAATTAGACAAATTTAATTATTATTGATTCCTACCACTTTGTTTTGTTAAAACATTAGCATCATTTAGAGACTCTTTGACAAAAATCATGTACAAGGAAACTAATCTTTTCATTGAGTTATCAAAAGCAGGTGAATTTACAAGTGGTATAATATGACCGGACTCATTGTCATCTATATACATGCTCTTTTCCCTGTAGGTGAAGTAGACTCTCCTTTTAGGGAACTTCATGTCAGCAGCCATGCGGTTTAACCATTGTGCCCTAGGATAACATCCTCATGTTGGAGAGGAGAGATGAAAAAGTCTTCTTTGTCAACATAGCTTTGGACATGAAGCCTCAAATTCCTAATCAAGGGAGTAACGGAGGCTTGCTATCCCTTGAAAACCCCTAGATAGTTACAATATCTCCCATCTCAAAAGCTTGAATGCCCAACTTAGTAACCAACTCCGTTGATATGAAGTTGTGAGTAGAGCCAGGGTAAAAAAGGATGAAGGCATCATGCTCCCTCACCTTTCCTGAAGCATAGGAAAGGGATGATCCTTTGCAATGAGCATTCTCTTTTAGAGCTTTGATCGTGGAAGCTCTAGGAGTCATTGCGGGCATTACTTTTAGGGCAAGAATGATAGCCATGTCCTTGCTCCCCACACTTAAAGCATTTGTGATCTTTACAAAAAGCCTCTAGCTCTTCAAGAGAGAGTTTGTTTTTACCTTTGTAAACTCCTTTCTCCTTGGTCTTGTTGTTGTTGTTGTTGAAATTGCCTTGGGAAGAACTTTGAGCATTGTTCTTCCCCTTTGCATCATTTCGATCTTTGTTTTCCATGGGCTTGCCATTCCTTTTAGCCCTTGTTAGAAATTGATATGAGATGCAACCATAGTGTGGTTGATGACTTTGGTGATAGAACCAGGCCATTGGGAGTTGACATACTCGGCCATTTCTTAAGGTAATCCCGCACAAAATTGTTGCTTTTTTGGCTCGGTAAAGTCTATCTTTTGAAAGATTGTAGCTTTGAGATGTAAATCCCAAAACTTCTCTACATACTTGTGGATAGACTCGAGGGAGAGTAGCTTCAAGATTCTCCATTCAGTAAGCACTTTGTTCTTGGCATCGCTTGTAAGGAATTGCTTCATTATGGAAACTCGTAGAGTTCTCCATGTCCTTGAGGCTTCGCCATTCCTACCGAGCCTAGCCCACCATTGACGAGCATATTTTTGAAAGTGCATAGCTACATGGTGTAGCTTGGAAGACTCTATGAAGCCCTCGTCTCCAAAGGCTGCATCAAATTGCTTGGATGAAGGCCAATACTTTGTCAGTAGCACCAAAGGTGCCATCATAGGTGAGAAAAGAGAATTCTTTCTTCCCTCTTTGAACTTCTTAAGCTTTTGGGACCTTTTTCAAGTAGGGTAGGATTTGTGATGTCCTTTCCTCTTGTATTCTCTAGGAGAATAACCGCTACTTTCATCGAAAGAGGAGGAAGGTGAAGAGGGTGACCTATTTTGCCCTTTTCTTCCTTTGTTTCCTCTCTTCCCTTTCGGAGTGACAAGGAGAAGGACTACAAGATGATCTTTTCCTCTTGGGAGGAGTTGGGGATCGTCAAGACCGCCGTCTTTGTAGAGCCACATCTTCAAAGGAATTTGGAGATTCACTTCTTCCTCATTCATTGGATTCCTCCTCTTCTCTTATCGAAGAGAGCCTTCTTTTGGAAGTCTTGACAAGAGGCTTCCTAAGCTCTCTCTCTCTCTCTCTCTCTCTCTCTCTCTCTCTATATATATATATATATATATATATACTTGGAGAGGAAGGAAATCCCATAAGCACAAAGTTGTTGAGTAACTTCGGCTTGCAAGGCAGGGTTGCCCATAGCTTGTTGCAACCTAAGTTCACAAACATTGGGGCATCATCAGTAGCACCTTCATGTGCAAAATCAAAGTTATCAATACACATTCTACTCTCTTGATTATTATCAGCCATGCTATTTAAACTTACGTGTATGCCACTTTGTGCTTTAGTACCCTCAAAAACCCTAGTTGCTACTCTTCTTTACCTTTGCAAATTAGTTCTCAAGCAGCCACACCCGTGGTTTAGAGACTGTTGATTGCAAAGAATAGTGGAGAGGGTCTAACATTGCTCGATTGATTATGGTTCCTGTTGAACTTACTAGTAGCTCAATAATGGTTTAAGTCAAAGACAAGCCCCAAGAGACTCCATTATTAAGTCTATAGTTCCCAACGGTGTACCTCAAACTAAGTCCTTTTCAACCAGGATAATAGATCCATGTCCCACTCACCCTCTTGCAATGAATAGGTCCAACCTTTCATGGACAACTTAAGGATCTCTCTTCTTGAGCAAGAAAAGAGAAACCAATAGCTCTGATTCCAATGTAATGGAAATGGCCTATGAACATTGAGAATAGCGGAATTAAGAGAACTATAGTGAGCATTTTTATGAGACTACTTTGAGAAAATAGAGAGTGAACTTGATTAGAGGTAGCAACATAAACATTATGCTTAATTAACTTGGCATGAACAATACTTTGCAAGAAAGAGAATTAGATAACTTGACATCAGTTAAGGACCGGATTTATGTGGAGCTGGTCTCTCCTCCAAAAGGCTTTTGTATTATAATTTTTCCCATAAAGAGAGACTTGGTACAATACAAGCTTTGTGTTCCTTGAGACCTTGATGGTGCAATGAAGATAGAGAGCTCGAGGCACCACAATTATACTTGTAACTTAGCTAAATGAAAGCATTAACTTGTCCCCGGCCTCAGTCCCAAGACCTCAAACGCCTTCGAAGGTGGAGAGAGCTAGCAGGGAATGAGGGTAGGGAAGAGGAAGAAGAAGCATTCTTATGAGAAAGAAATAGTTCCTCACTTATCACCACTCTTGTTGCATATCATAGCATAATAGCGTAGTAATGATGAACAAGAAGATGGCAAGCTTAAGCATTGAAGCATGGCTCTTGGTTGGATTTTCATTCCATAACCAAGAGTGTTGGTGTAGGCTCTCTCAAGCCTTGGTCACAACTAACAATAGAGGTAGCCTTTGGACAAGTGTCCTCCTTTCCCCTTTGAGAGAGAGGGCTTGATAAATGCTTTAACAATCAATTTAATTGGCTAAATTCCCATTGGACCTCTCTAAGGGTCAACCAATAGGCTTTAGGCACACCATGAGGGCAACCTAGCTAGGGGCTTGACATGTGTCTCTTTTGCCTCTTTGAGCAAGGGGTGCCCTTTGGATGAGGGGGTGGTCACTCAACCCCATCTCATGGCTCGCTCCCTCCTTTTTAGGCCTTGCTTTGACTTCAAGTACCTCAGGCACCTTAGCCCTCAAGTACCTTAAGAATTTCAAGCACCTTAATCATCAAGCATGACAAGCACTTTAGTTAGCAAGCACGACAAGCACCTTAGTTAGCAAGCACGACAAGCACCTCAAGCTTGGGCCGGGTTCCCACCTCCCTAGCTTGCCTAAGGTTCTAGGTATCAGGACTTTTAACACTAACCTTTGGAGGTATTTAATGAAGCTAACCCTAAGGTCTATCAAGATCCATTAGCTAGCATTGCTCTTTGATAGACCATCTCTCATTTGGACCCATTGACTTTGGTCCCGTGCTAAGATAGATCCATAAGCACATGTCTATATTCTAAATGTTATTCCCATTTATTCTCCCACATTAAATGATCAATTTAATATGAGAAAATCGTTTGGGTTAGTTAGATATTAGATTTTATGACAGTTCATCTCAAGGATTCAAGACTAAGGAAAAAAAAATGAAGGCACTAATGACACACCTATCTATCCATGCAAAAAATGTGGGCGTTTACTTTTTTGCTCGCAAGTTACACAAATGTACCATCCAATATGCTCACATAATGGAAATAGAAAGCACAAGAGAGACTATTCTAGATACTAATGTCGTACGTGTAATCACAAAACAAATAGTTCTAAGGTGCCGTTCGAGAGCTTCCACATGTTAGACTTTAACCTAGCACCAGTCATGCAACTTAATTCTATCGAAGCATGCCTTGTCTCTATTTGTATATCGTTCGCAAAGATTCATGAACTAACGTATGATGGCCAATATGGCTTGCGTGAAAGTGTAGTTAATATTCTTGCAAACATTGAAAAAGCACAACAAGTTCTCCCTCGCTTTATCGAAGATGAGGCTTCAATGTTGGTAGGCATTAAACGCAAGTTAGACTTTACACATTGCTACTTATCTGGACTTGTGAGACCATTATTGACATTAAAGGCCACCCATGCTCTTCTTAACAACTCTCTATAGAAAAAGGAGAACATAAGTATGAACAAAAAATGACTTGCCCACTTGCAACAAATCTCGAAAACATCAATTTCCTTGCAGACAAACATGACGATGAGGAATATACTCATACTTATGTTATGCTACACAACATCACTCTCGTTTTATGCTACACAACATTACTCTCGTTGAACAAGTAGTTGATTACAATGACAAAACTCTATATGTAGCACCATCAGAGGGCAACACCCCGTTTGGCTTATTTTTTGATGAGTTTTGTGAAGAGCTTAGCTTTCCTAAAATCTTCTTTGAAGAGACTATGAAGTACCATCATCACTTGTCAAAAAATTACAAACAGTAGCTAAATGGGAGCTTATGCACAAAGATACACGTTTTGCTCTCAATATTGAAAATTTATTCTTCAAGTCCGTAAAAATCATGACACAAAAAATACTAACCTCTAATTGGATACGTCTTTGCAAAGCAAAGCTAGACGGAGCAACATTGTGTGTTGGGAAAGTTTGTCAAGACACAAATATTGAAAAGCTACTATTATCACGACTAGGCTATAGAGATTTTGAAGCACTTCGTACTTCACCTAACTACAAAGAAAATTTGAAAAAGAATGTTTTTGGCATGATTTGGCAGTTAGGTTCACCAAATTTCTTTGTCATATTCTCTTTAGCCAAGAAAAGGTACAAACCCATTGTCACGCATCGCAACAAATAGGTGCACTTGAACAAGAAGACAATGAAAGCGATCGCTCTTTCACAGACGTCTGATCCGCGTAGATCTAGTAATAACAACTCGATTTTATCTTAACCGCTTCGCATCCATGAAAAGACTACTCCTCAACGATAGTACAATCTACGGAAAAGTTGTCGACTACTTCTTTGTCACAGAGTTTCAAAGCCATGGTAGTCGACATGATTATGGCATTCTGTGGGTTGAAGAAGGTCCACTATTTGATTGTGGTGATGAAGATAGCACCATCACTACATTTGTGGATAAGAACACAACTACAAGTATGCCATAAAATCTAATATCTAACCAACCATTAAACTAATCATTTGATGTGGGAGAATAAACAGGAACAAGGGTTAGGATATAGACATGTGCTTATGGATCTATCTCAACACAGGTCCAAGGTTAAAGGGTCCAAATGAGAGATGGTCTATCAAAGAGCAATGCTAGCTAATGGAGCTTTAAGACCTTAGGGTTAGCTTCATGAAAGACCTCCAAAGTTTAGTGTTAAGAGTCCTTAGACTGTAGGCAATCTAGGGTTGTGCTTGAGGTGGGAACCCGACCCAAGCTTGAGGTGCTTGTTGTGCTTGCTGACTAAGGTGCTTGTCGTGCTTGCTGACTAAGGTGCTTGAGGTGCTTAATGACTAAGGTGCTAAGGTGCTCCATGACTAAGGTGCTTGAGGGGCTTAAGGTGTTCCCAAAGTCAACCACAATCCCTACTCATGGAGGGGGGTGAGCCCTTATTGTAGGGCATGAGAGAGAACACACACACCCTCACACAAGTCAAGCATTGTCTAAAGAAG
Source organism: Adiantum capillus-veneris (assembly GCF_014529385.1). NCBI lineage: Eukaryota > Viridiplantae > Streptophyta > Polypodiopsida > Polypodiales > Pteridaceae > Adiantum > Adiantum capillus-veneris. The sequence continues at coordinate 12,694,346 of NC_140948.1, read as the reverse complement.
CAACAAGGACACATGTCAATTCTTCTCCATGTTACCCTCAGAAGGTGCCTAAAGCCTATTGGTTGGCCTCTCAAGTGGTCCAATGATAATTTAGCTAATTTAATTAGTTTATTATGCATTTATCAAGTCCTCTCTCTCTAAGGGGAAAGGGGGACACTTGTCCCAAGGCTAGCATGGCTACTTGATATACACTATGCATGTGATTGGCTAGGCTTGTAGGGGCCCAATCAACTTCTAGCATGAGCTACAAGGGGGGGTCGACCAAAGCAAGTTGGGGGTGTGCTTGGGGGGTATAGTCTCTCTCACACACACTCACATGCTCATTCTTGCTTGGCAAAGTGCAAGAGCTCCATCTCCTTCTCCAAGATTGTTGAGAAGTTGAGAGCATACACCAACATTCTTGGCTACGGAATGCAAATCCAACCAAGAGCCATGCTCCAATGCTTAGGCTTGCCATCTATACACAACAAATTAGTGCGCAACAAGCATTTGATATAGCACAATCGGTCATGTACATAAACACTAACTCCTTTGATCAAGGTGCATTGGTCCTAAAAAAAAACCCCTCCTTGCAAAAACTTGATCCATCAAGAAAAGACATATTCTTTCAAACTATTTTCCATAAATACTCTGAAAGACCAGAAAGCCTCCACCATATATGCTTGGCTGAATATACATCAACAATTAAGCAAGATGGAAAAACATACAAAATGCTACGTAAGGGTAAGATCATACGACTCGTGAAATATAATATTCTCAAAAGCTTAGAAGACTACTACAGGGAACAATGCTTACTGTACCTCCCTTGGACCACAAATGAAAACCAACATCTAAAAGAATCCTCTTCATGGAAGAACACATATGATGAATATTCACAAATCATAAAATTAAATGAAAAAAAGTTCAATAAAGATAGCATCCCAATAGAAAAACTAACAAAACAATGTATTCTCTCCCCAACCACAACTAGCATAACAAACAATGACCCACAAGAATCACATCAAATAGATACTCTCAATGACTTAAAAATGCCACAACTCTCTAAATGCAACTGTATCTACACAAATTCAAGTACCTCACAATGACAAATGATGACTACTATGCTGGCATTGAGAAACTTAACCCCCAACAATGACACATACTCGACGATGTAATGCTCAAAAAATGTATACTCCTAACAAAGTAATACATCTATTCCTCACAGGAGAAGCGAGAATAGGCAAAACTTTCACCTTGCTATTTGTAGTAGAAGGATTGCAAAGATTCTATAACCATAAATGTCACCAAATCCAAATTTTCCGAAGGCACTGCTAATGGCCTATATAGGAAAGATAGTTTTCAATATCGGTGGCACAACTATCCACTCCGCTCTTCACTTACCTCTAGTTCCATCTTCACAAACAAGTTTAAGTGCCGAAAATTTAGATGCACTTTCCCTCCTCTACAAAGGTTAAAAAATTGTAGTTTTTGAGGAGGTCTCCTTAATCGGCTCTAGGATGTTCTCAATGGTAGAGTCATGCTTGCGCGCAATTAAACGATCCATGACAAACCATTTGGTGGATTGGATGCCATTCTATGTGGCAATTTATGTCAAGCGAGTTCTGTAAAAGACACATGGATCTTTGGAAAAAAACATACACTGCTAGAAATTGTGTCTTCTACATATTGGCATACATATCCAAAGTGCTATGAGCTCACAATACCTATATGACAAAGCGATCCAATATTCATAAATATCCTTAATAGGCTTCAAGTTCGCCAACATAGCATTGAAAATCTAGATTACCTTAACCAAAACTACTATAGACCTGTTCCAAATAACATTCAAGTTTCTCATTTATTGTACTCCAACAAAGACAAAGACAATCACAACCTTCAAGTATTTAATCAAATAGAACGAGAATCGCACACTTTCATCGCCATCGATAAAAGAAACAACTCATGCAATAAAACAAAAAATATTCAAGTAGATCCAAAATTAACTGGAGGGTTGCATGCCACTCTAAACCTAAACACATGCATGGTTGTCGAGCTATGTGCAAGAAACTTGGACATTCTTGATGGATTGGTTAATGGCGTTGAAGGCGAGTATAAGAATTTCACTAAAACACTTAACAAAATAATAATCTAGGTCTATTTTGCAACCCCTATCGTTGGAAAAAAAAAAAACGCTATGAAAATCAAACACTATACTCATGGAGCATAATGGACTCCAATAGAACATGTCGTATGCGAGTTTCAGGTGGGCAAAAATTACTTGAATACGATGTCAAGATCACAATTTCCAGTGCAACCAACTAGTGTACGAACAATCCACCGTTCACAGGGCCCGAAATTGCAGACCCTAGCTTTCAATCCCAAACACATAAGAACACACGGCCTTGCATACACATCACTGTCATGTGTGTGAGACCGAGCAAACCTACACCTGCTCAAAAGAATGCAACCTTCCCATATCAAAGTCGACCAAATTGTGTTAAAAGAATTAAATCGCCTTCAAGTACAAGCCAAACGGATCTCCACTCAGAAGACATTGGAAGCTTACTCAAACACACATATCATCATTTAATCACTAAATGTCGCGTCTTTCAAAAAACATATTACAAAGATTATAGCAAATTCCACGGTAATGGCATCACATGTGCTCTATTTGCAAGAAACAAAAAAATAACTTGTCACATGCCATACCAGGCTATTTGCAACACCAATTCAATGCAAATATGGACGTCTCTCTACTGCACCGACAAAATCTACCTCACTTGAAATCTGTCCATATCTCTCGTCCAAGAGTAGAGATAATACACACAACCAATACCATAACCGTCGAGGTCGCTTCCCTTTACAGTTCCCCCGCAACACCCTACCAAATTTGATCAATGCGTTATCTCTGATTCTCAAAACCGCGATACAAAAAATTCAATCATTATCCTAGGTGACTTCAACATTGACATTAATGCTCAAAATACTTCATACAATCGTCTGTCCTCCACACTAAATAAATGGAGCATCAACCAATTGTTAAGATATCACAACTATCCACGATCATCACTGCACCACATCTAGGCTAGCTCCACAATCTCCACCTATGAAACAAGAACAAATTTTATGTATTGGTTAGATCACATACATTATGATGCCTTATTAAACCTTTAATATTTCCATTCCACACTCAATCAAGCTCGATCAACTTTGTGCAAGCCACTGGACGTATGTCCATAGCGTATTGGTTTGTAGCCTCTCCTGGATTGCGCTGGCCAGAGATCAAGCACAAGGAGTCTTGGCTGCCCAAATTTTTTTCTGCTGCCGTCTCACGCTGCCAATATCTTTTTGACATATGGCTTCCAGGCCAAGCTTGGGCGGTGTGTAAGCAGCTTAATAATACTGCTTTCTTCTTTTTACATCGAAGCAGAGAAGAGCACCTTGTGTGGCGGGGAAGGATGCAAGGCACGACTACCGGAGCTGGTGTCCCTTGCGTCTCAGTTCTGAGCAACCGGACACGTTCATGCTACGTCTTGCGGGTAGTGGGATCAGTTCGTCTTAGCCCTGCCCATCGCAGAATTTACAACACCACAAGCTTAGCAATTTTTCAGCGAGATGAGAAGAAGGACCTTCTGGCAGGTGTACACAGAGACCATATGCAGTCCATTGCTCGCATCGTGGAACAAGTTCGTTTCTTACCCTCACTATGTTTGCAAAACTGTGCAAAAGATGATGCTAATCATGCATACCACGCACATGTGTACACACAAACTCTCTCCAAGCCTGGAGCTTTGAGATTACCAAGGACAGGCTTCTGGTATTTAGATTCCATCTGCCTATAAACTGAAAAGGAGTCTTTGCTAGCCATGTTGAGTATGGACTCTTTGGATATGAAAGATATTTGCCAGAAAGCAATCATGATTTTCTTTTGACCATAAAAGGGAAATCCCAAGGAAGCTAGACGCTTGTGATTGAGCTGATGGTGCAAATTGATTCCTCAGTTTTGGTTTGGAATGCATATATACAGCGAAATGGAAAAACAAAATAGAAATGCGAAGAGAATGGCCAAAGGTATACAATGAAGGGGGACTAATGTAATTAATATACGGCTGGGACTTGCTTCAGAATCTGAGATAGTGACCTGTTAGGACTGTTTGGGACTGCTTTATCGTTTGCAACTTCTCTCTCTTACTCTCATCAAACATTCATGAATCAGTGATTTCGCCTTCTTCTGTCAGTCTTTGCATCAGTGAATACCTAGCCTTGCAACCAATTTTTTTCTGTGGGGTCTTTTCTGTCCCTTTATATCCTAAACGAAACTTTTGTAAGAACCTTAGTTTCTTCCACTAACAATCTTTTGTGCTCGATTTTGCAGCAATCGCTTAGTTTTTGCCTTAATTGCATGCTACATTGCTCTGTTGCCCTACACCACCTCTGTTAGTACCCTTATAGGTAGTGGGATAGGTGCCACTTGGAAGCTGGCTGCCCTCTCAGCTTGTATCATGTTATTATTGCAGAACGTCAACATGCGGGGTCTGAGGCCTCTTTTTTTGAAGCGATAATGCAGGGTGCTTGTTCGACAAGCTGTCACAAAGTGATGATGTGGCATGATGGTATTGGATCGGAAGAGAGGAGTGAAGGCCGATTGGAGCTGGATTGGAGCATAGGACCGAAAGTCTGAGGCTGGGCTGGCACGAATTGCGATGCGATTCGTGGGACGCTTACGTGGTTGATTTTTTGGAACGCTATAGCTTTTAAGCGGCAGCTTTCGATAGCGATTGCTTTTGGGCCTATGTGCCTTTAAATATGAGGCCTTGGGGGTCTCTGTGAGATCGAGTTGGCTACATCCTACTCTTTATTTATGCTTTCACATGTATGATGTGCTCATATTTTTGGCATGCCAAATTGCTAATTCTTGCATGTTGTAAATGAAAAATAGGTCAATGTAGATGAATGCAAGCTCTCCATTAAGACTCTTAAGAGTCTCAACAAAGATCGTGATCCAGAGGAGGAGCAAATATTTCGAGACCTCTACTTGGAGTTGGAGGAGATTGATCGCCGTGTTTTTCGCACACGGTCCTGCAAGAAGGTGTTTGTGCGAGCTTCGGCAACTACAGGTAGAGGAGCTTCCACTCCGGTTGAGGAGCTTCCACTCCGGTTGCTCCTGGGAGTGGTAGAAAGCGGCACAAACACCCAGGATCTATGTGTGGCGAGGCTCAGGTAGCGGATCTACTATGGCGGCCACCACTTTGGAGAATGTGCCAATTTCTAGGTCTGTGGATGCTAGAGAGCAAGAGTTTGATGATGAGGGCAACATCCTTAGTGAGGGAGATTATGGTCTTGCATCCAATACATTTGATTCAACTAGTGATGAGGATGATGCAACTACCGCTAGCTCAAGCTCGGATTACATCTCCGATGATGAGAGCGATATGTGCACTTAGGACTCTCTCTTTATGCTTTAAAGTTTGCACCCATGGTCCATGAGACTATGAGTTGTGTCACTACTTTTTGTCACTTGTATCTCTCGAGCCTCGACTCTCTACTTTATGTAATGAAATTAAATGCAATCATGATCTTCTTTTTCCGAACATTGCCGTTTCCAATGTCCATGGATACATCTTTCATGTTCTAACTTGTAAGACTTAACTTTTAATTTGTAAGTACTTAGTACTAAGTACTAAGGTCTATGTTATGACTCATAATAGAGTATAGGCTCTAAAGATGTATGATTTTTTTTTTTTTGTATCGTACATTACGTCAACAGACGTCTAAATTTTTTTAGTTCGATTAGTACCGCACGTCTTCGTACGTGTAACCATCGTACGTGACCGTACGTGTCAATCCTGCTGCCAGCTAGTACACCCTCTCTCTGTCCATATGCTCAACTCATGCTCAAGTCTTAGGTGACCCCTCACACATGGCCTTGTTTAACATGAAGGTCAACAAACCATCAATATGATCCCTAGCATGTATGAAATGCTCTATCACAATACCATTATAATCATGCGCCCTCTCTGTGTGCAATTTGTCAGTGGCTCGTCTCACCATCTCTGTTGTGAAGAAAGTAAAAGTGGGAGGACACGACTTTGGTGTGTGGCCGCTTTTGGGGAGCTAAGTTTTTAGCATAATCCGAGCGGGCTCGCTGTTGCCCTCGCCCACCTCCCTCGCGCACGCACTTCACCCCCCTCTCTCGCCATCGCTCTCCCCTCCCCCCCCCCAAAGCCTCCCTCGCGCTGCCCTGCCCGCTGCTTGCTGTCAGCCCAGCGCACAGCCACTGCCGCGCCTCAGCTCGCCCGCCCCAGCCTCTCATTCCCGCCAGCAACCCGTCCCCCCCCCCCCCCCCCCCCCCCCCACTTCTCAGCTCACAGGGAGTCGTCTTCTCAGCTTTCTGGGAGTTTTGCGTCACCTTTTCCCTTCTCGATTCAACAGCAGACACAGATGGCGGCTTCTGCTCCACCTCAGAGGGACTCTACAGAAATCCCCTCGCCCGACACCGCGGAGCCGACCCTTCGACTTGCTCTCTCGCCAAAAGAGCTTCCTTGATGGCCGAAGTGGAAGGTTTGCAAGCCACTTCAGTTATCTGCAAGATCATAGGCACTCTACCCAATCGGGGCGAGGTTCGGGATCTACTTCAGGCCCGCCTTCTCTCCAATGTGGGCAAGATCACCGATGTCCACATCCTTGGGAGAGGGTACTACCAGATAGAGTTCGAGTCTCTAGAGATGACGGCCAAGGTGATTTCGATGAGCCCGGTCGGCATCCGAGCAGCTCGAGCCTACTTTAGACGATGGCATCATGGTTTTGACACCTCTAAAGATGTGCTCGAGGAGGAGGCAGACTTGTCGATTTTGGTCTGTTTCCCAGGCTCGAGACGAGAGTACCTCTCTCTTCTCCACAGGATTGGTTCCATGTTCGGGACAATTCTGGAGTCTTCGCGCATTGCAGCTTCTGCTATGGTCAAGGCTGCAGCAGGTTTACCTACTGTGTGGGTTCTTGTTCGAGACACATTCCCTCCCCAAGGTGGTACTGCTGCCTCGGGTGAGTTGGGGATGGATCAGACAGAGTGCGGAGTATGCGGGTCTCCCGAATCAGTGTTTCATTTGCAGACAGATGGGCCATTTGGCAAAGCCTCTCCTCACAAGAGACCTCGACCCACAACGTATGCGCAGCCTCCCAAGGTTGAGCATGCCCAGCAGCTATATACATAGGACGCACATGCTGGTACCTCGACTGAGACCAGCGATCAGACAACTGATGGTTGGCAGCAGGTGCCTGGCCGCCTCCGACATGGGCGGGCTCGCCCCACTGCTCCCCCTGGTGGCCGACCTTCTGCAGCTCAGCAGCACTTGGTTCCGACCGGGGATTGTTTTGACCCCCTTCAGCAGGACCTGCCTGAGGAGGCCCCGTCCACTTTATTTCCTCCACCTCCAGCTCCTCCTTCCTTAGACGCTGCCGCTCCGCCTCCCTCGCCTCCTCCCCCTCCCCCACCTCCACCCTCGCCTCCTGCCCCTCCTCTCTCCCTGGTGGGGCCCACAGCCTCATCTCCCGACCCCTCCTCCACTCCTCCTCTGACGTAGGGGACTGAACACGCGTTTGCCGCCGCGAGGCGATCTCTTCGTAGTGCTTTTGCTACGAGTTGTGTAGCTTGAGAGGGACAACCCGACCCGAGGCCGCCTTTTTTGGTGCAGACTTCTCCTTTTGCAGTAGTCCCTAGAGGTTTGGCTAGCTTTGACATTCGCAGACGCTGGGACTTGAAGACTACAGCTCCACATGGTTCTTGGGTGACTCTTCTCCTGACCTGGAGGAGGCTTTCTTTCGAGTCCACGTCCTCTTTCTTGCAGCTAGAGGCATTGAGGCTTTGGACATAGCGGTGGGTTTCTTCTTTCCGCTGTGCGGTAGGGATCCCACAGAGTGGACCCTGCACATAGTTCTTGACTGGCTCCAGATTCAGGCTACCGAGTTCTCACACCACACAAAGGACTTAGGGGTGACACATCTGGTGCAGACACTTTTGCCTCTTGCCACGTTCAGCATGACGCCTCCGCCCTCCGCATGCAGCGGGTTGCAGGCACATTGTGATGTAGTTGTTTGCTGACACTGAGAGCCCTCCTTGTTATGTATTTGTTCATGAGGATTCTTAGATAGAGGATGTAGCCCTTCGGGCTGCACGCTCGGCTTGGGCCTAGGCGGGACAGTCACTCCTTTCGCGCTTGTCTAGGGGTCGTTCGGATGCGGATTACTCCCCATCCAAACCGGCCTCAAAGATAGCGAGGTTGGCTGCTGTTGCAGTATTTGTTTTCTCTCTGTGACTCCATGAGGATCATCTCATGGAATGTGCATGGATTAGGAGGGCCCTAGTTTCAACGTCAAAGGGGTCTGCTGCATCAGGACCTTCAGAGATGCCTTTGTTGGGTGTTCAAGCCCAAGTTTGGTCCAGTGTGTCAAGCCCGTGGGAACATCTCCCAAAGCATGCAGTTAACACACTTAGTTTGCATGGAAGGTTTAATCTATATATATGTAACACTTATTTTTAATCAAATATATCATAGCGTGTCTTCATATTGTGTCGACTCTCTCTCTCTCTCTCTCTCTCTCTCTCTCTCTCTCTCTTTCATCTCCTCTCTCGTTCTTTGTGTGCTGCATGCCTCCAAGGCCTCCATGGATCCTCATCGCCGACATCCACCATAGCCGTTGCACCCAACACTCGTATCAAAGCCCCAGGTTGGCTAGGGCGTTGGCATGTGGCGCTAGCAGAGCCCAGGCGTAGGTGTTCTAAAACGCTCTCTCTCAAGCGGCTCCCAGGCGGGCAATACGCAGGTGAACTGACTCCATCGTGGGCAAAAGACATTTCAAGACGCAGGGGCAATCGGCAGTTGTAGTGCATTTCAAGAAGCCGTTCTTGGCGCAGTTTCCAGAGCACAAGCGGCGCTTTAACATGGTTGTGGAGCCGCAAACGTGAAGGCGTTTTTGCTGGCGTATCAAAACACCGCTAGAGAAGCTGTCATTGGTGGCGCAGGCAAAACAGCCTCCGATAGTGTTTTGAAATACTATTGCAGCAGGCCTAGAGGACGTTCAGCTCAACAGGCTGCCCGTGGAGCAGTCCTCTGCAGAGCGTGTTAAAACGCCTATTGTAGAGTGGGACGAGCAAATAAACAAGCTTTCACAATTAATATCCAACTCTCTTACTCTATTGAATACCGCAAGCCTCCAAAGGTTGTTAATAGTGTTAAGAGTATCAACATGATTATCTTGTGGGTGTTACGCTGCCCATTCTTGAGGGAGATGAAGACCGCACAAATCGAAAGTTTGCTACAACACATGCAGAGTCCACAAACTATTTTTTCAGTGTCATAGAAGTTTTTTTTCTATTTGTCAACACAATCATATACTTTTTAGTCGAAGCCTTCTTTTAACTTGTCTGTTGTCAGTTATTTCCATGCAGTCAAAATTTTGTAAAGGGTTATAGACACTGCCACAAACAAAAGTGGTAAGACCTCCCTGTTTTGTTTGGTCAAGCTCTTGTTGTCTCACATTGATAGCTGTTTGAGGGAAGTACACACCTATGTTGTTGTCCAGGGGGGGACTTCTACTCATAGTTTCAGGTGATTGGACTCTGCCATGGTCTGTATCAAGTCCATAGTCAGTGGTTTGGGCTTGAGGGGGGCTTTGTTTGGTCCAGTGTGTCAAGCCCGTGGGAACATCTCCCAAAGCATGGAGTTAACACACTTAGTTTGCATGGAAGGTTTAATCTATATATATGTAACACTCTTTTTTAATCAAAAATATCATAGCGTGTCTTCATATTGTGTCGACTCTCTCTCTCTCTCTCTCTCTCTCTCTCTCTCTCTCTCTCTCTCTTTCATCTCCTCTCGTTATTTCTGTGCGTGCTGCACGCTTCCAAGGCCTCCATGGATCCTCACCGCCGACATCCACCATAGCCGCTGCACCCAACAGCCTTGTGGGTGGTGAGATTGACATTCTTATGCTTTAGGAGCATCATTTTTGTGAGAGTTGCATTAGATAATGTGGTCAGATTTTGCGTGGTAGCTATGAGACGTTTTGGTGAGCTACTATACAAACTGGTGACATGGCTAGCCCCGTAGACACGCAAACTATGGCAGTAATGCCACGTTGCAATAGGACGGAATCCCTGAAAAATGCACTGGTAGGCTGACATGGAAAAGCGTACGGAAATTCCGCTTTTTACGGTGTTGGTAACGTGGCAGCGTGTACGGATTTCCGAAAAAAAGCACTGGATGAATTAATTGCTTTATGGAACTATTGCTTTTGATTTTGAAGCTTTTAGGGCTGTGCTTTTAGCATCCCTTGTAACCTTCATAATGTCTGCAGAGCATCTGGACGCAGAGTCTGAGAGCGAGCACCCGCGGGAGTTGTACTTTGCTCAAAGATTAATATAAAAAGAAATACTGAAAGGGGCGCCTGTCTTTGGGGCCAAAACCTCTTGGCACGGAACTCCGCCGGGCCGTGTCATATCAATTGTGAATTTTGTGAACTGTTTTGAAGTGAGACTCTGCTGTGTCGCGGTAGAATCTTGACTTAGAGTGTCCAAGTTTGTTACAGTGGTATCAAAGCGGAGAAAGATTCTTCTTCTACGGAGGATCCAATCCTTTTTACAGCGCACACAGCTTTTGCGAAAGAATCTTCATGCCATGACCTCGAACTTATTAGCCACTCCCACCCTCATACATCGCGTATCGGGCACGCTCCCGTCTTCATTGCTCTGTCTTATAGGGCATAAAGCCATTAAAAATCCCAGATTACCCGGGTTCTGGTGAAGAATCTGATAGAGATGACACCTCTTAGTGGGAAGGCAAAGAAAAGTTGAAGATCCGGCACGGGTACTGAAGAAAAGAATGAAGATTTGAACAAATTTTTTTTCAGACAAGTTTGCCAGAAAAGGAGTACAAACGTCAATTGCAGATTGGCATATGCGTGAACAGATTGATTAAGTACTCCAAGGACCGATACACCTGAAGAATTACCAGATTGATAAGATTTATTTGAGACCGCGTGTGGCCATTGCTTCTCCTCTCAGGTAGGGAGTGAAGCCGAAAAGACAGACGAGTGTAGAAAAGCAGAACCTATACTCGTTGAAAGACATGGACAAGCGAAGCAAAAAAGCAAAGCTTCGGAAAGGGCAAGAAAAAGGCAAAGCAGCCTAGATTTCGCCCAGTTTCTGACTGTCACGAGGACGTGGCAATTGCTAACTTGAGTTGTTGGTTTCTTTCCGATGATTTTTGTTTATTTTTGGGACCCTCTTTTTGAAGTTGCAAATGGTCAGACATTGTATGGCTAGTGTGAAACGGCCGAGAGTTTCACCCGCAATCGGGAAGGGCAGGTCACCATGAGTTGGTCGGGCCAATCGGCACTGGAATCCGAGCAGTAAAAGGGTGTCTAGGCTCAGTTCAAAGTCATTTAGGCCCCTCGCGACACTTATAAATTGGTGGGTACTAAAGAATTAACTCAAAAGAGGCAAACTGGACACATGGCGGCTCCTGAGAAGCTTTCCCAGTCTGCATGAAGAGGGGGCGCCCATTTCAAGAGAGGGGGCTGATTTCAGCCCATAAGTGAGTGCTACAGTTGTGTGAGTAGTGGGTGCAGGTGCTCACAACTTTAATGGAAAGCTTGCCTTCTCCCTTGCTCTATGTAGCGCGACGATTTGCTCTCGCGCATCTCTCCCCCCCCTTTGCACATATGGTAATGCCCCACTAGTTGGGCTTCTCAGATGACCATGTACAGTTCTGGGGGTTTATGCGCGTTTGCCAAGCAAGAGCCTTCTGTACTAGGAACTGGATTAGCTAATTGGTAATCCCCTTCAAGTATGCACAGTTCCATAGTGAAGGAATGTGAATACGGAGAGTTTTCTCACGTGAAAACTTGTCCGATTTACAAGGGAACTGTCCCATTGTGTGTGGGAGTACCTGAGACGCGTAGGCGTGTTCGCTCCGTCTGAAACGGTCCAAAACAGAGAATTACAGCCTGCTGTGTTTTTCTGCAGGTTTAGAGTTTCGCACCTAAATTGCAGGAAATTGCCATTATTTGCCAGGGGAGCCTGGGAAAGGCCTTGGGATGCGTATACAGGGCAGTAGGCACCTAATAGTGGCCAAACAGAAAATTATAGTATGCTGAAATTGACCTGCAGCTCACTGGAAAGCTTCCATACCGCAAGGGAAATTGTCCTTGACGTGTACTTTTGACCTACAGGGATATTTGCGCCGTTATGTTGGCGAAATTGGGTCAAAAACCTGCAATTACAACCATGGACAGGTTTTGACAACTTGGTGAGGGTTAGGTGGAAGCGTTTGGATCGTTTTTTTTTTGCCAGGGGAGTCTCGGGAAAGCATTGGGTGCTTGTACAGGACAATTTAGAGAGATTTCTTGCGAGGAATCTCGTCTAATTCAAGGGGCAAGTGACCCTGCAGGTGCAAGAGCTCGAGGGCTACCCAAAAAAGTGATCGGCACGCGCATCGGAGCGCAAAACAGAGAATTCAGCGAGCTGCAATTTCTCGCTAGGCTCGGCAAAGAGCTCTAAAGTGTGTGGAAAGTCAATGTTTGCTTGGGATTTTGTCCGTGGAGGATTTTCAGCCCGATAAAAGTGTGACAGCTAGAAGGTTACAGGTTTTTCTCAAGTTTAATAAGAATAAAGAAATATCAAAAGGGGCGCCAGTCTTTGGGGCCAAGCGGTGTCGCTGTCTGCTTGGTAGCGCTCTAGCTGCCAGGCTGTGGTTTGTCTTGAAGTGTTGAATTCCTCACAGGTTTATTCGTGAAGTTCCTTTGTGTTGTAAAGTTTCGGGTGAAAGCCAAAACTTACTGCCCTAAGGGCGGGCCGGTTTCACTGACAATTCTACCGAGGACTCATCTTCAGATACTTCGGACTCTGACGATCACATGTTTTATGCAAAGAAACATTTTTATAAAGCCAACCAATATGACTTCCTCGAAGATAAAAGCAAGAAAGTAAAAGAATTTAAAGAAGGTGGACACTCGATTTGAATCCTTTCCGAGATGCTCGAACATGGTGGTTCACTCTTCTATTGAGAAAGGAAGCTTCGGTTAAATGGTTGAAAGGTTTTTTATTTCTTCTTGGCTGACTCGGGAGTACGAAAGAGATATACGAACTGCTTGGAATTATCTTCGGATGACCAAGGGAGATTCTTTGGACGCTTATTGCGAGAGATTTTGGAACTCTTTTCTACCAGCCTCTTCATTTACGAAGGTCTTGTTTAAGGAACAGATTGAGCGGTTTTGTTGTGGACTTCCTACAGAGTTCCGACACTACAGCTCGGAACAGAAGTTGCATTCTTTTGAAGAATTGATGGGTCATGTGAAACGGGGTTTTTGCGATACAGTCGGGAAGTTTGACTTACCCCACGGATGAGATCTTGACTCAGAGAACGCAACAGATCTTTCACAATGAGAGTAGAAAGAGAAAGAGTTCCCAGAACAAAGAAAAGAATGATAGACGTCCCCGACAGACTCTTAGAGAAAGGGTTATCTATCTCAAAGAGGGGAAGTGTTTTGGATGTGGGGAACATGGGCACATCTCCGCAAAGTGCCCCAAAAAGGCACAGCAAGAACAGCCTACAAACAAGCCAGAGAGTTCTAGAGTAGCAGAGGCATGTGGCAGAAAAGGTAGATGAAAACAGAACTAGTACCACATTGCGTGGGACCCGAACCAGCCAACTTCTTTTCACTTGAATTGGCGGCTCGATTTGGGATTAAGCCCGACAGGCTGAGGCCACAGGCGGAGGTAGTTCTAGCGGCACCCGGACGGGATGATGCCATTACATCGATCATTAGCAAACTTCGTTTGCAATGTCAGGGGTGTTTAGGGCACGAGGACTTCTATGTAATGCCCTTGGGAGGTTGTGACGTCCTCCTTGAAATCCCTTTGTACCATACGACAATGCTGTGGTTGACTCTCGGGCTGAGAAAGCGACTTTGACAAATGAAGGGCACAGAGATTGTATTTGATGAAATTCAGCTTCTTTCCTCTTTTTCTGGAGAGAACTGAATGATGATTGAAGGTCGAATATGTTTTGACCTAGAAAAAGAACGCCAAGATTTTCTCCACACTTATGCCGATTGCTTTTCTGACGGCCTGCCAGGCGAGTTGCCACTAGCTCGTCCTGAGGATCATACCATTGATCTGATACCTGGAAGCATACCACCGAACCGGCCACCTTACCGTGTGAGCCGAGCCCAAAATGAAGAGATTATGAACCAAGTGAAAGACCTCCTGGAAAAAGATCTTATTCAGCCGAGTACTTCACCTTATTACTCTCTGGTGTTGTTGGTTTTGAAGAAAGACGGATCTTGGAGAATGTGCATCGCTATAGAGCTCTCGACAAAATCATCATAAAGAGCAGATTTCCGATTCCTAGGATCGATGATATTCTAGACCGACTACAGGGATCCTCTTGTTTCAGCAGGATCGATTTAAAGAGCGGACATCATCAGATCCGAATCGTGCCGAGAGATGTCTATAAGACAGCTTTTCAGATGACTTTTGGTTTATCTGAGTTTTTGGTGATGCCTCTTGGCCTAACCAATGCTCCAGCGACATTTAACTGAATGATGGACATGATTTTTTGAGAGTACAAATTATTTGTTGGCACTTTCTTTGACATCATTGTTTTCTCCAAGGATGAGACAAAACATAGAGAACATCTGCTACGGGTCTTTCAGGCATTACGAGATCACAAGTTGGTGATTAATGCAAAGAAAAGTGAATTTTTCCTACCTGGAGATACACTTTTTGGGACACATCGTCTCACCAGCAGGAGTGCAGATGGACCCGGCCAAGATAGAGACCATTCGTGATTGGCCCGATTTGAAGAATGTCTATGAAGTTGGAAGCTTCTTGGGCTTATGTTCTTACTATCGGCGGTTCATTAGAAAGTTTGCAGAGGTTGCTTCCCCTTTGCATATCTTGACACAGAAAGGAGTCCCTTTCTCGTGGGGACCCACAGAGGTGACTGTCTTTCAGACATTGAAAGAGAAGTTGACTACAGGACCAGTTTTGACTTTGCTGGATTTGCAGAAGTCATTGAAGTATATTGTGATGCTTGTGGTCGTAGTCTAGGTGCGGTCTTAATGCAAGAAGGCCATGTCATTGCCTACGAGAGCCGATTGTTCTCAAGGCCGGAATTGACAGCACAGATTTATGAGAAAGCTTTTGGCGGTTATCCATGCTCTTACTCAGTGGCGACATTACCTACCCGGAGCCGATTTTACGGTCTTTACAGATCACCAGAGTTTACGCTACTTCTTGTCACAGAAGCAGCTATTGAAAAAGCAGATGCGGTGGGCGAACATCTTGTCATAGTTTCACTTCCAGATTGTCCATGTACAGGGACATAAGAACTTGGTGGCAAAGAAAAGGTCTCGGAAGCCGTTGGTTCTTGCTATTTCCTCGATACATCATAAGAGCTTCGAGGATATGGTCGATCAGTATGCCACAAATACAGATTTTGCAGATATTTTCACTCGGGTACGGAATGGAGAGATATTAGCGGGATATTCCATTCGGGATGGCTACTTGATGAAGAAAATTATGTTGTGGGTTACACAGCTGTTAAGGGAAAAGGTTTTAATGAATGCCAGTGTCCACCTTTTACGGGTCACCGTGGCATTGCTTCCACCTTGAAAGGTGTGGAGAGATACTTCTTTTGGCCGAGATGTCACAGGACGGGCACCACGTGCCAATAGAAAAGAACAGACTGAATAAACTTTTAGCACTTCAATAACAACTGAGAGAGAGAGAGAGAGAGAGAGAGAGAGAGAGAGAGAGAGAGAGAGAGAGAGAGAGAGAGAGAGAGAGAGAGAGAGAGAGAGACACGCGACACGGAGTGGCGGAATTCCACCCAAGAGAGTATTGGCCCCAAACCTTGGCCCTTTCGGTATTTCTTTATATTGCATCAACACAGTACAAGCCGGTACTCGAGACTTTGCACCTTCTTTAGGAAGCATACCAAAGAATGAGCCCTAACCTCATATTTAAAGGCCCTAGACCCCAAAAGCAGTTTACAGTAAAAAGCCTTTAAAACTCAAAAGCTTCCGGTCCAAAAGCAATGCTCAAAAGCTACCAACGTAAATCACAGAAATCCGTACAGCCTGCCACGTCATCAGCTAGTGCAAAACGCAGAAATCTGTACAGCATGCCACGTCATCATGCCAGTTCAATTTTCGGATATCTGCAACGTCATCAGTTTTTGCGTGTGTGCGGGTCCTGCTTCATTTTAATCCTTTGTCACTTGGGGCCCCATCGGACGGGGTCCCCATAAGTTGGGCGGACTTCTTCTGTTACTTGTTCTTCTTAGGGTTTAGGCCCCTCGGCCGGCATCTGCAAGTTGGCTCCATTCTTTAGGCTTTGACACGTCAGCAGTTTGTTACACGAGACTCAAGGACCGCCATTTGAGATTGTTGAAGGTGCTGCGAAGGTTCCACCCTTCTTAAGCACGAAAGATAAGATTTTTGAAGCGGATGAGTACACACACGATTTAGATACGGCTTTTGCCAAAGTCCGCGAGGCTTTACAGAAATCTCAAGAAGGACAGAAAAAGGCAGCGGATCGCCATCGTCACGATTTGAAATTGAAGGAGGATGATTGGGTGCTCTTACGCTTTGAGAAGGCACGCCTCAGAAAGAAGAAGGGAAAGGAGAGGTTTTTTCCAAAGCTTAGTATGAGATACACACGATTTAGATACGGCTTTTGCCAAAGTCCGCGAGGCTTTACAGAAATCTCAAGAAGGACAGAAAAAGGCAGCGGATCGCCATCGTCACGATTTGAAATTGAAGGAGGATGATTGGGTGCTCTTACGCTTTGAAGGCACGCCTCAGAAAGAAGAAGGGAAAGGAGAGGTTTTTTCCAAAGCTTAGAATGAGATTTGAAATTGAAGGAGGATGATTGGGTGCTCTTACGCTTTGAGAAGGCACGCCTCAGAAAGAAGAAGGGAAAGGAGAGGTTTTTTCCAAAGCTTAGTATGAGATACTACGGATCTTTCTAGATCTCTGAAAAGATCAATGATTGTCTCCTTCTTATTGAAACTGCCCGACACTTGGAGGTTTTACAATGCATTTCATGTGAGCCTCTTGAAACCTTTTAAGGGTGATGTGCCTGAAGATGGGGAGCCTGATGAGCAACCCGAAGTGGAAGAAAACGAGGAGATCCTTGTTCCTCAACAGATTTTGGCACATAAGACACAAAGAATAAAGGTTAAGTTCGAAGGCGGTTCTTGGTTAAGTTCAAGAACTATCCTGCATTGGATGCGAAGTGGATGGAGGAGGAGGACCTAGCAGATACTCCTCAGATTGTGAAACTTTACCTCGAAGCTTTTGATTTATCATAGTCTATCCAAATGGAACCCAGAATTCAGCTTGGCCGGAGATCTGGTGTAGTGGGATGCACAAGAGGGGAGTTACTCCGCTCCTTTCTCAACAGATGCCTTGATTTTTGAATACTAGAGTCACTGATGTCTCTTTGAGCTTCAGGGTACTGAGAGTTGATAGTATTCTGCTCGATGACTTTATGAAATGAAATTCCGGAATATGAAACTGATTTGTTCTTGACTTGTTTTTAAGTGCAGGAACTGATAGGCGAAATGACTGCAGCATTTTGGTCTAATTAATCTCGAATAGACATGGTTGCAATAGGGGTTAGTCAATCGGGCATCGATAAGGTCTCGACTGGATCTAGATGCTATTGCTAGCTACATTACCGATAAATCATGGTCTAAGATCCGAATGAATGTTGAATGTCATGTGATGTCCTGTGATGTCGTGTGATGTGACTGTCGATTGGTACATGTGCTAGATGTGTGCTCCTAGTACGCAGGTACTAACAATCAGTGTCTGCTAAGACGGTTTATGGCCTCTGTCTGTTTTGCAGGCGTAATCGAGGGTGATTACAATGCTTTCAAGAGGGGAGTAGGTCACAAAGTGATGATGTGGCTGCCAGAACCCTAATTCTGCTGAAACCCTAACTTTAAAATAAAAAACCCTAATTCTTTTGAAACCCTAACCCTAAAATCAGAAACCCTAATTCTGTTGAAACCCTAACCCTGAAATGCTGACTGGCTGGCTGCAGCGTAAAACACGGAAAGGCTGCCACGTGGAAGGCTGTACGGACCTCTGTGATTTGCGGCAACAGCTGGACTTGCTTTTTCCACGCAAGTTGGGAGAAAGAGAGAGAGAGGCTTTTTTGGCTTTATTTTTAAAAGCTAAATATGGCTTTTTGGCACTTGCTTTATTTTCATAAGCAAGAGAGAGAAAGAGCCTTTGCTTTATGGGAAAGCTTTTGATTTTCAGCTTTTGGGGCTCTACTTTTGGCATCCCTTGTAACTTTAAATATGTGAACAGGCCTCTCACAACTCAGAGCATCTGGACGCAGAGTGTGAGTGTGAGCGCCTGCCCGCACTCTTGTACCTTGAACTCAGCTCAATACAAAAAGAAATACCGAAAGGGCCCCCAGTCTTTGGGGCCAATATCTCTAGGCACGGAACTCCGCCGGGCCAGTGTCGAATAAAATTGTGAACTGTGAACTGTTTTGAGGTGGTTATTTGGTGCTGTCGTGGTAGATACTTGACTTGGAGTGTCCAAGTCTGTTACAAGGGCAGCTCTGATCGCATGTGGGAGCGTAGAGAGGCTTTCCTTCGACTCTGGCGCCCTGAGCCTTTCTTCACCATGGTCCAGGGTGGGCTTAGATGACACTACCGTCCACCTATGTGGCTTTTCCCTCCTCCCATCTCTTGATTTAGCCTCATTGTACATATGCTGTTTTTCATTGGGAGAGTCTCCCCTTATGATTGTTGTAGCCCTCTCTAGCAGAGGTGGTTGTAGCCATATGGACAGTTTCATGAACTAATAGAAGGATCTCTCTCAGAAAATAAAAAGTTTTTAGCAGTTCTCCTGCTTTTGGGGGTGCCCAGTTGAGGGGCCCTCTTGTACCTGTAAAAGTGCCTTGAGAGTGAGTGTTTGTTTGGCAAATCATCGCATGGTTGCAAATTGCAGAGCTTATCCCTTTTGGCGGTTGTAACATGTGATTATTAATAAAGAAAGAAGTACTGAAAGGGACGCTAGAGTTTGGGTCCAGTGCATCTGGAGTGGAAATGCGCCGCTCCATATCGACTCTTCTTTCTCTCTCTCTCTCTCTCTCTCTCTCTCTCTCTCTCTCTCTATTCGGTTCGAGTTTGTTGTAGTTTTTGTTTGTGTGTTGCTATTGATTTCTCGGTCCAAGTGGTATCAAAGCTCCTGGGCTACGGAGGATCCGATCCAATTTGTTGCAGTACACATGGGTTCCAACTGTGAATCCGACAGAGAAGAACACATCCCACCTACTACCATTTTGCGGGAGGATGAAGAGCAATCACATCCCAGTGTGGAGACGGAGAGGACCAACGGAGACTATAACGAGGGCAAGCCTTTATCTGATGAGTCAGGAGAGGACCATGGCAGGCCTTCGATAGAGGATCTTGAGAGATCAGAATACAAGCGACAACGTTAGGCATACAAGTTTGCAAGGTGACTTGTCAAATGCTCCAAGGATCCGAAGTATGTGATGTAACAGGCTTAGACACTTCAAGCGAGAAATCGATAGCAACACACAAACAGAAACTTTATAATCACTGAACTTTTGTACAGATAGAGAGTCGACACGGCCCAACGTAGTGCCAATAGAGATTGGCCCCAAAGACTGGCGCCCCTTTCGGTATTTCTTTTTATATTAATCTTTGAGCTAAATACAACTCCCGCGGGTGCTCGCTCTCAGACTCTGCGTCCAGATGCTCTGAGAAGTGAGACCCTTGGGACTTATTTATTGATACAAGGGGTGCTAAAAGCAGAGCCTCAAAAGCAGTTAAATTCAAAAGCAATGGGTTCTCAAAAGCTACTGACTTTCAGAGGTGCCAAAAAGCACTAGCGCTTTCTGCGGAAATCCGTACAGCTGCCACGTTAGCATGGTCAATGCAAAAAGCGGATGTCCGTACAGTGCCACGCCAACAGATCCGTACAACCTGTCCGTACAGTCCACGTCAGCAGTCTATACACTACCTCTCCGTACAGTGCCACATCAGCAAGGTCGTGCCATGTCATCATTTTGTGACATACCCCCCTCTTGAAAGAATGGTAATTGCCCTCGATTACGCCTGCAAAACAGACAGAGGCCATAAAATATTTCAACATACATTGACTCTAAGTACCGACACACTAGATACAACACATCTAACACTTGTACGAAGACGACAATCACATCATTGCACATGACATCACAGGACATCACATGACAAATCAATCACAAAGAAATTCATTCCAAATCTTAGACCATGACTTCTAGCAACGTATTTAGTAACCGCATCTAGATCCATCTCGGACCTCACTGATGCCGGATTATGTCTATAGAGATTTATGAGACCGAAATGCTGCAGTCATTTCGTCTTTCAGCTCCTGCACTCAAACAAGTGAGATGAGAGAGTACAAATCATTCATGTTCAATTTCGGGAATTCCATTTCATGAAGTTATACAGCAGAATAATGTCAGCCCAACAGTATCCCTGAAACCCAAAGGGATATTAGTGACTCTATTCAATCCAGGTAATCTGTGACAAAGGAGTGGAGTGACTCCCCTCTTGTGAAATCCCTCTGTACTAGATTCAACCTTGCTGATCTGCTGGATCTCTTGGAGTAGACATAACTAAACCGAATGCTTCAAGGTAAAGTTCCAAAATTTGAGGAGTATTTGCTAGGTCCTCCTCCTCCATCCACTTCGCATCTAATGCCGGATAGTTCTTGAATTTAACTAAGAACGGCCGAATCACTTTACCTTTCGCTTTTCTTTCCTTGTGTGCCAAAATCTGTTCAGGAATGAGTATCTCCTCGCTCTCTTTCACTTTGGGTTGTTCATTTGGCTCCCCATCAACTGACACCTCACCTTTAAAAGGTTTCAAGAGATTCACATGGAATGCATTGTGAATCTTCCAAGTATCGGGCAGCTTGAGTCGAAAGCAGACATCATTTATCTTTTCTTTAATCTGGAAAGGGCCATAATACCTCATGCTTAGCTTTGGAAAAAGCAGCTCCTTTCCCTTTCGTTTCCTTAGGTGTGCCATTTCAAAATGAAAGAGCACCCAATCGTCTTTCTTTAGTTTCAAGTCTCGTCGATGTCGATCTGCTGCCTTCTTATGTCGTACTTGAGACTTCTCTAAAGCCTCGCGGACCTTGGCAAAAGCAATATTCAGAACTAGATCATACTGACCTACTTCAAAAATCTTATTCTAGGTCTGGGGAATGTTCTGATCTACCAGCTGATTCCCTTTTTCCTTTATTTCCTTGTGCCCTGGGACTTGCGGGTACCGTCTTTTGCTTCCCCTGTCCATTGGCACGTCAATGTCAATCATCGGAACCCTAAAACGCACTATCATCTGATTTCTTGTTCTTTGGAATCCTTTGATGAACTTGCATTTGGTTCCCTTAGTTTGTCGGAACCCTCTGATTCTTTAGAATTCGGTGATGAGCTGTCATCCGGTTCCCTTGATTCATTCTCTTCGTTGGCAAACTCTTGCCTTTTTGAGGTGGATACTATCTTGTTCGTCGCATAAGTCAATGAGCCGGCATGCATTTCAAATCGTTGCTTAGTCATGTCCCATAAGTCTTCGAATGGAGTTAGACTTCTGGTTCAAAGGATAGTCTTGAATCTCTTTAGCAAACCACAACAAAACCGCTCAATTCGGTCTTTCGAAGTAATCTTCCGAAATGAAGACACTGGCAAACAAGTATCTCAAAACCTCTGACAGTAGTCATCCAATGTATCTTCTCAGTCATTTTCAAGTGATGCCAAGTCGTGATGACATCTCTTGCATATTCATCTAATATCCAAGTTGACGTGAATTTAAAAAAAAAAAACCACGTGGCATTGCGTTTCTCTACGTAACAACAAAGTAGATCACCATGCCTGCACCGTTCCTTTCAAGTAAGATGCCGCCTTTCGCTTCCTGGAATGTTCTGAGAACCGCTCTCCAGAGAAGGCGACGTCAAACTGTTGTACAAACTCAAGGGCTTGATGGGTGTCCTGGTAGCTTGGAAACGTCTGAAACCTGACGACTTGACTCCCTTCCTTGACCTCCTTGGTTTTCTTGTTGATCTGGTCATTGTCAAAAGAGGACGAGCTCTCCTCCTTTAAACGGTTAGATGGCCTTCCATGCCTGCTAGACTTTGTTTCAAAAATCTACTTCAAAAGAATCTTGTCTTAGGTAATTCTTCAGGTGTTTCGCCAATCTTGGGTCCCTGGATTACTTAATCAATCTGTTCACACATATGCCAATCTACAGTCAACATTTGTACTCTGTTCTGGTAAACTTTTCTGCCGAAAAATTTGCCCAAATCTTCATTCTTTTCTTCAGTTCCCATTCCAGATTTTCAACTTTTCTTTGCCTTCCCATTGAGAGGTGTTATATCTGTCAGATTCTCCACGAGAACCCATGTGTAATCTGGGATTCTTTATGGCTTTATGCCGTGTAAGACAGAGCGATGAAGACGGGAGCGCGCCCGATGCGTGATGTACGAAGGGTGGGAGTCGCTAATAAGTCCGGGATCGGGGCACCAAGATTCTTTCATAAAGATCTTTCACAAAGAAAACTTGCGTGTGCTTCAAAAAGGATCGGATCCTCCGTGGAAGAAGAATCTTTCTGAGCTCTGATACCACTGTAACAGGCTTGGACAGTCCAAGCTAGAAATCGATAGCAACATACGAACAAAAACTTCATAATCATTGAACTATTGTAGAGATAAAGAGAGAGAGAGAGCCGACACGGCCCGGCGTAGTTCCGTGCCAAAAGAGATTTGGCCCCAAAGACTGGCGCCCCTTTCGGTATTTCTTTTTATATTAACCTTTGAGCAAAGTACAACTCCAGCGGGTGCTCGCTCTCAGACTCTGCGTTCAGATGCTCTGAGAAGTGAGACCCTTGGGACTTATTTATTGATACAAGGGGTGCTAAAAGCAGAGCCCCAAAAGCAGTTAAACTCAAAAGCAATGGGTTCCCAAAAGCTACTGGCTTGCAGAATTGCCAAAAAGCACCAGCGCTTTCTGCGAAAATCCGTACAGCTGCCACGTCAGCATGGTCAATGCAAGAAACAGGCGTCTGTGTAGTGCCACGTCAACAAATTCGTACAACCTGTCCGCATAGTCCACGTCAGCAGTCCATACACTACCTGTCCGTACAGTGCCACGTCGGCAAGGGCGTGCCACGTCATCATTTTGTGACGTGAAGTATTGACTAATCATTCGATTCCTGAGGTAATAGGTAGAGATGGCAGAAGGTCATCAAAACACCGATCAAGCTAGCAATGAAGACCAAGGCAAAGCGAAGTGCAGAAAAGTGGAAGCTTTATTCCATGGAAGAGTTTGATGAAGCTCTTGAGATGAAAATCAGTGAGTTGATGAAATCTAGAAAGCTCTCTCAGAAGGGAAGCAAGTCAAAGCATTATGCTGGCTATTTGGTAAAAAAATTTCTTTTGAGGCGGCAAGGGGATTAAAGAAATGTGTTCACTTGGAGGAATCAGGATGATCCCAATTCTTCTTCTTCTTTGTCCAATTCTAGTTCCACTTCCATCGAGGATGAGAAAAGACGGTCGAAGCGAAGAAAAAAAAGCAAATCAAAGAAAATAAAATCTAGAAAGCACAAAAAGCATTATTCTAGCAGCTCGGAAAGGACTGTGTTCACCTGTGATAGTTCTGACAATGATACCCACACTTTTGGTACCCTTTATGGAAAAAGAAGAATTAACTATAACGAGTTACACAGTACGACAACTTGGAAAAGAAGATAAAGGAGACAATAAAGTTCAAGGATGGTGGCCAAGCGGTAAAGTTTTATACTTTTTTGGGCTACAAAGATGCTTCTCGAATCTCGAGCTCTCTTTCATACAACAGTTTGAGAGAGGAAAAAAGAATCGAAGGAGACAGAGGATAAACCAGAGAGTTCTAAAGCGGCAGAGGAGCGAGCAAAGAAACGAAAGACAAAGGCAGGACTTGTTCCGTATTTTGTGGAGGCTACCTTAGACCATGGGGATGAGAGTACCGAGCTCTACAGAGTGCGGGGCAATGGTTTCCTTACAGCCTTGTAATTCCTCTTGGTGATAGGCTCACATGAGCATTCCTAGAGGTCTACATGTACACAGTAGACAGCTCCTTGTAATTCCTCGTGGTGATAGGCTCACATGAGCATTCCTAGAGGTCTACATGTACACAGTAGACAGCTCCTTGTAATTCCTCTTCGTGACAGGCTCACATGAACATTCCTAGAGGTCTACATGTACATAGTAGACAGCGTCTTTTTCATCAAGAAAAAAAAAGAAACAAAGTGAAAATGTTCATGGATGTCTGCGAAAGGCCTAAAAGACCTATGGGGCCGAAAACTTATACCATTGATACATGATCCAAATTCTGATGCAAAAGACTGTCTATGGTAAAAAATGTCCAAATCGTGGACAAACAAATGAATCAGTGGAGCCATATCTCACAAAGCCTGATCTTCTGAGTAGGCTGTCACTAGACACTCCTTTATTTTATAACTACAATAAAGAGAATGGAGTACCACACATAATAAGAAATGTCAAACAGACATGCAGCATTTTGCCAAATTTCTAACCTCTTTATCATTGAATCATTTTCACAGTTGCCTAATCCAGTACATGTGCTCCCTGATCAGACATTTCATAACATGAATAGTTCACCTGCTGTTTTGAAACAGGCATGTTGAGAGTGAACAACTGTGTGGGTATAATTCTGCTCTTGTCCCGAAATGGCTGCAGGCAAAAACAGCAGCTGCTAGATGGGAGATCATACATTCCGACTTTCTGACCCCACCAGCAATTGAAGATGCTTCTAGAGTGCTAAGGCGACTCTCAGATGTTGGCACTGTTGTGTCTGGGGGCTATCCCCAGGTAACTTTCTACACCCTGTGTTATGTCTTGCAGCTGAGAGCAAAGTTCTCTCTCATGCTGATGTCCTGCCTGTTCTCATTCTGTCAGCATAGGCAGAACGTTGTAGGCTCTCATTAGGGCATAAAGAGGCATTTCTTTCAAGTATCCTAACAGACAACACTGGGTATCCTGGAGCTGTTGTAGCAGTCAGGTATTCTCATCCTCTCACAAGTTTTTAAGGTTTTACCCATTCTATTTCTGATGGATGGGGCTCTTTAATTCTTGTCATGGCCAAATTTCAGCATTCTGGGAGACTTTATGGTTGACCGTGCCACACATAGTGATTTTCTTGGTTCTATCTTGGGAACAGGCATTGCCCGAGAAAAAATTGGCGACATACTTGTGCAGGTTGATGTTAGCTTCTGGTTTTTTGATTGATAAAACTTTGTATGGGGTGTTCAATGTTACCAACTCTATACTTCACTTTTTTGCATCTTCTTTATATCTTTGTTTTTACAGTCTTACGGATGTCTTATTCTAAGTATTAAATTAAAATAATGCAGGGTGACACTGGTGCTCAGGCAATAATTGTTCCTGAGCTGATAGATTTTCTAGAGACCTCCCTCACACAGGTACCATCTATGTGGTCATAGTACTTGTTGGATATTGGGCTTGATGTAAAGATTGTTATTGAGTGGTGTGCAGGCAATTTCCTTCAAAGTTTGGCAGCAGCTGCATTTCATTTTGTTTCATTTTTTCTGTGGGACTGCCACAAGCGATCATTTCATATGATGTTGTCAAAATTTCTGTTTGATTCTGCTCGATTCAATATCTCAACAAGTTGCTAATCTGGCAGCAGAGATGATGATGTGGCAGCAGGTGCTGACATGGCAGCAACACTGCTGATTGTGGCAGATCTCACATGGACCTGCACAAACTTTAGAAGGCAACATCAGGAGCTATAAATGAGAGCTGGGTGCTCACTTTTTTACCAAAAGAGAATTTCTGGTTGACCCTCTCTTGCAAAAAGAGGAACTGTTATAACTCGCTTGAGTACTACAGAAAGAAATACTGCCAATGGCACTACTTAGGGGATGGTATTTCTATAGAGGGAACTCCGCACCACTTTGTGCAGTGTGCAGGTGATTGTGTCTTTTTCATTTGTTAAGGAAAGTTACTTACAGGTTGTTCTCCATCCATAAGGTCAATTACATGATCGCGCTTGGAAGGGTAGAGGGACAATCATCCTTGAGAACAAGTGATTAAAATTTTAAAATAAAGTCCCATACTCGTCAGGAATACAGAAATTCTTTGCTGTAGGGCTGACATAGATGATCGCTGCCTGGGCTCCACAACATAGCTCTCTCTTTGGTTGGATGTGTGAGGTGGGAGGATGAGAAGGAATACCGCTGTTTCTCCCTATTGTAATGGGTTTCAATCTGCGAAACCACTTTTTGCCCCAAATAACATCACACCCAGCAGTTTAGAGACTACAATCGTCGGGTGTTGTTTGATTTTGGAGATCACAAGATGTTATAAGTGAGCTGAAGTCCAGAATTTTGTCTTCGCGCTACCCACGTTCCCATCTTTCCAATGCAAGGGTGGCGCCTCTTGCTCTCACCAGTGTAACATTGTCAACTTGATCATTCAGAAAGCAAAATTTACTACTCTTTGACAATTGACTTCACCTTTTATGAGTTCCTCATCATTGAAAGTCACCCTTGCTTATCTTCTGGCTCTACCAAACTCAAGGCGTCAACCTGAGGGGTAGAACTAGAAGTCGAAGCAATAGAGTCAGTTTTCTTTATTTTAGTAGGGCACTTTTTAAGTTCTTTTTCATGTGACCTTTATTGCGACAATGAAAACACCAATGTTCTTTCCCATACAACGCTTGTTGGGCCCCTCTGAAATTCCTTGAGATGTTTTTTCATAAGAAGAGACTTAAGATCTGTGAGATTTACCCTTATTTGAAGCGTTTTCATTTGTAGAATTAGAGGGAGAAGCTGATCGAGAAGATCGTATTGATTTATTGCTACCATGTCCATTAGATTTCTCGTCTTTAGAGGAATCAAGAGAGGAAGAGTCCGTATTATGCTTCATCTCTTGAAGCTGAGCTGACCGGATAGCTTGCAACAATGTCTTTGGGTCTTTTGCTTCCACGTTTTACTTGATTGAGTGGTCCAACCCAAATAAGAAAGCCTCCAACCTCTCATCTTTCTTCCTCAATTGCCCACCTAGTTGCAACACTTGGTTAGCCTAAGGCATAAGAGGTTTGCATTTGTAGCAAAGTCCGAAAGTCCTCGTTCCATCTTTTCAAGTATTGTGGAGGGAAGGAGAGAGATCTTTTTGGAACTCTTTCCACTCGTAATTGAGAGGGATTTCCTGAATAGACGCTTCATCCACTCTTCTTTACATATATTGGTGTCACCTGGAAAGAGGCATAGAGGCAAGAAGAACCTTATTATAATTTTGAAGCTGGAATAACTTCAAAGCATTAAACTGATGCAACCAAGAATAAATGACGTTAGTATCCATCTTACCATCATATTAATTCGGGTTCTCCTAAGAATTGGTGCTTCAGTAGTAGCCTCCACGATGGTTTTGTAAAGTCTTTTTTCATCCGGCTTGGAAGATGCATCAGACCAATGAGTTACACATAGCCTTTTGATCCTGCCTGCAGGCCTTGTTTTGGTGACCAAGAATTGTGCATTCGCCTCCAAGGGCTTTACCTCTTCACTGCCTCCTCAAACAACCACTCACGGTCTAAGACCAACCGTCGTCTCTCTTGCTTCGCCGCCGCCTCGTGCTTCTCTTGACGACGCACCTCATCTTGCATGTTTAAAGACGCCTTGGGGAAGTTTTTTTTGTCAGTTTAGTGACGCCCTAGGAAAGTTCTTCATTAAGGTTTTGATGGATTCTCAAGTAGGATTAGACTCTCAGCAAATACACTCAGATTCATTTATAGTTGAGTGGCTACACTTGAAGCATGCTATTCGGTATGCAAAGAGGTTGGAGAGTGGCTGTCGGCGAGCCAGGCTTCTAGATTTCCTCAGAGCTGCCTCTGCCTATACGGAGAGGACTCTGCTTCCTCTGCTGAACCCATTTCTAGGATTGTGATGATCTCTCCGTTGGGAGAGGATGCTACAGGGTTCAGTTTTAGACATCGGACAAGGCTTGCCTATAGAGTCCCCTCAGCATCCGTGGCTTATTGTTATTTGTATAGGTGGAGGCAAGGGATGGATTTAGCTAGCCTTGGCAAGAGTTTTGCAGTTTTAGTAAAATTTCCAGGTCTATTGTTCGAGTTTCATTTGCATGTTACAAAGATTGGCAGTAGCCTTGGTGTTGTGTTGGTTTCGATTCTTCACCCCTCTCTCGTGAAGAGTCCTCCTCGATTCCTCTCTATGGCTATTATCCATGGAGGTGACATACAACAAAAGGTAATTCTCATTGGTTTACCAGGACATTGTCTTGTATGTGGCAGAGCAGGTCATAGGGCAACTGGACGCACTAGGAGGATAGACAACCAATAGTGTTTTAAGAGACACAGGAGGTATTATCAGGATTGAGGAGGACAGAGGCTGAGAGACCTAGGAGGAGAGAGGCAAAGAAGAGGAGAAGAAGGCGATAGAGGTGCCTCCAGTCAGATAGGTATACAGACGCAAGGATCCACTGCTTGATCCACCTCTACAGGCTTGCCCTTATTTGGCGAAGATATCACTTGCTTCATCAGAACCCATTAGGGTTCCTTGGGATTCTACCGTACCTGCATGTAGCGATGACAGAGATGATGTTCCTCTTGCTCTACTTATGACATAGTATGAGGAGAGCTTTGTGGATCAGATTAGAATGCATATGTTAAGAGATCTGAGAGACTTTCTTTGAAACCTAAGAACTAATCTTGGGCACTTATTGTATATTTTATGGACACTTTTTGGGATCATACTTCTATGTTAATCAGCTTTGTACAGTTATCTTGAAGCTGTGCTCTTGAGATGTTTAAGATTTTCTCTTGGGAGGGGGGGGAGAGAGAGAGAGAAATGAAATGTTATATGAAACGTCTTCAAAAGGCCAAAACGATCTATGAGACCAAACTGATACAATTCTTGTGGACCTAATCCAATGTCTGGGTACAAAAATAAAATGAAGTAAAGTGAGACCAAACTAAAAGACTAAAATCCTCAGACTGAAATCATCGTCATCATCATCTATGCCCAAGGATGCCTGGCATCGGGCGTTGTCCAAGAAAGTATTGCCGGTCGCTGAAGAGATTCGTCTGGTGTGCACATGGCTGGCCCTACCTTTTAAAAACACTCCCGAGTAACTCTTATCACCCAACCTGGGTCCACTGAGATGCTTGCTGATGGAAGGCAAACTCATGTCGCCGCTCCTCAATGCTAGCCACCTCCTGTCTAGCCTGCTGCGTCCGTTCCTTCAACCAAGGACTGTCTGGATGTTGCTGCTGCATCCTCTGCACGGAAACTATGCCCCATTAGAGACGCTTCTCCTCCTCCCTGGCTGCAGCCAAGCAAGCTGCAGACTCCTGGAGGAAGAAGCGATTGAGCTCAGCCAAGTGAGAGGCCACTCTACCAGTAGGGGTGTCGTGCGTGTCCAAGCTCTCTGACCAAAGTGCCTCCTCTTGCTCTCTAAGCTCCGGATCCAGCAAGATCCTCTCGAGGATGCGTAGCATCGCACCCTCCCTCCTCTGTCTGTCTGTCACGGTGGAATCACTGGCGCATGGTCGGAAAAAGTAGTCCTTGCCAGGATACAAACAGACCCCCCCATGTCACAAATGTGGTCACTGGCGTAGAAGCGATCTATCCAAGATAGATTCGCTCCTCCTACTCCGTGGTAAGAGCGAGAGAAAGACAAGCTGTCTCGGGCTCTCACAGAGCCCGAGTGCTGCCAAACATCAGAAACTGTCAGTCATACATAGGTGCTCCCAAGCTGCCAACTCAGCCCCGTGCACAGTAGCATGACCACCTCCAATCTTGTCAGAGGGATCCTCCAACATGTTGAAGTCTTCCCCAACACACCACTGCTCTGCATGCGGCAAAGACTCTACAATAAGAGACCAAAACTCTGCTCCTGCACTTGCCACATTGGGCGCATATATGTTCAGGAAGCCCATGAGGCAACCCTGAACCTACATAGTAATTCACTGAGCCCTGCCTGGCCCACAATGGCCTGTTGCCATGAGTCCGCAATAGTCATACATACCCCTCCCTCGATACCACCAAGTCCAAATGCAGCTGACCAAAATGCCTCATAGCAACCATGCAAAATCTGACCACATCGTCTAATGCGTCTCTCACAGAGAGATGCTCCTGTAGCATAAGAATATCGATCTCACCACCCACAAGGCATCGCTGAAGCTCCCGACGCAATCGACCCCTTTGACGTTGAAACTGGGGCCCTCCTAACCCTTGCACATTCCATGAGACGATCCTCATGGAGTCAGTGAGAAAAACAGATGCTGCAGCAACAACAAACCTCGCTATCTTAGAGGCCGGCTTGGATGGGGAGTAATCCGCATCCGAGCGACCTCTTGACAAATGTTGCTGAAGTGACTGTCCCACCCAGGCCCAAGCCGAGCGTGCAGTTCGTAAGGCTACATCCTCTTTCCAAGAATCCTCATGTACAAATACATAGCAAGGGGGGCTCTGAGTGTCAGCAAACAAGTGTACCACATTGTGTCTGCAACCTGTTGCATCCAGCGGTGTCACACTAAACTTGGCTAAAGGCCAGACTTTCTGTACGAGAACTCAATAGCCTGGATGCGGAGCCAGTCAAGAACTGTGTGCAAGGTCCACTATGTACGGTCCTTGCCGCACAATGGAAAGGAGAAACCTATCAGTGTATCCAGAGCCTCAATGCCTCGGGCTGCTAAGAAGACGACGTGAACTCGAAAGAAAGCTTCCTGCAAGTCCGAAGAAGGGCACCAAGGAAGCATGTGAAGCTGTAGTCGAAGAAGGCCTATTGTCTGCGAATGTCGAAGTTGGTCAAACCACTAGGGACTATTGCAAAAAGAGTGGTCTAGACCAAGAGAGGCGTCCTTAGGTGGGGCTGTCCCTCTCGAGCCATGCGACTCGTAGCAAAAGCACTACCAAGAGAACGTCTCGCTGCGGATGTGTGTCCAGTGCCCTACGTTTGAGGAGGAGTGTGAGATGGGTTGGGAGATGAGACTGAATGCCCCACTGGGAAAGAGAGGAGGCGGAGTGGAGGAGTCTGAAGGTGGAGGGGGGGGAGGTGGTGAAGGATTTGCGCTAGAGGGGGCCTTCTTAGGGGGCTCCTGCTGGAGGGGGTCAAAACGGTTCCGTGTCAGAACCAAATGTTGCTGAGCTGTATGAGGACTGCCACTAGGGGGGGCAGTGTGGCAAGCCCGTCCCTGTCTGCGTCGGGCACCTCTTGCCAACCGTCATCTGGCTGATCGCTGGCCTCTGTCGAAGTACCAGCCTGTGTGTCCTGGGTACCTGTCTGCTAGGCATGCTCAACCTTGGGAGGCTGCGCATGTGGTGTGGGTCGAGATCTCCTGCGAGGATAGGCCTTCGCTAAGTGGCCCATCTGTCTGCAAACGAAGCATCGGCTCCGGAGCCCCGAATACTCTACTCTCTTGCGTAACCATCCCCCACTCACCCTAGGTAGAAGGACCACCTTCGAGAGAGTGTGAGTGTCACGAACCAGGACGTGAACTGAAAGCACACCGACAACCTTGGCTGCAACTAAAGCTGCCGTGCGCGGGGTCTCCAAGACTATCCCGATCTTGGAACCAATTCTGGAAAGAAGCGGTAAGTACTCCCTCCGTTGGCCAGGGAAGTAGATTGAAATAGGCAAGTCTGCCTCCTCGATAAGAACATCCGATCCTGGATCGAACCCATGGCGCCACTGTCGGAAATGAGCTCTGACCGCTGGAATGGCCAACGGCCTCATCGAGGTGACCATGGAAGCCATCTTGGGAGTCTTAAACTCTATCTGATAGTATCCTCGTCCGAGAAGCTGGATGTCAACCATCTTCCCCACCTCTTCTAAAAGGCGGGCGTGCAGAAGGTTTCATACCTCTCCTCGACTAAGACGATTGCCAATAATCTTGCAGATGACAGAGGTGGCTTGGAGGCACTCCACCTCTGCTACGAGGCTTGCTTGTTCTGCTAGCGACGGGCTCTGCGGGGTCGGTCGAGGGGGCTTCGTCAGAGTCCCTTTGGTGTAGCATGAGTCTCCATTTGTGTCTGCTACTGTGGAAGAAGGTGAGTGACGGGGGTGATGGAGTGTTTGCCGACGAGCTGAAATCAGCCCACCAACATTGCTGCCGAAACGAAAAGAGAGGGGGGGGGGAAGGGAAGGGGGGGTGGAGGGTGGAAGGTGGATGGATAAGAACGGCGGGGCACGTGGCGCTGGTTGGCAGATAGCTCCGGGCTGGTGCGCAACATGAGGCGGGAGGGAGAGGGGAGGGGATAGCGATGGCGAGAGGGGCCAGGTGCATGGCAGTGGGGGGGATGATGCGCATGTGAGCGGGCGAGAGGGAGCGGGTGCAGGGCAGCCGGCGGGGTGGATGACCTGCAAGCAAGCGGGAGCAGCAGCGAGGGCTATCAATCGTGGATACCCCTCGGCCATCCTTGTCAAACTCTTTCTACAAGTACAGTTTCTGCTTTTTTGCATTTGGCTTTGCTTTCTGTTTCGTTACCGACTTGCCAAGCAAATGGATGGCCTCTCGCCATCTGGAGTGAACCTGGTCAATTCTTCACATATTTTGGGTCTTTGGAGTACTTGATCAATCTTTTCATACACGTGTTAACTTGTAGTTGACATTTGTACCCTGCTTTGTCGAGATTCTCGGCCGGAAATTTGTCAAAATCTCCGTTGGTTTCTTTATGCCCATGCTCGAATTAGCTTTTTTTCATCTCCCCGCAGACCAAAGGTCGGAGGGGTGTTGTCTCGATCAGATTCTTTGCGAGAACCCATGTTTGCCACAGATTGGATCGGATCTTCCATAGAAGAAGAATCATTCTGAGCTCTGATATCGTTGTTACAGGGTTGGACACTCCAAGCGAGAAATCAATAGCAACGCACGAATAGAAACTGCAAATTACTGGAGAGAGAGAGAGATTTTATTATCGTCCTCGGGGGTCAAATATGACCTATGGGACCAAAGTTACATGTGATGTAGTATGTGTATGGGTGACGAGTGACTCTCGATGCTCCAAAATTGTGGTGATGAGAGTCGCAATGGAGAGCCCACACTGTGGCTGGGAGAGGAAAGTGTAGGTCTAAGTCATGGCTGAAAATGTGAGAAGCAGTTCGGATGCGACCAAAAGCTGAGCACTCTAGTAGTGTGTGGTACTCAGACTCTCGAACTTGCAGTGAGCATAATGTGCACAATCGATTTGACTCTTCTCCATTGCCCCAACGCCTTGTCTCGCATCGAAGGAAATGGGAGCTAAGCCGAATGGTTGCGATAGTGCGTATCGCCGACAAGGGGATAGGCTCAAGCATGTAAGTGAGTACGGTTTCCTCTTTTAGCGAAGAACATGGTTTTGTAGTTGGGGGCAATATGGGTGGTGTAATGTATGAAGCGTGACCCACAGGATTTCTCCCAAGCCGTAATACATTGGCGTTGTAGAAAAGCTTCATTTACTTGGGAGTCATTTGAAGCATCATGTAGCAAGTGTAATGCATCCCATCTCCCAAACCACTTCTATATGTGTTGCATCCATCCCGTGCTCAAGATCTTGCTTTTATGCGTCTTTTGAACTTTTTTGCTTGCTTCCCATGCAATTGTAGGAAGTCGATGTGAGGGGTTTTGACGCATCTTTATCCTGTACTCCACAACCCTTTCCATGCCCATAACCTCAATTGGAAGACATCCCACCTTAAGAAGTAGGAACATATATGGTGTTTGTGTCTTAACTTGGAGAAAGTTTGTAAGAAAACGCTTTTGGACATTCTCAAACTCTTTCCAAGTAGACTTTGAGATGCTCTTACCCCACACTTAAACTCCATAAAGAAGAACCAGTGTCACCAATGCATCAAAATGGTACTTCTTGAGAATCCAACACTTGATGTTTCCCTCAGTACACATGTTCTCAAATGCATAATATGCTCTCTTTCCCGCTTCCAAACAACGCATAGAACATTCATGCCACGATTGGACTGAACCTCAAGGCCAAGGTACTTAAAGCTCTCAACAACTTCAAGTGTCTCATTGTTGTACACAATGCATGGCTTCTTCTTATGGTTGGTTTTCACAAGCATAACCTTTGTTTTGGATTCATTCACAATTAGCCCACTATGCAAGCAAGAGTCCTCAAGGACAACCATAAGCTTTTGTACATCTTCTAAAGTGTGTGCTAGAAGCACTACACCATCCGCATACAACAAAAGCATGATTATTGAAACCGGCCCGTGGGACGGTAGGCTTTGGCTTTAACACCCGAAATTCTTTACTCTAGACACACACAGAGAGAACGTGCAAAGAAACCTACGATGGGAATTAACACTTAAGTACACACACGGCTTGGAAGCTAAAATGCTCCGAGCAGACGCCGAAAACCTGTAGGCCCCAAACTTGGCGCCCCTTTCGGTATTTCTTTATACTTTGAGAGGGTAAATTACAAAGTAGAGTCCTGGGAATCCTTTACCTGTATGCCGCTAGATACTATTTGATTTGGCCAACTTTTGGCAGCATAACAACCCCAAAACTTACGCGAAACCAATTCCCCTGCTAGAACTCACTTCCATTGGCGTATACCCTCCGATTCCTACCCAAAAACAGTAGATTCAGCCCATTGTATTTACTGGTTTTTGCATTGTTTTTAGCCCCAAACAGTCCCCTAGCTGTCCTCTGCGAGTGGGGCACGATTCCCAAGGGTTCCAGCGTCTGTATGACTGAAAAACAGTCAATTTACAGCGCATACACAGCGCTGAATTCGCACCTGTACGGTGAGGTTATGACCCTCACCGGTGCCTGCTTTGGAGTAGCAGCTAGCTACCCTTGTTCCTGCTCAAGGAGGCTCTTGCCTCAGACAAAAGCATAAACCCACACAGCTGTACATCAGTCAAATGAAGAGCCCTCTTGTGGGGCATCACATAACTGCACGTAGGGGAGATAGAGAGCAGTGTGTAGCGTGCAGGGCATCACTCCTAGCACCACACTGTACATGAGAGGGAAAGAAAGCACTCCATAGCTCTTAACCTGTGACAAAAACCAAATGAGGCCTCTTCCCAGCTTAAAATTCAGCGCCTAATTTTCTGATTGAGGCAAGTGCATGAAAATTTGCCACTTGGCGCAGTTACAAGCTTTTGCCTGTTTCATGGTTGTCGCTAAAAAATCTTCCGACTGGTTGCCCAGTTGACTTCGCGGCAGAGTTATTAAATGTTCCCCTGGTCATACCGAAGGTAATGACGTGAACACATTTCATGGCCCAAAATAGCAGTTCCCTAATTTTTAGGAGATGCTTCCGTTGGGCTCGCACTGGTCATCTGACCATCCATCCTCATTGGGACCGCATCCAAAAGTGCAATGTGGCCCAAGTGTCGGATACTTTCTGTTGGTAGTCTGACCTTGACTTTATGCCTTTATTGAGTTTACTTCCTAGTATCCACCAACTTGCTAAGTTCGAAGGGGGGACCTACATGATCTTGCTCTTAGCCTAGACATCCTCTTACTATATGAATTCCAGTGCCCACCACTTCCCGTCTGCGGGTGAAACTACCGTTCACATTGGCCATACAATGTCTGACCATTTGCAACTTCAAAAAGAGGGTCTCAAAAATAAAACAAAAATCATTGGAAAGAAACCAACAACTAAGGTTAGGGATTGCCACGTCCTCGTGACATAGTTAACAACTGTCATAACACATAGATACAAATGACTTAATGAGACCTTCATACTTTTGTCATTTTCATCTATTACACTGAATTCATATGTACATTTGATGTGCTAGCTCTATCATTACCCCTCCTTTGCACACGTTGGGTAGGGGCATAAGTAGGTTGTAACCCAAAGGCTTCAAGGTAAAGCTGCAATACATTTGGTGACTCTGACAGTTCATGCTCTTCCATCCACTTTGCATCCATAGGCGGATAGTTTCTGAACTTCACCAAATAACGTCTTGCAACTTGTCCTTTAATTTTTCGGTCCTTATGTGCCAAACCTTGCTCAGGTACTAGGATCTCATCAAGTTCCTCAACTTTTGGCTGATCCTCATTTGGCATATCTTCTGGCACATCACCCACGAAGGGCCTTAGAAGACTCACGTGAAACGTATTATGAATCTTCCAC
The DNA here is from genome assembly GCF_014529385.1 of Adiantum capillus-veneris. Classification (NCBI taxonomy): domain Eukaryota; kingdom Viridiplantae; phylum Streptophyta; class Polypodiopsida; order Polypodiales; family Pteridaceae; genus Adiantum; species Adiantum capillus-veneris. Next base: position 12,658,152 of record NC_140948.1, on the reverse strand, counting down.
GCATCAGGCAATTTCAGCCTGTAAGCCACATCGCTGATCTTGTCAAGCACTTGAAAAGGCCCATAGTAACGCATGGTGAGCTTAGGAAACATCCATTCCTTGCCCTTCATCTTCTTTAACCTTGCCTTTTCGAACCTTAACGGTACCCAATCACCAGGTGATAATAGCAATTTACGACGGTGACGATCAACAACCTTTTTCTGCTTTGCCTGAGTGTTCTCCAAGGCAACTTTAATTTTCTTATACATTTCATCCATGTTCTCAACATATCGATCTGCCTCAAAGATCTTGTCCTTTGTATGCAAAATGGGAGGAACCTTTTTGCCGCCTCAAAAGGTGCTTTGCCAGTTGACGAATGCACCGTATTATCATACGCATACTCAAGCATAGGCAAATATTGTTCCCACTTGCCTTTATTATCTGACACATAGCATTTCAATAGATCTAAGACATTAGAATTAGCCTCTTCTGACTGTCCATCAGTTTGTGGATGAAACGAAGACGAGAACTTGAGCGTAGTGCCCATGTTCTCAAACAATCCTCTCCAGAACAAACTGGTCATGCGAGGATCACGATCACTGACAATCGATTGTGGCATACCATGGTACTTAAACACATTGTACATGAACAAGCGTGCCATCTGATCAGATTTTATCTTCCTCCTGACAGGGATAAAATGGGCCTGCTTGCTGGATATGCACATAATGGTCCATATACCATCATTCCCTGTTGGTGTTCTTGGAAGATCAAAGATAAAGTCCATAGCAATGCTTTCCTATGGCTTATCCGGAATCGGCAGTGGTTGTAACAACCCTGGTGCCTTTTGCCTGTCAAACTTGACCTTTTGGCAAATTATGCATGCTTGCACGAAGGCATCCACATCTCTCCTCAAGGTAGGCCAATAGAAGAATGTCTCTACCGCCTTAACTGTCGCATCAATACCACGATGCCCTGCATACGATGGGACATGACTCTCTTCCATGACCTTATGTCGCAATGGCCTAGTGACACAAAGTCTGCCATGCATCATCATAAAACCATCTCTGAGGAGGTAGTGCTCATGATGTTGCCCCTCTTGCAATTGTTCAAAGATCCTTGCAAAATCTTCATCAGTAGCATACTGTTCCTTCATGTCATCTAATTCATGATGATAAGGGATTGACACAGCTGAAATTTGTGGCTTCCTTGATAACGCATCAGCCACAACATTCTTCTTGCCTTCCACATGCATAATCTGGAAGTGGAACATAGAAAGAATGTTTGCCCATCGCATATGTTTTTCGAATAACTTTGACTGTGTCAAGAAGTACCGCAAGGTCTGATGGTGTGTCTGGACAACAAAATCAGCACCTAAGAGGTAGTGCTTCCAGCTAGAAAGCGCATGAATCACGGCCAAGAGCTCTTTCTCATAGGCTTACATAGTCTTATCTGGCCCTTGCAAAATTCGGCTTTCATAAGCTACTACCCGTCCATCTTGCATTAGCACTGCTCCGATGCTACTGCCACACGTGTAACAAACTGCTGACGTGTCGACCTACTGAAGAACGGAGCTACTGGCCAAGGGGCCTAAACCCTAAAAGGAACAAGCAACAGAAGAAGTGTCACAGAGTGATGACGTGGTTGATCGAGAGCAGAAACCCTAACCCTAATTTCTGCCAAAAACCCTAACTGCTGAAACCCTAATTCTGGAAACCCTAACCCTAAAACCTGCAAACCCTAATTTTGAAAACCCTAACCCTAAAACCTGCAAACCCTAATTTCTGCCAGAAACCCTAACTGCTGAAACCCTATTTCTGGAAACCCTAACCCTAAAACCTGCAAACCCTAATTTCTGCCAGAAACCCTAACTGCTGAACCCTAATTCTGGAAACCCTAACCCTAAAACCTGCAAACCCTAATTCTGCTGCCAAAAACCCTAAAACTGCAGAAACCCTAACCCTAACCCTAAGGACAGATTTCTGCGTTTTGCGACATGGCAGGCTGTACGGATTTCCATGATTTACGCTGGCAGCTTTTTGGCTTTGCTTTTGAACGAGAAGCTTTTGAGTTTTAAAGGCTTTTTACTATAACTGCTTTTCAGGCGAAGGTCCTTTAAATATGAGGCTAGGGCTCATTCTCTGGCATGCTTCAGTACGAAGGTGCAGAGTCTGGAGTACCGGCTTGTACTGTGTTGATGCAATATAAAGAAATACCGAAAGGGGCGCCAAGGTTTGGGGCCAATACTCTTTGGGGTGGAATTCCGCCACTCCGTGTCGCATGTCGTCTCTCTCTCCATTTCAGTTCAGTTGTTATTTGAAGTGCTTAAGGTTGTTCAGTCTGTTCTTTTCTATTGGCACGTGGTGCCCGCCTTGTGACAGTGGTATCAGAGCATCAGGCGTGTGCTTTTCTGAAAGCATACCGGTCCTACAAAAGAGCAGACAGAGCTTTATTCGAGGATATCTTCGCCCTCCAACCCGGACTTATTAAAGAGCAGACAGAGCTTTATTCGAGGATATCTGCGCCCTCCAACCCGGACTTATTAGCCACTCCTCCAACCCGGACTTATTAGCCACTCCTCCAACCCGAACTTATTAGCCACTCCCACCATTACTTCATCGCGCATCGGGCGCGCTCCCGTCTTCATGGCAGTGTCTTACAGGGCATAAGCCAATTAAGATCACTTGCAAGAGAAGGATCCAGATTTGTTTCAAGTCACTGTTTTTCTCAGAAGCAGTGCTATGCAGATGTTGATTTCTACAGCTACCAAGCAGCATACTCCAAGTACTTGGTAAGCTTTCAAGAAAATTTTTGCCCAAAGTTGTATGGTTTCTGACATCTTCCTTCGGAGTGCAACTTCTGGCAAAGTGGGGTATCTTGAAATGCTTGCCATGGAAACCCTAGCAGATTATAAATTGAAATTTCTCGACATCTCTCAGTAGATGTCTCTTCACGAGCAGATGACCTTGGAGGTTCAGTGTGATTGCTATCTCTTGGGACTACCATCGCCGCCAAAGAAACACTGTATGTCCAAGAGCTGATGGACCATGTTGTGCTTGGCTACGACCTCATGGAAGGAACCTAACCCTAATTTTTGGTGCAGGTTTCAAGATGGAAAGTCAGTCGACTTTTCGAGCTCGATTGATGTCGAGATTGCTTTTTAAGTTTAAGTTCTGTTTGATCTTGTTTGGTGATCCTGTTTGGAATTTGTTTGAAATGGATGATATCTGTTTTGAACCTGTTTTGGTGCCGATTTGAATTGTTTGACTCTGGTTTGATACTGGTTTCAATGATTGGTGATTTTACTCCCGGGTGGAGAAGTGAGCAATACTGTTTTGGTATTGTTTGAACCTCGGAACGACGCAGGCCGATGCCTGGGGAGCGTTTGGTTGTATGCTTGTAAAATAATTGTTGGTGTGACTCCCGGCCCGGACCTGGATGGTTATGCGGGAGGAGTATTAAGAAGTCTGAGCAGTGGTTACTCTCAGCACCTCCAAACGACGCAGGCTGCGGTCTGGGGGGCGTTTGGTTGTAAAAGGCCTCTATATCTCCCGGCCCGGACCTTTCTAGGTTATGCGGGAGGAGTGATGAGGGAGTCGTTGAATATCTCCCGGCCCGGACCTTGTTAGGTTATGCAGGAGGAGTGTTCATCGACGGCTTTATGTTTCTATGTCCTATAACATGCATATGTGAGCATTTGTGTTGCATTGTGATGTGCCAACCACTGAATATTCCTAATTGGATGAGATTGCCTGGGTATGTAATTTTAGTGCATCAAGACACTCGAGGAAGATCAGTACGGTCTGGGTGTGATGGCTAATTTTACTACGCCGGAATATCAAGAGTTCCGATCTGGACGAAAGGAGAAGCTAACTCCTTGATCAAAACAGCCGATAGGAGCAGCTAACTCCTTGATCAAAAGAGCAGAAAGGAGAAGCTAACTCCTTAATAAAAAGAGCAAATTGATTGTCCCTCGGAATGTCCCTCGGAATGACCCTCGGAAATTTTTGAACTAACTTGAGTTGTTTTGCAGATATGCTGTAATCGCGGACGATTATTCTCTTTCAAGAAGGGGAGATGTAACAAACTGCTGACGTGTCGACCTACTGAAGAACGGAGCTACCGGCCGAGGGGCCTAAACCCTAAAAGGAACAAGCAACAGAAGAAGTGTCACAGAGTGATGACGTGGTTGATGGAGAGCAGAAACCCTAACCCTAATTTCTGCCAAAAACCCTAACTGCTGAAACCCTAATTCTGGAAACCCTAACCCTAAAACCTGCAAACCCTAATTTCTGCCAGAAACCCTAACTGCTGAAACCCTAATTCTGGAAACCCTAACCCTAAAACCTGCAAACCCTAATTTCTGCCAGAAACCCTAACTGCTGAACCCTAATTCTGGAAACCCTAACCCTAAAACCTGCAAACCCTAATTCTGCTGCCAGAAACCCTAAAACTGCAGAAACCCTAACCCTAACCCTAAGGACAGATTTCTGCGTTTTGCGATGTGGCAGGCTGTACGGATTTTCATGATTTACGTTGGCAGCTTTTTGGCTTTGCTTTTGAACTAGAAGCTTTTGAGTTTTAAAGGCTTTTTACTAAAACTGCTTTTCAGGCCAAGGGCCTTTAAATATGAGGCTAGGGCTCATTCTCTGGCATGCTTCAGTACGAAGGTGCAGAGTCTGGAGTACCGGCTTGTACTGTGTTGATGCAATATAAAGAAATACCGAAAGGGGCGCCAAGGTTTGGGGCCAATACTCTTTGGGGTGGAATTCCGCCACTCCGTGTCGCGTGTCGTCTCTCTCCATTTCAGTTCAGTTGTTATTTGAAGTGCTTAAAGTTGTTCAGTCTGTTCTTTTCTATTGGCACGTGGTGCCCGCCTTGTGACAACACGCGTCACACTGGACCACAAATGACTTCCTGAGATCTGGCAAAACAATTATTGGATCTGAAGTCAACTTTTTCTTTAAGAGACTAAAAGCTGAAATCTCTTTTTGGGTCCAGTTGAAAGTGACCTCTTTCTTTTGCAAAGTGTAAAGAGGCGATGCTATCTCTGCAAAATTCTTGATAAACCTTTTATAGTAGGAACACAATCTCAAGAAGCTTCTGACATCGTGCACAGTCTTCAAGTCTAGCCATCTCTTAATAGCTTCGACCTTTGCGGGATCCATTCTGACACCATCCTTTGAGACTATGTGGCCAAGAAAGTGGATCTCTTCCAGGAAGAATTCACTTTTCTTAGGATTGACAAGTAGCGTGTGTGACTGCGTAGCTCTTCGAACACAATGGTTAAATGACGCCATCATGTCATCGAAGAATGTCCCAACAAACTGCTAATGCGAGTGGAAACTCCGGTCCATCATTCTGTTGAACGTGGCAGGAGCATTTGTTAGACCAAACAGCATCACTAGAAACTCATAAAGACCAAATGTCGTTCTAAAAGCAGTCTTGTGCACATCCTTTGGCCTTATACGAATGTGATGGTACCCACTCTAAAGGTCTCTCCTGCTGAAAATTGAAGCACCCTCTAAACGATCGAGAATATCATCAATTCGAGGAATAGGAAACCTATTCTTGATGGTATTCTTATTCAACGCACGGTAATGAATACACATGCGCCATGAGCCATCCTTCTTCTGCACTAGGAGCACTGGGGAGCAAAAGGGTGATTAACTAGGCTGAATCAGCCCCTTCTCTAATAACTCCTCAACCTGGCCCATAATCTCTTTCTGCTGCGCCGTGCTAACCCTTTAGGGAGGTCTATTTGGTGGGCTACACCCTGGCACCAAATCTATCCGATGGTCCTCAGGTCTCTCTGGCGGCAATTGCGACGGTAATGAATCAGAAAAATAGTCACTAGACTTTTGCAAAAATGCTGACCTTTCTTTATCTAACACCAATAAATTTGACTGATCATGATCTGAGACATTACGTGCAAAAATCAAGTACACAGAAAGATGATTCTTCATTACAGAAGTGATAGCAGAAGCAGATACAATAGGGACTGACTCTCCTTTTAGCTTTACATCCAAGACATGAGTTTTGCCCCTATGCTGAAGGGTGATTGTCTTGTCGAAGACATCCAGCACGCCATGTACTCTGAACATCCAGGAATCCCAAGTAGCGTGTCGCACCCTTCCAATGGCATGATATAGAACTCTTCTGTGTCCACATACGACTGAATATGCAGACGCAGCTTTCCAATAATGGGAGTAACACACTCTGAGTAGCCAGGACATGCCAACCCTGCCTGTGCTGTGTACCCTCTTCAGCTTTGATGCCCAGCTTCATAGCTAACTTTGGTGAGATAAATTTGGCTTTGGCATCTGGATCAAAGAAGATGAGTGCCGTCTGATCCCTAACTTCATGCCCTGCATAACTCACTGGCATCTGTGCTGGGCCTATCACCCACCATATCTGGCACCAAACCTGCTGTGGGTTTAGGCTTCTTGCCTTTCTGGTCTTCTTTATCATCTGAGTCAGCTAGTCTTTTCCTTTGTGGACAATTGGTAGCAAAGTGACCAGGCTGCTCGCATATAAAGCATTTATTTTCAGCCATTAGGACCTTCTTTTCCTCGAGCGACTTGCGCACAAAAGGCTTCCTTTTCTGTTTCTTTGCCTGCGCTCCAGAAGTCCCGGCTGAATCCTTGTCTTTGGTGGCCTTTTCTGATCCCTGTGACGCTTCAGGAGTCGTTTTTGCGAAGGGCTTCTTTGCTGAATTTTTCTTCTGCTGCCCTCCTTTCTCGTTGCTTGGAAACCCACTGTCCTCTCCTTTCAATAAGGCAAGACCAATGTTAGCAACTTCCATAAGCTGAGTGAGGGTAGCCACTTTGTTCTTGGTACAGTAATCACGAAGCCCTTTAGGCAACCCACAACAATACTTCTCTATCTGCTCTGTCAATGGCACAAATCTGTAGGAGGTCACTGAGAGTAACTCTTTACAAAACCTCCGATTGTACTCCAGTAAGCTCTTGCATGAAGCTGAAGTAAGTTGGTGCCAATCTGTCATGACGTCGGCTTCAAATTCATTTGACTGCCAAGCAGATGCAAACATTTGCTTGAAGTAAACCCAAGTTGTGGGTGCCTGTCCTTGCATTAACAATGTCGTCCACCATGTAAACACATTGTCCTTTAAGAAAGCGGCAACTTTCCCGACCTTCGAGGCCTCTGTAAAATTCCCTCCTGCATAAGCTGTATCAAACTGTTGGAGGAAAGTGAGAGCCTTTGCTTTATCCTCAAAGCCACTGAAGGTACTGAACTTTACAGCTGCACCACCTTCTTTGTAAGCTTTCGGCTTCTCCAGTATCCCCAAGTTGTCATAAGGAATGGTCTGCAACATGGACACTGTAGTAGGCATGATCGGCATATCTTGACCATTCACATTTTGTGTCAGAGGTGCGATATCTGGCTGCTGTCCAGAAAAACCAGCCATGCCAAAATGACCTTGTGGCACCCCAAACTGGCCTTGGTTGCACTGAAAACCGTGTTGCATGCCGATACTACCATACATGGGGTTTGGCATGATGCCTTGTATACCCCCAAACACTGTTCTTGGCATGTACGGCTGACTTCCAGGTGCATAACCAACCAAACTTTGGAACACTGATCCACCCCCGAAATACCCAAGATGTACCGTTGGTGGTGGAAAAACTGAGTGCATAGCCTGGTATCCAGTTCCTTGTCCATTCAAGACAGCAAGCGGGCTCTGAAAGGTGGCGGGCTGAACTGGCATTACCTGTGGAATAGGCGTTCTAGCCACCTGTTCAAGCACGGGAGAAACCTGTTTTGGAGCCCCTGACTCCGCAACATGCGAGTGTTCCCTATCCTGCTGAGTCGCATGAAGTACTTGGGCTTGAGTCTCAACAAGCTCTGTACGCGGTGTAGGTTGCCTATTTTGCTGTTGCATTGGTGGCGCTTGCAAGAACTCCATAAACCTTGGATTCTGCACCAATTGCGAAAAGACATTCACCGCGGCAACTAACTAAGTCCTGAACGCATCATCCTCAAGTTGCCCAGCCATGAAGCCCTGTACTACTGGAGGGACATTCACATCGACAGGAGGTACAGCCTGACGTGGCCGTGAGCTCTCGCCAATCTCAAAGACCATAGGGATTTCTTGTCTCTCCTTTGAAGAGGAACCCTCTTCCATCCTTTGTCGGCCATAGTGTATTGTGTAATCCCGCGTTCTTGTACTCTATGTCTTTACCAAAACAACCAAGGCTCACTCTTTGAGGACAAAGATTGATATCCCGGCAATGGAACCTTGAAACCGTCTCGTGGGGCGGTAGGCTTTGGCTTTCACCCGAAATTCTTTATTCTAGACACACACAAAGAGAACGTGCAAAGGAAACCTGCGACGGGAATTAGCACTTAAGTACACACACGGCTCGGAAGCTAAAATGCTCCGAGCAGACGTCGACAACCTGTAGGCCCCAAAATTGGCACCCCTTTCGGTATTTCTTTATACTTTGAGAGGGTAAATTACAAAGTAGAGTCCTGGGAATCCTTTACCTGTATCTCGCTAGATACTACCTGATTTGGCCAAATTTCAACAGCATAACAACCCCAAATCTTGCGCGAAACCTATTCCCCTGCTAGAACTCACTTCCACTGGCGTACTCACTTCCACTGGCGTATACCCTCTGATTCCTGCCCAAAAACAGTAAATTCAGCACGCTGTATTTACTCGTTTTTGCCTTGTTTGCAGCCCCAAGCTGTCCTCTGCTAGTGGGGCACGACTCCCAAGGGTTCTGGCGTCCGTATGGCTGAAAAACAGTCAATTTACAGTGCATACACAACGCTGAATTCGCACCTGTACGGTGAGGTTATGACCCTCACCGGTGCCTGCTTTGGAGTAGCAGCTAGCTACCCTTGTTCCTGCTCAAGGAGGCCCTTGCCTCAGACAAAAGCATAAACCCACACAGCGGTACATCAGTCAAATGAAGAGCCCTCTTGTGGGGCATCACATAACTGCACGTAGGGGAGATAGAGAGCAGTGTGTAGCGTGCAGGGTATCACTCCTAGCACCACACTGTACATGAGAGGGAAAGAAAGCACTCCATAGCTCTTAACCTGTGACAAAAACCAAATGAGGCCTCTTCCCAGCTTAAAATTCAGCGCCTAATTTTCTGATTGAGGCAAGTGCATGAAAATTTGCCACTTGGCGCAGTCACAAGCTTTTGCCTGTTTCAGGGTTGTCGCTAAAAAATCTTCCGACTGGTTGCCCAGTTGACTTCGCGGTAGAGTTATTAAATGTTCCCCTGGTCATACCGAAGGTAATGACGTGAACACATTTCATGGCCCAAATAGCAGTTCCCTAATTTTTAGGAGATGCTTCCGTTGGGCTCGCACTGGTCATCTGACCATCCATCCTCATTGGGACCGCATCCAAAAGTGCAATGTGGCCGAAGTGTCGGATACTTTCTGTTGGTAGTCCGACCTTGAATTTATGCCTTTATTGAGTTTACTTCCTAGTATCCACCAACTTGCTAAGTTCGAAGGGGGGACCTACATGATCTTGCTCTTAGCCTAGACATCCTCTTACTATATGAATTCCAGTGCCCACCACTTCCCGTCTGCGGGTGAAACTACCGTTCACATTGGCCATACAATGTCCGACCATTTGCTACTTCAAAAAGAGGGTCTCAAAAATAAAACAAAAATCATTGGAAAGAAACCAACAACTAAGGTTAGCGATTGCCACGTCCTGGTGACATAGTTAACAACTGCCACGTCCTTGTGACAATTACCGCATTGCAAATAGTGACCTCTTTAATGCATTCTTTTTGCATAAAGTCAAGTACCATTTGTTCCAATTGATGGATGCATAGACCAAAGAGAGTTGGTGACAATGGACATCCTTGTTTAACCCTAATAGTGCTTTACAAAAATTTCTAAAATTTCTCTTTTTATGCGCAATTGACAAATCACCTTCTCATAGTTTCGAGAAACCGCAAGCATATACTCACTTGGCACTTGGAGTTCTTCCATCCTTCTCCACAAATTGTTACGTGGAATCATATCAAAGGCTTTTTTAAAGTCCACAAAAAAACAATACAATCGCTTGCCTTTTAAACGACTTTTCTCCGTGAGAACACGAAGAGTGACAAGATGATCAATGGTGCTATGGCATCGACAAAAACCAGCTTGTCCTTTTGCACTCTTGTCATTCTCTTCAGCCCAATCACTCAATTTCATCTCCATTATGCACCCAAACAACTTTGCCATAAGAGACCCAATCATTATAGTTCGGTAGTTGTTTACATTCTTTACATCCCCTCCTTGATGGAAAGGCTTAATCCAATTAGTACTCCAATCATAAAGCCTACCATGATGAAGTGCGAGGTTGAACATATCACACATCCACTCATGGGTAAAATCTCCCGTCCATTTGATCATCTTTAGCTTGATATCTTGAAGATCTCCCGCTTTGTGAGTGACTAACTTTTCAAGCCTACCGCATACATCCTCAATAGTTAAAAAAAAAGAGGGCATACATGGGAGTGAACCAAAAAATGGCATTTTTCAGCATTTGCTTGCTCATATAATTGCCTACAACGTGTGTACATATCCTCAAGAGTCAAGTTACCAAAATTCTCAATCCGCTTGTGCATCAAGTTTCTTCAAAATCTTCCCCATGCATGTGCTTTTTATTGGACTTGAAAAAGTTGTTACTTTACTTCTCATCTTCTTCTCTTCTTTTGAATCGATGCCTTGTATGTATGCAAATGACTTTGATAGTTGTTGTTGTCCATAGTTGCATCAAGCTTTATCAAGGACGTTCGAGCATCTTGACATTCTTTATCAAACCACCTTTTGCGTGATCTATCTTTGTTGATACCATGGAGATGCTTTATGGCAAAGCATTCCTCGGCACAAGAAGAAATAACTTTCTTGAAAGCTTCCCATTTAGTTTCCAATGGTGCGTCATATGGAAGCTTTGTCATCCATAACTTTTGCTCAACCATTTTAATGTACATTGGTGTCCGTTTGAAATCCATACATAGTGATAATTTCTCTTCCCTTTGGCTGAGATTATCATGCTTAGTTGCTTCTCCACATGAAAGGTCAATACATAAGATCCGATGGTCGGATTCTGGGGTCCATTGGCCAAACATAAAACTTTTTATGCGATACATAATGGCTTCGGAGAGTAGCATACAGTCAATCACACTATCCCCATTATGTTTCCTACATGTAAATCCATTGGTTTCACTCCACAAAGATACACCATTGGCAATGAGCATACCCGTGCTATTACACATGTGTAAAAGTAACTTTCCATAGTGATCCGACTCTTTCTCGTCCATTGAAGTACGATCATACAAGTGAACTTCCTCCAACTCCCTTGAAATGTATGGCATATTAAATTGTTGAATATCATGTTGCAATGTTTTTGTGCGAGCATTCATATCCCGAAATACAATAACATCACCTTTGCCTTTGAAATAAGCAATGTCCTCTTGTAAATAAAAAATGGATGATCTCTATCCATGCAAGCATAAAAGGGGGAATCATGATGAGAAATGTAGCAACCGGCTACAAAAATGGGTGCTCTTTTTGGTGTCATAATTTTCAGCTATACATAATGTTTGTACTTGTCATCTTTCATAATTGATACAAAGTCTTCCAATCCTTTCTTAACTATACATGCTACCCCTCCTTGCACTCTTCGTTGCTTGAGATTCTTTGACCACGTCAATAAATGTACATTGTAATCCTCCAAGCCGTTAATCCTTTGTGTATCATGCTGTCAAGTTTCAACAAGAAGTACAACATCGGCTTTGCTTGTTAGTTCATCAATGCCAACCCCCGCATTCTACGGGTATCCATTATAATTCCAAAAGCATAGTTACAATTGTAACTCGGTCCCATAGGTTGCGCATCCCTATTTGTTCGAGGGACTTGCCTCCTCCTTAGACACATTTTCTTTGTGAGGGATCTCCTTGCATAAGCCTTGCGACACATATTTTGTTGCTTAATAGTGCGATCTTCACATATAAACATTTTGTATCCCTCAAATAGATCCAATTAGTATAATCTTTCGTTTGGTCTCATCCGGCATGGTGCATACAATTGGCTGTTCTCCCGAGCGAGGAGCTCCTTGCTTACCCACTCTATGTGCTCCATAGACCATAACTCCGGATATGCCAAAGTCGGTTTTGAAGAAATCTTCAATAACAATGGCAAGAGAAAGAGGTGTCTCTAACTTCTCTTTGGGAATTCCACGAATAACAATGTTCTTGGAACGTCGCTCTCATTCCTTCAACTCCTCCACATCCACATTCTCAACATCCTTTGTTTGAACCACAGCTTGCATGAGTGAGGAATTAGGAACCACATTGTTACCACATACATCAGTCCAAGACTTGTTTGTGCATACATTTTTCATGTCATATACATCTGGGTCAAATTTCTCCTCTTTCAATACATGATCATGCTCTACTTTGCTCATGTGCTCCTTCAAAGCATTGAAGTGAGCGTTTACATTCCTTGACTTCCTCTTCAAGTTGCATCAAACGTGTTGTTTGCATCTCAAGTATCTTTTTGAGATTCTCATTCTCAATGACAAGTACCCTTAGTGTGCCATTCTCCATTGCAAGTGCCCGTAAGTCTTCGCCTTGTTTGTTTACGGTCTCTTGCAACGAATACCAAGTATGCCAAGATCATGGTTTCCGATGTCGTTGGTTGGTGGTTGTGGTGCTATCTCCACACTTAGGAGATTTTGGATCATTTTCCACAATGGTTGTGGACCTTGTTGAAGAAGAAGAACCCTTGCGAGTACTGAAGACATTGTATGTAAAATAAGAGATGAGAGTCAACTTTCCTGAACCTGTTCACTTCAGAAATGCTACTACAGAAACGCCTTCCATAACTTTGAAAAGAGAGAGAGAGAGAGAGAGAGAGAGAGAGAGAGAGAGAGAGAGAGAGAGAGAGTCGGTCTAGGAGTTCGAAACTCTTGGATGATGGCTTTACCGTCTCGATAGACCGTACATTTGCCTTGTTTACGTGCTTCGTGCAACTTCTTGAGCTTGCTTGCCTTAAGCTTAAGTTGATTTGGAGCCAGTGCCTTGGCGATCCAAAGTGTCCCTTCCTTGAGGAGACGAGATTGCCATAATCGCTTCATCCGCTCCTCTTTGTCCTTGAATGTAAGGATGCATTGCTTAGGTGGCACCTGTTTGGCCGTGTCGTTGATCTAAGAGATTGTGTCAGGCTTGATGCGAATTGGGTGGAGAATATCATTGAGCTCGATGACGGCTTCACCGAGTGTATCCTCGTCGGTGCACCATGTGGGGTTGAGCCCATGAGCCTCAACAAGCTCTACTGGATGAGAATGTTGTCTTGCCTGCTATGACACTTGTGAAACTTGCAGAAACTCTATAAACCTGGGATTTTGCATCAACTGAGTAAACACATTCACAGCAGTTACCACTGTGTCCTGAACACGTCCTTATCTAGTCGCCCAATCATTATTCCTTGAGCTTGTGGCGCATTCACATCCATAGAAGGTATGGACAGTGGTGGTCGTGAACTTTTGCCGACTTTATACACTGTAGGAATAGCCCGGGCGTCTTTCCTGTGAAGAGGAACCCTCTTCTCTGGTGTCATCCTTCCTGTCGGCCATAGTGGAATTCCAAACATATGTGTACTTTTTGTCTTCACCCAAAACAAACCAAGGCCCACTTCTTGAGGAAAAAGTGATGTAGTCCCGGCAACGGAACCATAAAACCGGCCTATAGCTTTACTAAAGGGTAATAAACTATGTTTTCACCGATAAATAAACCATCTAACTTTCCTTGTACTATACGACACAAAGTAACTTCACAAATAAACCTGGAACTGGAATTCTCCACTTCAAAACAATCCACGACATGGTAGCTAAAGCTCCCAAGTAGACAGACACTGGCACCCCTTTTGGTATTTCTTTATTGAATTGCAAATAAACAACCCGAACACCTGTACCAAACTCTCACCAAGCTGTCCAAACCTATCAAGGGCTGAAACTGCAGGTTCTCGACCCAATTTCGGTGGCATAACGGCGCCAAAACCCTTGTTGGTCAAAAGTACACGTCTAGGACGGTTTCCCTTCCATTTTAGAAGCTTTTTGGTGAGCTGTAGGTCAATGCCAGCATGCTGTAATTTCCTGTTTTGGTCACTGTTAGGTGCCCGAAGCCCTGTATAAGCACCCCAAAGACTTCCTTGAGGCTCCGTTGGTGTTATCTTGCAATTTAGGTGCGAAACCCTATCCTGCAAATAAACACAGTAGGCTGTAATTTTGTGTTTTGGATCGTTTTGAGTGGAGCAAACACTCTACGTGTGTCTCAAGAGCTCCCACATGCAATGGGACAATTCCCCTTTGGTTTGGATCTTTTTGGCTTAGCTGCTGTCCATCACTGTCGAACCTCGCCTCTTTCACTTCAGAATAAGTTGTTCTTGACTATCTTATGTACAAAACACTAGAATGATACCTTATTCTAGTGATGTACAAATGTCAAAAATGAATCAAAAACTGAATTGTTTTTGTGCTAATCATCGTCCTTTGTCTAAAACCAGCTGTCTTTTGAAATGTTATGTTCTTTTGTGTATAAGTGTAAGTCTAAAAACAACAACACACACACACAGTACTCACTTATGAGCTTCAAATCAGCCCTCTCACAATTTTAGGGGTCCCCATCTGGGATGAGTCTTCTCTATGTGTGTGTTGGCTTGCAGGTTGCTCTCCTACTGCCATGTGTCCAATTTGCCCCATTTGGTTTAATTCCTAGTACCCACCAACCTATAGAGTATCGTTGAGGGGCCTAAAAGACTTTAACCGAGCCTAACCACTTCTTTACTAGTCACATTTCAATGCCGTTCGGCCCAACCATCTGGTGGATGCGTGGCCTTGACTCCTGCGGGTGAAACTTTTGGTGTTAAAGTCACCCCCAATGCACCATTGCTTTGCATGAGGCAACGACTTCACAAGATGTGACCAACACTAGCATGGTTAGGCACATAAATGTCCAAGAAGGCCACGGTGCTACCTTGAACCTGCATAGTGATCCAATGGGCCCTGCTTGGCACAATGATACCTCTGCCCACGATGGCCTTTTGCCATGAGTCCGCAATAGTCATACATACACCTCCCTAAATGTCTAGAGGCCCAAAGGGAGTTGACCAAAATGTCTCATAGCGACCCCGCAAGATCTGTCCACAACGTCAAATATGGCTCTCACAAAGGTGATGCTTCTAAAGCATAAGAATATCTATCGTGCCACCCACAAGGCATCCCTGAAGCTCGTGTCCCTGTCTACCCTCTGGAGTATAAACTAGGGTCCACCAAACCCCTGCATATTCCCCTACACATCCGAGTCTACCCCTCTGGCGTATAAACTAGGGTCCACCAAGCCCCTGCACATTCCATGAGACAATCCTCATGGAGTCAGTGAGAGAAAAGCAATGTTGCCGCAACAACCAACCTGGCAATCTTCGAGGCCAGCTTGGATGTTGTGTAGTTCGCATCTAAGCGACGTGAGATAGGCGTGCTTGAAGGGTTTGTCCAACCCATGCCCAAGATGATCGTGTAGTTTGTAGAGCTACATCCTCAGTCTAGGAATCCTCATTTAGATATACATAGCAAGGTGCACTATGGGTGATAGCAAAGAAGTATACCACAATGTGTCTACAACCTGTTGCAGCAGGCGGTCCCACAGAGAACTTGGCCAGGTGATCATAGTGTATGTATCAGTTCTATCACTCCCAAGTCCCCCGTGTGGTGAGAGAACTCAAGAGCATGGACATGGAGCCAATCCAACACTGTATGCATAGTCCACTCTGTGTGATCCTTGCCATACAATGGAAAAGAGAAACCAACCGTTGTGTCCAAGGCATCTGTACCTATGGCTGCTAGGAAAAGAACATATACTTTGAAGCAAGCTGCTTCAAGGGCGGGAGACGGGTCTATGGGAGGAGAGGGTGGAGGAGGGGAAAGTGGGGGGGCGGGGGGGGGGGGGGGGGAAACTGGCAGTGGTGAGGCTGAGGCGGAAGGAGTCTCCTCAGGGACATCCTGCTGTAGAGGTTCAATTCTGTTTCTTGTAGGAACCCAATGCTGTTGGCCTGTCTCGCAGGTCGGCCACCAGGGGGGACCTGTGTGACGTGCCTGTCCTTGGTGGCAACGGCCATGCACTTGCTGCTAGCCATCAATTGGCTGAGCACCCGTCTTTCAGGAGGGTGCGGATAATCTTGCCTCTGCTCAGCTGGGTGTCGATAATATTGCCGATGACATAAGTGGTCTGAAAGAACTCCACCATTGCTGCAAAGCTCGCTTGCTCCGTTTGCGAAAGAGCAAGTCGGATGGTGGGCTCCAGGGCTTGGGCGAGGGGGGTTCATCTGAGTCCCCATTAGGTGAGCCGAAAGCGGGGGTGTCGATGTCGAGGGTGGGTGATGCACGCGCGCACGCCCACACTTTTTTTGTAAATCTTGTTGATTCAAATTACAAGTGGGAAACCTCAAAGCAAGAAAAACCCACCATGCAGAAAAGATACCAAAATTGGAGCAGCATAACACTCCAAGGGCTAGAAACAGTCAAAATAAATCTTGTAGGCATCAAGCGAGGTGTCCCCCGCATCATAAGCAAAATGCAACGCTTGCCTGACCCAACGAAAATTTGAAGTAGGGAATCGGGTCAACAACGCCTTGAAACATCAAGGAGTTGCGATGGTGCCAGATGGTCCACAGAACCCAAAATCTGACCCAGCCAAAGAAAACTGTGAATGGTGACTGTAGAGACTGAAGGTCCCCAAACAGCCAAAACCGTCTATGAAAAGTGGTGGAGGGAAAACACAACTGGAGAGTAGTAGACATGTCATGTGTACGTGGACAAGCTACTTCATGATTAGGAAGTGTTCTGGCACTTTTGTGAGTCTGTTCGCAGACCGTGCATGTCCAGGCACTTAGAGTACATGCATATCCTCTGGTTGCACACAGCATGATCATCAGATTACCATAAGAACCCATCAAGAGCATTTTTACAGTGCACAGACCTATTTTCCCTATTTTAGCCATTTTTCACTTATTATTAATAAGTGACTTTGTTGGGAAACTGGGTAGGGCAATTCTGGTAAGTTACTATATAAGAAACCTAGCACTAGCAGTTTCTGGCAAAAGAGGCAGCAGAGACCACAAGTCTGACAGTGCACCTTCTCAGCAAGACCCCCTAGCAGGCAACCTATTGTTTTCAGCCACCAAGGACCATCATTTTTCTCAAATGCAGATCAGCCCCAGCGTTTTGCAACTTGCAAATTAGCCTGGCGACGGCAGAATCCATGGTGTTTTTGCAGCAGATGTCCCATCAGCCATAGCGTTTTTGGAGTTGCAGATTAGCCCTAGCGTTCGTAGTTCCTTGACGACAGATCCCAGATTTGCATCAGCGTTTTCAGTTTTCAGCAGTTAGCCTCCGTACCGTAGCCCCCAAACCTCGCAGATCTCACCTTCCCGCAACAGATCCTCGCCGCACGGTGAGATCAGCCAGCGTTTGCAGATTCAGCCCGCTATTCGCAGATTTCAGCATCTGCGTTTTCAGCGCATCGTTGTCATCGCCTCGTCACTGACATAAGAGTCAGAATTCAGCAGATACAAGATTTGCAGATTTCAGCCCTTAGCGTTTTCAGTTTTCAGCCGTCTCGTTGCCGTCCTCATCGTCGTCGACATCGTCGGCAAGTCCATTGCATTGTAGAGGTTTGTGCAATCAATAGTAGACCGCTCTCGCCATAGAGAGTGGGGCCTTTGGAGGAGGGTTTGACAACATTCTGGTGTCGTATTCTTCTCTCTCTATCTCTCAGTCTCAGCACCTTCATTCATAGTGTTTACCACTTTGTTTGTGATCATTTGCACTCTCTCACTAAAGGAACGTAAGGCTCTCCCTTCCATAAATAAAAGGAACCCTTGAGCATAGTTCGGAGCACTCATCTTGAGCAAAGTTCAACATTCACATCCGGTGCACCTTACATTGGTATCAGAGCTTTGACAGTGATCTGTATCACTCAAGCAAAGAACCACAAGAATTTTTTTTTGCTTGTTGTGGTCGCATGCAACCCAAGTCCACTTGGGCGTGTCGATTCCTAATCGTGTTTTTGAAGAGTGACAGGAAATCCAAGAAAGAAGGGCTTGTCCAGCCTCCCCTTGTTTCTCTTTTCACTCGTTGAGAGCGGACCGTGCACTTAGCGGCCGGCCAATCGGCGTAAGGTGGGAAAAAGCAACCTTGGTGTGAGTGCAAGGCCGCCAAGGGGTGCGCCCGCGAGAAAGAGAAGAGCTGGGGTAAGAGAAGATCCTTCTCTAACACAGATTGCAAGCTAAAGAAAGAACCTTAAGAACCTCAAGAACCCAAGAGTCCAAGAACCACAAGAACCACAAGAGTCCAAGAACCACAAGAACCCAAGTTCCTCGTGAACTTAAGAACCCAAGACTTCAGTGTATGGTCATCACCCGAAGTGGAATGGATACTTCGCATGGAGGTGATGAGCATGGAAGTGGCGAAGAAGAATTTTTCCCACCAGGAGGTTTTTTCGACCCTCCCCCCTCCCTATCTACACCAAGGATTGCACCAAATCCTATGGTGTCTTTGGTCAAGACGATGATGGACATGATGTTACAGCAAGAAGTGCAACGCGCTGCCTTGGAGCACGAGCGTGAAGAAAGAAAAGCAGAAAGAAAGGCCGACTTGGAGCGTGAGCACGAGCAAGTGCGCTTGGCGGCTGAAGAAAGAAAGGCAACTATTGAGCTTGAGCGTGAGCAAGCACGCGAAGCCCAACGCGTAGCGGCCGAAGACAAATGAGCGGCCTTGGAGTTTTAGAGCGTGAAGCGCAGAGAGACCAACGCATGCAAGAGTTGGTTCTACATGTACTCACCTCAAAACCCGAGCCGGCCAAAGATGTTGGTGGTTCATCAAGTGGTGCAAGCCGAGATTCGGACTCCAACAACCCCGTCACCGAGAAGTTGACGTTCAGTAAGTATGACGGTAAGATGGATGCTACTATTATTCATTCTTGGTTGCATCAATTTAATGCTTAGAAGACAGGGAATAGCAAGCTTTTAACGGTAGCCATGTACCTTGCCGGTGATGCCATTAATTGGTACCACGCATGGCAAGAGGCATAGTTGGCCGCGCACCTATAGGAAGCCGACGGAGACGGACCCCTTTCCTTCAATTGGGCGGACTTCCAAGACAAGCTCAAGGCGTGGTTTATGCCACCACAATACCTAGCACGATTGAAAGACGATTGGCACGGTCTCAAGCAAAATGGTATGCCAGGTATGTCTTTCTCTAATCGTGTTTTGCAGCTCGGTACCCAATTACGCAAATTGGATGATGAGCGCAAAGAGGCATTCCTTTATGAATTGGATGAGTATATCAAGTATGATGTCGAAGTACTTTGATCCAATCGATCTCAACAAGGTGGTAGCAATTGCTCTCGCACAGGAGATGAAGCACAATAAGGAAAAGCCGAAAGAGAACAAGACTTCTCAAGGTACCACTCAGACTTCTCAGAACCCTCAGAACGGTAAGAACTGTAAGAATGGTAACTCTTCTAACCAATCTTCCTCTAGTCTCTCAAACAAGAACTCTCCAAATGAACCTAAGGGTAAAGCAAACAAAATTTGCTAAACCTAAGCTCACTCTGAAAGCGGGAAGCAGAAGGTACCGGTAGGTGCGCGTCGCGATGTAGTGCAGGATTGGGGTAAGAAGCAGGAGGCGTAGTGCATCAGAGAGGAAGTGCTAGGGATCGAAGCAGGGAGAGAGAGAGAGCTCACGTTTTTGGGGAAAACTCAATAAGTGAGTTTTGGGTTTTCCACTTTTATTATAAGTGACTTTAAAAAAATGTGTCCAAGTTCACATTGACAAAGTATAAAAATGTACAAAAAAGGGTTATTTAGGCCTTTAACCCAACAACCTCCCACTTAAAGGCATAAGTGACGCCTTTAAGTTAACCAACTCCCACCAGCTGTATGCAATGCTCATGTTGAGCCTTAGCAAGACTCTTGCTGAGAACATCTGCAGGGTTATCCTGTGTATGGATCTTAGTCAAGGTGACTAGACCATCCTCCAATACCTCACGTATGAAGTGGTACCGCACATCTATTTGTTTGGTATGCGGATGAAACATGGCATTTTTGGCTAAATAGACAGCACTTTGACTATCACAACCCAATACGGGTGTATGAGCAAGCATGCCAAGTTCTTTCGCAAGTCTGCCCAACCAAATGGCTTCCTTTGAAGCTTCTGTGGTTGAAATGTATTCAGCCTCAGTAGTACTCAATGCCACAATTTTCTGCAACCTGGAACACCAAGAGACTGCACCACCATCAATAGCAAATACATATCCACTGGTAGATTTCTTGGTATCCATGTCACCTGCCATGTCGGCATCACAATATCCCTGCAACTTTAAGTCACTTTTTCCATAACAAATACACTTTGATTGTGTACCTTTCAAATATCTCAAAATGCATTTGACAACTTCCCAATGCGCTTTGCCAGGATTCGACATGTATCGACTAACAACTCCCATTGCATAAGCAATGTCGGGAGGAGTGGCAACCATACCATACATAAGAGAACCACAAGCTGATGCATTTGGGATTCCCTTCATTGCTCTCAATGCCACCTCATCCTTTGGGCAATCTGCTTTGCCAAGCTTAGTGTATGGAGGTAAAGGTACTCCAAGAGGCTTAGCATTAGCCATATTAAACATGTCAAGTACTTTTGCAATGTACCTTTCTTGAAATAAAAACAACAATTTCAGCTTTCTATCTCTTTTAATACGCATGCCCACTGCATCACCCAAATCCTTCATAGCAAATGCTGAATTTAGCTTACATTTCAGAGCATCAAGACTAGTCTTATGTTTCCCGGCAAGCAGCATGTCATCATATAGAGAACAAGAATGATGAGACTACCATCTTCATCCCTTTTCGTATACAAACAATGATTTGCATGGCTGCGTTTAAAGCCTTGAGACATCATAAAAGTGTCAAACTTCTTATACCTCTGCCGTGACGATTGTCTCAAACCATACAGAGCCCTTTTCAGTTTGCATACAAGTTCCTCGTGTGTAGGGACTACAAAACCTTCAGGTTGTTTCATGTATATGTCCTCTTTAATGTCACCATGCAAAAATGGTGTCTTTACATCCATTTGATTCAATTCCAAATCAAGCACCGCAATGAGAGCAAAAAAGACATGTAAAGTTGTAAGCTTTACAACAAGAGAAAAGATTTCTTGAAAATCAATTCCTTCTTTCTGTACATATCCTTTTGCAACCAATCTTGCCTTGTACTTGGGTTTTTCATCCACAATCTTAATCTTGTATACCCATTTGTTAAGAAGAGCCTTTCTCCCTTTAGGCAATGGCACAAGATCCCAAGTATCATTTGCATACAAAGATTTCATTTCCTCTTGCATTGCAAGCTCCCACTTACTGCTTGACTCACATGACTTAGCCTCTTTATAAGTAAGAGGTTCACCCTCATCTGTCAACATTACATGATGCAAAGAGGAATTAAATCTCTGCGGTTGCCTTCACCTAATGATCTCCATTCTCAGGCAACGGTTCTACATCATAAGGCAACTCATTTTCAGCTCTATCATGCTGCTGAAAATAATTTTCAGCCAATTCAGGTGGTTGTCCATCTTCATTAGGAGCATCAAAATCATGTCCTACCTCTTCTGGCTCAAGGTTAACGGGCGGATTTTCAATTTCAGCTTGTGGTAATGCATCATGAGGCTCTTTTTCAACGTCAATGGGTGGCATGGAAGGCTGAAATCTGACTGTTTTCTTATCAGCATCAGATTTTTTAGCATTCTAAGCAATTTTGCCTCATTGAACACTACATCTCGGCTGCT
This sequence comes from Adiantum capillus-veneris, assembly GCF_014529385.1. Classification (NCBI taxonomy): domain Eukaryota; kingdom Viridiplantae; phylum Streptophyta; class Polypodiopsida; order Polypodiales; family Pteridaceae; genus Adiantum; species Adiantum capillus-veneris. The sequence continues at coordinate 12,636,299 of NC_140948.1, read as the reverse complement.
TATTATCTTTCTAAACTGTGGTAACCACACTCTATAGCCCATTTCACCTTCTTTCCCATAACCTGGAAAGACTCCTTTAATGGACTTCATATCAAGATTTGTTCTCAAGTCATTGCGTACATGAACAAAAGCTTCGTAGCCAAATACTGTCAAATGATGATAAGAGGCAGGTTTGCCATACCAAACCTCCTCTGGAAAGTCATTTTTCAGCCTATTAGGCGAGCGATTGCAAATATGAACTGCAGTTTTCAATGCCTCCCCCCAAAACTCTTGGGAAAGATTAGCGGTGGACAACACGCAACGCACTCTAGCATAAAGTACGATTATACCTCTCAGCCACACCATTAAAAGACGGATTATGAGGGGCTGTCAACTCCCTTTTAATCCCATTTTCATCACAAAAACGTTGAAATTCAGCAGATACATACTCTCCTCCATTATCAGATCTGAGACATTTAAGCTTAGTACTCTTTTGCGTAGTGACAAAAGCATGAAACTTCTTAAAAGCATTAAAAGTCTCACCCTTACTTTTCAACAAATGCACCCATTCTTTCCTAGTGCAGTCATCAATGAATGTAACAAAATACAATGCACCACCAAAAGACTAAACTACTATAGTGCATACATCGGAGTGAATAAGATCAAGAGGATTAGCTTTGTGAGAGACACAAGAGTAATAAGAAGATTTCTTTTGCTTTCCATAAAGACAATCGTTATAAAAATCCAAGTTTTTGCCTTTTATATCAACCCTCTTCAGAGTGGAAAGCGCATCAATACCCTTTTGGCTCATATGGCCAAGTCTCTTATGCCACAATTCCGTGTGTGAAGCAACTTCAGTGACAACAAGAAACTTGACAGGCAAAGCTTTGCGAAGATAGTACAAAGTACCTCTTTTAGACCCTTTTGCAATAAGCATAGAGTCCTTAAGCAACTTCCATGAACCCCCAGCAAAGATGGTAGTATAACCATGTGCATCTAATTGGCCAACAGATAGCAAACTTTTCTTAATGCCTGGTACAAACTTGACATCGTTCAACAGAAGCTCTTGAGCATTGTTAAGAGCCAAACGCATAGTACCCATTCCCTCAATATTGCAAGTAAAATTATCACCAAGGTACACCTTGCCATAATTGCTTGCAGCATACATAGCAAAACACTCCAAAGATGGAGTCACATGGAATGAAGCACCAGAATCTACTATCCAAGACTGGGATAGGCCATCATTAGCACTAAGCAATACATCAATGACATCTTTCTTTGAGATAAGCATTGCGTCTTCTACATTAGCTATCACCAAATCTGAGGGGCATGAAGCCGTAACCAAAATTTCCTCAACGTCTGACAACTTCTCAATGACCACACCAGAGGATACATTTGCATTCTCAGTATCCTTGGAGGAATCATCTGTTGATTTTTCCCCTTTCTTCTCATCTTTCTTCTTCTTATCTTGCGTTTCCTTCTTCCTTTCCTGCTCTTTCTTGAAATACCTGCAATCGGGTTTCTGGTGACCGTTTCTACCACATTGATAACAAGTGACATCCTTATCTTTTGTCTTGCTCTTACTTCTATTTTGAGTCTTGTTGCCCGCATCACGCTTTTGATTTCTACCTCTTGCATTGTAGGCAGAACTGCCACCTTCCCCACTAGACTTGCGTTTAATCTCTTCATTGAGAATAGACCCTCTCACACCGTCATAAGTGAGGGTGGGACTGTTATTCAATGAGACAACCAAAGTTTCCGAAGTATCTGGCAATGTCATAAGCAAGGAAATAGCTTTCAACTTATCATCGAATTACTGAAGTCAACTATCCTGACTCAACACACCTGTAAAAGCACTCAAGTGCTCAGAAGCTTACTTCGAGTCATCAAATTGCATATTCACCAACTTTCGTATCAATGCACCTGGTTCAAAGGCGTGGTGTTCTCATAATTGGCCTTTAGCTTTTGTCATATTGCATAAGCAGAGTCCAAACGCTTGATGTCCGTCAAAATGTCATCATTGATAGCCATTTTGATGTAGGCCATAGCCTTCTTATTCAACCTGGTCCACTCTTCGTCAGACAAAACTTGCGGCTTATTCTCTTCCATGCATCTTCACAACCCTTTAAGAAAAGGATACCTTGCATGCGTTCTTGCCAGAGGTCGAAGCCTTGACCATCGAACCGTTTGATTTCCATCAAACTTTTAGTGCCAGATGCAGAAGAGGAAGAAGCCATCTTAATTCAACCACAAGTGTGTATACAAGAGAGATGCAATAGGTTGAAAATTTCAGCAAATAGGAGCAACCACAAGACTTTCCATATGATAAACCACAATTTCTTTACATGAAATTGTCCAAATCTGAAATTTCAGCTGAAATGTGCAATTTCAGGCACCTATACTCAGCTTTTCACTCAATTTGTCACGAAAAACATCAATACATGTGATCCCACAGCTTTGGTACACCTTTGTATTGCTGTCATAACCTGCAGATCACCTGTTTTGACCTAAAAACATGTTTTGGGCTGTTTTGACAGTTTTGGTGATCTTTTTGACCTCGGAAGCAAGGGGCTTCGCGATGGAAGCAAAATTGATTTCGGGAGAGCAATTTTAACTTGCTGTCCAGCAGACTGCACAGGGCTGTTTTGAAACCCTAGGACTGATACGAGTTGAAAGCGCGAAGCAGAAGGTACCGGTAGGTGCGCGTCGCGATATAGTGCAGGATTGGAGCAAGAAGCAGGAGGCGCAGTGCAGCAGAGAGGAAGCGCTAGGGATCGAAGCAGGGAGAGAGAGAGAGAGCTCACGTTTTTGGGGAAGACTTAATAAGTGAGTTTTGGGTTTTCCCACTTTTATTATAAGTGACTTAAAAAAAATGTGTGTGTCCAGGTTGAATGTGAACCTGGACAAAGTATAAAAATGTACAAAAAGGGGTTATTTAGGCCTTTATTCAACACAATGTAGATGAACATGCAGAACAAGGAATTTTAGGAGGATACATCACGTCGAAAGAACAAAGCATTTATTTTAAGGAAGGTCGATGTGATCATTGTCACATCAAGGGTCACATAAAAAGAACATGTTCTAAGCTTGATTCTAATGAATTTAAAGAATCCACAAACCCACATCCTCTGTCAATGCAATAAATGAGAACACGAGTGTGACCCAAGTTTCTCATGATCCTCCCATTGATGAGTCTCTCATTCAGTATTATGGTCATGTGAAGGGTCAACGTTTTGTCATATTGTTTGACTTAGGCAGTATGCATGATGTGATTAGTGACTCTCTTGTCGAAAGAGCCCGCTTGGAGGTTAGCAAGAAATCTCCTTTCGAGGTGTCGGGCTTCGCTCCCGTACGGACTCTCTCATCACGCAAGAGTACCTTGATGTTTTGTTCATTGTTCAACAAGCGTCCTTCTGCAGAAAATTTGTAGTCTCTCCTCTTTCAGGATGTGATATGCTTTTAGGCATTCGATGGATAACCCTCTCATTGATTGGGCAGCTAATACTTTCACTTTCAATGCCAAGAGTGACTCTTCCATTGTCATTCGTGGGGAGCAAGTTGTTCATTCTTTATCTCTCATTTCTAATGTGCATGCGAAGCTTGAAAAGAATGAGGAGAAGGAGACTTTCTCAGTCTTGTCTTCTCCAAAGCACGACACATATGATTTGTATGATCAAGATGCGATTATTCACAAGTATGATGATTTGTAGGATAAAGATGTGATTGTTCACAAAGATGATGGTTTAGTTGATGCTTTTTCTAGTGAAGCTAACCTTATTGCAGATTAGATCAATCACCAAGAACCGATCTTGGCTCTCGAGTCGAGGTCCCAAGAACCCCCACAAGAAGTATTATGTGTGCGCATGATTAGTCAGCACGCATTGTTCGAGTGTTTCATTTGTGATGGTTTCCTGTATTTTAGTCACCGTCCTTATGTGATCCCTTTTCATTGGCATGCCATATGGTACGATGGACACGATTCACTCATGAATGAGCACGGATGTATGCGGATTACTCATGAAAAGATGAAATGTTTGCACCCAAGGAATTCACATTCCATGTCTCTTCCTTGGCATGACACAATATCCGAAAGAGCACAAGAAGGATTGAGCATCAAGCATCGGCATTTCCATTGTGATTTGCCACAGTTAATAGATTTAGATCAGAAAGACAAGTTTCGATTCTATTATTTGCGTGTGTTTGATGAACGGTTTAGCACTTCGTCTATATGTTCATCTACATTACATGCACAATCTTTAAAGAAGAATCAAATTTTTTCAGTCACTTTCCATGAAATGGGTATGTTCATGTTTTTGTGTTGGAACTGGTTTCAGGAATTTTCAACGGAGATTCTTGAAGAAGGTAGATGCATGACTATAGACGAAGTTGAAGCATTGAAGGAGCCATAGATGACTTTGTCGCTTGCAGACCTTTATGAAGTTCAAGTATCGCATGACCCACGCATCAGAGTGGGTCGGCGAAGAGTCCTTTCCAGGATTCCAGAGATTGTTGGCGATCTCCCTCGACGCCATCTAGTTTGGTACCAGTACCTCACTTTAAAAAGGAGGGGATGTCACGTGTACATCTAACCCTATGTGTATGTGGACAAGCTACTTCATGACAAGGGTTCAGTTAGCTTAGGAAGTGTTCTGGCACTTTAGTGAGTCTGTTCGCAGACCGTGCATGTCCAGGCACTTATGAGTAGATGCATATCCTTTGGTTGCACACAACATGATCATCAGATTACCATCAGAACCCATCAGGAGCAATTTTACAATGCACAAACCTATTTTCTCTATTTTAGCCATTTTTCAGTTATTGTTAATAAGTGACTTTGTTGGGAAATTGGGTAGGGCAATTCTGGTAAGTCACTATATAAGAAACCTAGCGCTAGCAGTTTCTGGCAGAAGAGGCAGCAGAGACCACAAGTATGACAGTGCACCTTCTCAGCAAGACCCCCCCCCCCCCGGCAGGCAACCTAGCGTTTTCAGCCACCAAGGACCAGCGTTTTTCTCAAGTGCAGATCAGCCCCAGCATTTTGCAACTTGCAGATCAGCCTGGCGACGGCATAATCCATAGTGTTTTTGCAGCAGATGTCCCATCAGCCATAGCGTTTTTGGAGTTGCAAATCAGCCCTAGCGTTTGCAGTTCCTTGACGACAGATCCCAAATTTGCATCAGCGTTTTCAGTTTTCAGCAGTTAGCCTCCGTACCGCAGCCCCCAAACCTCGCAGATCTCACCTTCCGGCAGCAGCAGATCCTCGCCGCACGGTCAGATCAGCCAGCGTTTGCAGATTCAGCCCGCTATTCGCAGATTTCAGCATCTGCGTTTTCAGCGCATCGTCGGCGCATCGTCGTCATCGCCGTCTTCACCGACATAGAGTCAGAATTCAACGATACAAGATTTGCAGATTTCAACCCTTAGTGTTTTCAGTTTTCAACCGTCTCGTCACCGTCCTCATTGTTGGCGACATCGTCGGCAAGTCCATTGCATTGTAGAGGTTTGTGCAATCAATAGTAGATCGCTCTCGCCATAGAGAGTGGGGCCTTTGGAGGAGGGTTTGACAACATTCTGGTGTCGTATTCTTCTTTCTCTATCTCTCAGTCTCAACACCTTCATTCACAGTGTTTACCACTTTGTTTGTGATCATTTGCACTCTCTCACTATAAATAAAAGGAACCCTTGAGCACAGTTTGGAGCACTCATCTTGAGCAAAGTTCAACATTCACATCCGCTGCACCTTACAAGACACTTGTCGAATGAAGGATTGAGAGCAGCGACAGCCCCACAATAAGTGCGGCATAGTCTCCTCAACATCATGACATTTGAGAGAATGAGAAGGCGCAATATACCGAGCACGTAACAAGCTGCCAATAGGTAAAATTCCACCAAGCAGAGCCACAAGAAAATACGTTCCCTTAAAAGTAGATGATTGGGCCAGATACCAGCCAAGGTTCGCTTCTAGCACAAGGCTGATTTGGAGAGAGACCACAGCTGATTACCATGCCGCACAATCCATACAGCAGATTGTAATAGAGCATGAACATTGGGAGTAGAAATGCAGTCCAGCCTCAGGTCAGCAAGCTTCCAGTCAGAAAAATGTGAGCCCACATTCAAAGGAGGAATAGGGGAAAAGTCAGCAAGCATCCTCTGAATCTCCTGCCAGAGAGAAGAATAATGGTGCCCCAAGCGAAAGCGAGATGCCTCATTCGGAAATGAAAGAACATGTCCAGTATCATCCACCACCTGATGCACCTAACAAATTCCTTTTTGCGAAAGAAAATAGACCTGGCGAGGAGACCGCTGAACCAAAGTCCAGGAGAAAGCCTTGCTCCAATGCAAACTCTCCAATTGAAGGGAATTGCCAAGCAGGTGTTGGCGACCATGCCATTGCATATGCGAGGTGACAACCTTCCAGTCCACAAAGTAAAGGGACATCCTGGAATGTGTCCTTGAAGCTGCTAAAAAACAACCTCCCAATATGTCAGCTGCCAATGACCAAATGATGGCGTAACAATATGCTCACATATGTGACACCATAAGTTTCCAGGGCTGCCGCTGTTGCACCAAGATTGGTAACAACATAGCTTTGTGAGCCAGAACATGAGTGCACAAATCCAAAATATTCAACCCGGGAGAACACAACTTATCCAGGGACAAAAGTCGAAGACCTTTTTTGTGAAATGAGGTATGCCATAAGTGCTCCCAAAAAGTAGACATGAGGGCCTGCAAGCACAACGGAGACCAGGGTAACATGGGTAATAAAAACTGCACATAAGCCATGAGAATGCACTAGATAATTCTGAGACGTACATGTTATGGCCAAGTGGACAATTTCCAATAATGCAACTTCGAATGTAGACGCTGAAGTACCCAATCCAATTTATGTGCAGCTGATACATTCCAAGCCAGCGGATAACCTAGATGGCGAACTATGACATGCGGAGGAACAATCTCCCTTGGCCATAATAGCTTATGCCAATCATACTCATTCAAAGGCAATAACTTGGATTTGCAAAAAATGACTTTGAGGCCCACCGCCAATCCAAACAAGTGAAGAGTATGCATAATCAGTTCTACATCGTCAAAATGAATGCAAGGCATAAACAAAGAGTCATCCGCATAGGCTTGACCAACAAAATGCTTCCTAGATGGAAGTGCGAGACCATTCAATCGACCAGAAGAAGTCAAGAAATCCAGATACACAAGCAGGGGGTGGGTAGTGATTGCATAGAGCAAAGCACTCAGTGGACAACCTTGTCTTACTGATCGTCCCAGAGGCCAAGGGTTTGTGAGAGAACCATCCAACAAGCCTGCGGAAGAACTATGTGCATAAAAGAAAAAAACCACGCAGGAAAGCTTGGGCCCAAAGCCCAATTGTTTCATAACATTTGCAATGTAGTCCCAAAGAACAACATCAAAAGCCTTTTCAATGTCAACCTGCATAACCAATACATCTTGTTGAGTATATTTTGCATATTCCATGCCTAACATGGTATTGGCCAGATTATTAGTACTTTGACGGCGCGGAATGAAGCCATATTGAGATTGATGTAGGCCTTCATGCACCCTTGAGATGATTAACAATCATTTTAGCCATCAATATACCATAGGCATGAGCGCAATTGGTCTCCAATGAGAGAACTCTTCACATAGTGCTTGCTTAGGTATCAACTTGAGGAGGCCTTCTTTCCAGGAGGAGGGCAATTTATGCTGTTCCCAGGCCGTATTCATCATTATCAACAGTAGCAACTTCAAGTCATCCCAGAAAGACAAGAAAAATTCCACCATAAGACTATCCCAACTAGGCAATTTCCAACGGCCCAAATCAAGCAAGCTGGCATACAATTTTGACTCAGTAAAAGCAACCTCCAAGTCTTGAGCCTGCTGAATTGAAAAAATGGGAGTAACATACGAAAGAAACAAGTAACGCGCTTTGCAAGCTTCCTGTGTGGGAGGTAAAGGACCCTCAAAGATCTTGCCATAGTGAGACTGCAGAACCTGAGCCAGCTCCTTACCCCTGATGAAAGTTTGATTCTCTTAATAGCTTGAGATTGCCCAGAATGATGCAAATGCTGGAAGAATTGCTTAGAAGTGGGCGCACACGCGCGCACACACACACACTCACACACTCCCCTCCCCTCCCCTCCACAAGAGAAGGACAAGAGGAGGTGGAGGCTAGGGTGGGATGCGGCCACGGGGGGGGGGGGGGGGGGGGGGGGGGGGGGGGGGTGGTGAGGGCTTTAGCGAGCGTTCTCTGTACTAGAATCAGGCTAGATAATTGCACCCAGTACAAATTTCTCTGCTGTCAACTATTTTTGAGTGCTGGGTACTACAAAGGGTTTTCATATTAGTTGATAGAGGTTATATGTGACATGGAGAGCTGCACTCAATGTCTAGAGATCTTTAGTTTGGACGGTTGAATCAGTAGAATTAGGAAACAAGAGCCATCATGGTGGGGAAGCGGCAACACTGAGCTGATATAAATGTGGCAATTTTTTTATATTTAGGATGTCCAAAATTGTCTCTCTCAAATAAAGTAATTCTTTCCCTAGAAAGATTGTCAAAACTTTCTGAAACAAAGTCAAATTATAGACTGCTTCTGACTTGCAGTTGCATGTCATTGACTATTGAGCATCATTACATATGTTTTTCTTCACATTTAGAATGGTCATTAATATCACCAAACAGTCATCTGATGAAAGTGTAGCTTCAGCTTGCTTGCTACAGTATATCTCGGTCGAATGTGATAAGATCAATCATGGTCACTTTCAGAAGTAACTAGTTACAGTAATTATGTTGTTGTTTCTCAAGCGCACTCTTAACTAAACTTCTGACTCTGTTATCTATGTAAGTTTATGGTCACTTATTGATGTTTCTCAAGTGGATTTTTTTGCTTTATCTATAAAGGTTCGCAAGACACCAGTGCTTTGCAAAACGATTCCGTTGAAGGATATTCATTATCAACCTCCTAGGTTGGACCTCTCCTTATTACATTTCATAATTTGCATGTACTTGATGTTTTCTATTCATTATCAACCTCCTAGGTTGGACCTCTCCTTATTAGATTTCATAATTTGCATGTATTTGATGTTTTCTATTGGTTTTGCTCATAGATTACAAATCACCAAGTCTGTTGAAGCCTCTCTTAGGGTCGATGCAGTGGCAAGTGCTGGTTTCAAAATTTCACGTTCAAAGCTAGCTGATTTGATCAGGTTAAGTGTCTTGTTGCGTGGATTCTGGAATCCATATACCTGGCTAACACTGAGTTTTCAGCCAAACACGCCATTATAAGAATGCAAATAAGGTCATCCTATTCTAGCTCGTGCTAAAAGAGATGTTTTATGGTGCACCATTCAGTGCAGGAGATGTTCGTGTTAATTGGAAAGAGGTTACCAAGAATGGACTTTTAGTCAAATCTGGAGACATAATTTCAGTAAACCAAAAAGGCAGGGTAGAGGTGAGCATTGCTTTGCAAGGTATGCCTGTATCATACAGAATGTGGCTCTTTCAGTGGGGCTTACTGACTGGCACTGGCTGCAGGTTGGGCAAATTGGTACTACGAGGAAAGGGAGGTATCATGTGGAGCTGCTGCGGTATATGTGAAAAAGAGACTTCATTTGTGGCAATGTAATGTGTTGACTACCTTCAAAGTGAATAATTTGTAACTTTGAACCATCCCATACTAGATTTGAGGCTGTTTCATGAAAAGCCGGCATTATTTTTTGCAGGAGGGAGGAAGAGGGAAGATTTTCCAGTCTGTAGTATCTATGGCTAATTAAGCTGCACGCAGTTTTATATGCTTCTCCCGTATGACATGTCCTTTAATCTCTCTCTCTCTCTCTCTCTCTCTCTCTCTCTCTCTCTCTCAGATATTGGACCCCCAGAGGAGCAGACACCATTGCAGAGCTCTGCCCGCACTCATACTACCGCTACTGGCATTCTCATAGACCGAGCATTGGAGCTAGGGAGATCTAGACGCCCCGCGATTGAGGAGAGGAGCTACACAAAACTGACGGAGACTACAGCAGAGGATTTGAGCCATACTCTCTCGACGTCCAGAGTGCAGATGAGGATGGATCTCCTCCATATCTTCCCCCCTTCTTTCATTGTACTACACATTGTATTTTGTTTCAGTTCTTTTTGATTCCGAACATGGTATCAGATTCACTATGTTGTAACGGCTTGGTCTCATAGGTCATTTTGGCCTTTTGAAGAGGTTAATATATCATTTCATTTCATCTCTCTCTCTCTCTCTCTCTCTCTTTGAGATACACACCCACCTTTTGTATGTGTACCCTCAGGCTCTTGATACCCATCTTTTACAGCTCTACCAGTGTTTTTGTTTACTTTCTTTCTTTTTATCCAGACATTGTATCAGATTCACTCTGATGTAAGTCTTTGGTCTCATAGGTCATTTTATCCTTTAGAAGACGTTAATATAACATTTCATTTCATATCATCTCTCTCTCTCTCTCTCTCTCTCTCTCTCTCTCTCTCTCTCTCTCTCGTAGAGCTACAAGCACTTAAGACGGATTCACAAGCACTTAGAGAAGAGGTCACAGCCCTCAAGCGAGAGCTTGCGGATAGAGTAAGCAGTGGATTGGAAGAAGGGGAATTCCAGCCCTCGGTGATAGAGGAGATCAAGGTCATCAAGGAGCAGGTATGGATGATCATAGAGGAGGAGAAACAGAAGGTGGTAAAGACGTCTTTGTGGATGGATGTGATCACGAAGACACAGAAGAAGGCGGATGAGGTCGAGAAATGGATAGAAGTCGCTAAGAAAGGGAAAGGGAAAGAAACCACATTCGTACCCACTCCTACAATCATCAACATGACTCTAGAAGAAGAGCAGCGAAGGAAAACTAGAGCCTTGCATATAAGAGTAACCGGTCTAAAAGACCGAGATGATGTGGAAGGGAAGTCGAAGAACTTCTCCGCATGATGGGTAGTGAGGCTACTCATACAAAGGCATGGAGGGTAGGGAAGAAGACACAAGGCAATGGGGAGACTTCAAAAGGGAGAGCTTTAATCATTCGTTTCCCATCCATGGAGGCAAAGAAGGATTTCTTGAAGAAGTGCCCTACACTAAAGAAAACGGGCATATTCCTTGGAGATGACCTCACTCTCACACAGCTTGCGCATATGAGGGAGGTAATGCCAGAGATTCAAGCGGCAAGGGAGAAGGGAAAGACGGCCTTCTACAGAGATGGCCGAGTGGTGATTGTAGAGCGGCGCTCCACATGACGGTGCGAGACCTATGTGACCACACTCAAAGTTGCCACCTGGAATTGTAATGGATCTATGTGCCTTGATGTGGGTGCTTTTGAGGATAGTTTTACGGGAAGAGACATCGTCTGCTACTCTGAGACACATCAGGCCCCGGGGCAATCTTTGCCTCACATTAGTGAATATAGGTGGGAGACAGCCTGTAGACAGGAGACAGGATCAGAGCACAGAGGGCGGGGCTGAGGAGGAGTGGCAGTGTTATTCAGGGAGGAGTTGCAGCCATTGATACATGTAGCCCGCAGGGATGAACAAGCTAGGCACATGTGGGTGAGATTGAGAGCAGAGACAGGCAGATATCTTTACATTGCTATTTGCTACTTTCCCCCGAGTACGTCAGTTTATGCACCACCTAGAGGACAGTCCCCCTTCTCTATTTTGGATGATGATATATGGGAGTTCTCTAGAGATGGTGACATCATCATTCTAGGGGATTTCAATGCTAGGACTGCACATCATCAGACAGTCTTTTATGATACTTCAGAGGAGATGCTGAGAGAGTTGGATGCTGCAGAGACGGGCCTATCCAGACTATCACAGGATGGAGAACACACTGAGTATGGACGACACTTGATAGACATGGGGACTGCACATGGATTGGCCATCTTGAATGGACTACATAGATTTCCCGCTGCGGGGGGTTTTACATGCTTTCCACACAGACATGGAGCCAGCACAGTGGATTATGTCATGGCACAGCCGAGCCTCATCTCCAGTATCCAAGATCTCACGGTTGGACCCAGACCTGTTGGTGTGGCAGTGGACCATGCTCTTGTGTCGTTGACCATCTCTTTTCAGTTTAGTGTAGCGCACAGGCTACGGGCAGCAGCCCCTACTCGCTACACCTTCACGTGGAAGACGGATTCTGTATACATAGATGAGATCTACAGACGCTTGTGCACAGAGGAGCCAGGGCGACCGCTGGAGGAGCTTACTACTATACTGACATAGGCACTACATGAGGCAGCAGCAAAGGCATACCCACATACCCAACCTGAGCAGAGATGCCATTCGGGGAGCATGCCCCATAGCAGTTGGTATGATGAGGAATGCCGGGACACTAGAGCTACTAGACTTTAGAGGGAGGTGCTTTTGGGGGACATCACTCACAGACAGTCACAAATTGACTTTTGACGCCTAGTGTGGCGGAAGAAGAGGGCATTTTTGGCTCGCCTAGAACAAGATCTATACCAGCTATTCTTGAGTCAAGACTAACGTGAGGCATGGCGGCTCTTTCATGAGCACTCCCCCCCCCGCCATCAGTTCTACAGAGGCTTGGGGCCAATATGCATCATCTCTGTACACAGTTCCCGAGCAGCCCCCCCTTCCCGACCCCCCCGATCCATGCCCACACACATGTGCTTTTTTCACCGTTGAGATGGTGAGGAAGGCCATTGACAGGATGAGGACTGGGAGAGCATATGATCATGATGGCTTAGTGGCTGAGCATTTCACGCATGCCAGAGATTTACTAGCAGAGCTTCTAGCAGTTATGTTTAACCGTGCCATGTGTGAGCGCTTGCCTGATACTTGGAGCCTATCTACTATTGTACCTATCTTCAAGGCGGGAGACCCTATGGAGCCTGGGAATTATTGCACTATCATGATTGGACACACATTGGTACGGTTGTACGCATCTATTCTTGAGCAGCAGCTGAGTAGATGGGCAGAGAGGGAGGGGATACGTGCAGCCGGGCAGGCAAGTTTCAGGAGGGGTTTTTCTTCTCTTGACCATATCTTGACACTCAGAGCCATCATTGAGGAGGGCAGATTGCGTGGGAGAAGGATCTATTGTAGTTTTGTGGATTTCCGCAAAGCATTTGACATAGTGCCCAGAGCTAGATTGATGCGCAGATTACAACAGATGGGAGTACCCACTGAGCTCATTTGGGGGGTCATGGCATTATACAGGTCAGTAGTAGGGCATGTACGCACACCAAAGGGTCTACCAGCTCTCTCCTACTCTATTTGCTATGTATGTAGATGAGGTTTCTGACTACATTGAGAGAGATGGGGATAGAGGTGCATAGCTGGCAGGGACATGGATTCCACTATTGTTATATGCTGATGATATTGTGTTGATCTCTAACTCTCCGGAGGGGATGCAACGTCACTTGGATGCTTTGCATAGGTTTGCCCAGGAAAGTGGTTTGTTCGTCAACCTTGGTAAAACCAAGGTCATGGTATTTAATACCACCTCATAGTGGATCAGGAGGTCAGGGCCAGCATTCACATACGGCCAGCAGAAGGTGGAGTATACAGATGCTTACACTTACCTTGGAGTTGTATTTAGTGGGCCAGCATTTTCATTGAGGAGGGCAGCAGAGACTAGATTGACCAGAGCCTATGCAGCATTAGGTAGATTGGAATGGATGTGTTCACAGGTTCAGTTTCAGGAGCCTCGGACGAAACGAAGCTCTGGCTCTTTGACACTTTGGTGGCTTCTGCATTGCTTTATAGAGCTGAGATTTGGGGACCTTCACTGGATCATCACGGGAGGACAGGCCGCAGTGATGGGTGGGGGGACATGGAGAAGCCTCTGGTCTGTATGATCTCGAGGCTCATTAGAGCCAAGGCTTCAGTACCACGTGCTATTGTACGAGCAGAGCTAGCTGCCCCCCCACTAGTGGTTGAGGCGCTCACCAGATCCGTCTCCTTCATACACCGCATGTGGGAACTTCCCAGAGACAGATATGCACGCCTTGCACTTGAGTCCTCTCGACAGTTAGCCATGCAAGGAGATACAACATGCTGGTATGGAGAGATGACATCATGTTTCAGGCACATGGGTTCAGCATAGATAGATTGCCTCCCTTCCAGTACTCACTGGATGCGCCCTCTCTGACTCTTACACAGTCTGAAATCACCAGGCTCATTCGCCAGGACTTGACTCAGCTAGACACCAAGAGGACATGGATACAGCCAACGCAGGAGCTGGGCACGAAGATGGCTTTCTACAGAGAGCATCTCCTCCAACTTATGGAGGATGGTTTTGTGACGAGGCCCAGATACATGGACACCCACTTGTCTCATGGGATACGATGTGCTATTGGCCAGATACGCACATCCTCACACCAGCTGCGGATCGAGACTGGGAGATATAGCGGAGTACCAACAGAGGCCAGGACATGCCTCCTGTGTGACATCGAGCCTGAGACAGAGTTGCACTACACATGCCACTGCCCCGTCTACTATGAGATACGAGGCCGCTTCCATTGCTTGTTTAGAGAGGGCTTTGGACGATTCTCTAGAGTCATGCGGTACGAGGATCAGAGATGCCTGGGTTTGTTTTTGCTCGAGCTGCGCAGACACAGAGAGAGCCTGATGAGAGGAGAGGCTAGCCAGTCTCAGAGACAGATCACAGACTTCTTTAGAGCTGCCACTGGACACCCGGAGGAGTTACTACCACAGCAGAGCTCGTCGCCTCACACCAGAGGCACATTGATCGACCGAGCGACTGAGCTGGGGAGATCCAGACGCCCACGACTGTGGAGGACTACACAACATCGATGGAGGTTGCATTAGAGGATTCGGATCACTTTGGCTCGACATGCACGACGCCCGGTCAGACTACTGACCATGGAGGAGATTGATGAGATCCGCCAGTCGACCGATGCTGGATCTCCTGTGATCTAGCTATCCCAGCTAGCTGTTTAGCTGCTTAGTTCACACCTAGCACTTCAGGATTCCATAGTATTTTATTTTTTCATTTTTTGTCATTTTGTCATCTTGTTACTCTGACTTTGTATCAGATCCACCACATTGTAACTTTCTGGTCTCATAGGTCACTCTGGCCTTTTGAAGATGTTAATATAACATTTCATTTCAATATAACATCTCTCTCTCTCTCTCTCTCTCTCTCTCTCTCTCTCTCTCTCTCTCGTGCTCTCGTACCAACATTTATCTTATTTTTATGTTCCCTGGATGTAACGTTTTGGTCTCATAGGTTGTCAATATAACATTTCATTTCATCTGCTTGATTGGGCGATAGAGTTGGGGAGGTCCTGTCGCCCACGGATGAGGGGGCCCTCTCGACATCGACGCACATTGCGACAGAGGATCCATACATACTGACGCGACATAGGAGCCGTCCTTTTGGATATTGATGTATATGTATATGATGCCGCTACTGTCAGAGATCTCCATTGTATCAGCTCACCCCCCCTTTGTGTCCCCGTTGTATGAGCTTTCACCCCACCCCTACCGCCCTTTTTCTTTTCAATTCTTTGTACTTTTTGTACCCAGACCTGGTATTAGATTCACCACATGTAACCTTTTGGTCTCATAGGTCATTTTGGCCTTTTGAAGACGTTAATATTACATTTCATTTCATTTCTCTCTCTCTCTCTCTCTCTCTCTCTCTCTCTCTCTCTCTCTCATGCTAGAAATAGTCTATCTTGCAGGTTGTACGGAACTGGAAAAAAACCAAATGTGGATATGGAATAATCTACCAAAAGCAACCCTTCAAGGTGGGGTATGAGAGTAGTCCGGGATGAACCACTGCATAGTGAGTAGACCCATTGTATGTGACCTTTGACAAGCCTGTGCTCCCCGGTTGCCCTCGAGGAGCCTGCTGCCGAATCCCACAGGCTACAAAGAGTGGATAATATCCACCCAAATGTCTGGTAGGAGGTCCACGATAGGGGATGATGCAGCACTGAGAACATGACGACAAGGAGCTCACCAAACGTTCCACAACCATGAATGTAATGGGGACTAGCATGCAGAACATCTCATCTCGGAACCGACGAGCATCATGCTGTGCATCTTCTCTGGGTATCATACTCATGTTGAGGGTGTCAGCATAGTAACTGGATCTGTGCTATCACCCTAAAAAATCACATGATTGCAAGGACAATGCATCAATCACGAGACTGCTCCCTGTGTAATAGAGTTAAATTGGACCCCCGCTTTGGAAAGAAGGTATGCAAGAGCTCTCCAAACAAGGAGTGATGTGAAGCATCCTTAAGGTAGTGGTTGGGAGTCTCCACAATCCTATATGTACAGCTTATACGCCGATCTGTACAGCGTTGAGACTTCTCTGATCCAACTATCCGGAAAACCCCTCGATAGGAGGGATCCCTCAAGAAAACTCCAGTCTACTCTGTCATGCACCCTCTCAGAATCGAGGAGGAGGATCACCAGTGGCGTATGGGACGATCGAGCCCACTCTATTGCCTGATGAAAGCAAAATAAATTGTCCAAGCTACACCAATCTTGAATAAAACCTGTCTCAGAACTGTGTATAGGCAGAAAAGGACGCAATCTAGCACTAATAAATTTGGCCAAGATCTTATGAACCGAAGAGAGGAGTGATGGGTCACCACTTATTTGCCACTATTGCAAACAAGTGGCGTCTCCTCCTTTCGATTTAAGAGATATATGGCTTGAACACATCAACTGCGGCAATAAGACCCGTATGGAATATACCGTGGCAGCCTCTCGAGAGCCACAATTGTACTACATCCCAATAAGTCATGAGAAAACCTCTAGTGAGACCATGATCACTTGGACAAAAGGAATGAGCCAAACTATGCACTACATCTCGCAACTCATCCAAGGAAAAATGAGCCATCAATTAAAGGCACATGTGTATAGTCACTTGCCTCCTTGTGAAGTGCCAAACCTTAACTCTAGCCTATAAAACCTCTGAAGTGACTACCTCTACTGTGAACAAGTGCTCATATAAATTCGAAGCAATAGCTAGCACCTGATACGGCTCTGTATGTAACCCCCCTGCATAATCCCTGATCGAACGCATCGTAAAGCAAACTAGCACAACAAAGAAATTCTTATCCCCTCTCAAGATCCAATGGTTGCTGAAGCATGAGAGTAAATTTTGGATCTCATGTCGTAGAGCTGGCATAGCTCCTCTAAAATTTGTGTATGTCTGCCTGCAGATTCCTAGAGGATGCACCCCATAGGGCTGCGGGGAGCATGTAGAGCACGCTTCCTGTGTTGAAGCTCTCTTCAATTAGAACATGTGATCTCCCTACATAAGCAAATGGACTCCATGATGCAAGATGCTAACAACTGTGCATGTGAAGCGGTAGATGGAGCCTTCTCTGACCAAAGCTACGATAAGTGTTGACGTAGATCGTGTTGGGAAAGAATTCGCTCTAGGATCCGAGCACCTCTTCTTGGGGCCGAAGGAATGATGTAAGTGAAACAGGGAAATGATCTGACAATATGGTACGAGCCCAAATTGCAGTGGCGACACCCCTTGAGGCTACCTAGGCACCAACATAAAATCAATCTAGACGCTCCAGCAGTCTGGCTGCCCCCCTGAATCCCCATGAGTAGCAAAGAGATCTCTGACAGAGACCACACCTCGGAATGTGCCAAGTATCCATAGAGTGTGCCAACATCGGAATGTGTTAAGAGTATCCAGAGAGTGCGTCACTAAAAGAAACTGCTCCCGTGCCTCCTGTTCCAGGGGGAAATCAATGAAAATACTGGCTTGCGTGCAAAACACCATTCCGCATCATGTTGTTGAAATCACCACCAATAACCCAAGCAGTCAAAGGAGTTTGAAAACGAGCATGACCACGTGGCCTCTTGGGAGCATAGACTGGAAGGAAACCTACCAAAGTCTCATCAAACTGAATAGTAGCATACATTGCTCTACCTTCTACCAAGGTGCCATGGTGTTTCACAGAACCAAGCAAGCATGGACCAACCAAAATGCATACACCACAACCACGAAACAAGTGTCCACTTGCTGGCTCCCAAAAAGTCGGCAAACCAACTTTCATGAAGGTGTAACAAGCAAAACATCCACCTCACCAACAACTTGTCTCTGCAAGTCCCGTCTCAAAAGCATCCTCTAGACCCGCTTAATCTAGATATATGCAACCCATTTGTGTTCCAAGCCATCACATATGTACCCATAGCATAAACAATCATCACAAGAACTTTGAACCGTCCCATAAGTATACATCTCCAAACATGTAGGAAGGTCTCTCCAAGACTGTCTCCACAAGGAACAAAGCCTGTAAGGCACATGGGCCAAGACAAAACCACGATATGCATGGATAGAACCACTGTAAACAATCCTGTGTGATACATACTTTGCATACGACCGACTTACTATGCCACATCATGCATAATATAGCTTGTATCAAAAAGGCCTAAGACTTGTGAATGCACCACGAGTATACATAAAAACCATGCAATCCATCAAAAACTGGTATAAACAACCACCATCGCCTCTGCAATATCTGAGCATACATCAACCTAAAAACAAACTGTAAGCTGTCAAGCTTAGTGATGCTGCCTCTTGACAGAGGCAAAACGGTCAAAAGCTAGGGCATCTGAGGGCAAGAGCGGTTCATGTTTGTTGGTGGAAATATATAATCTCAATGTACCATGTGCGTAGCATGACCTGCTTGCAGGATAGTACACGACAAACCTCCTTTTCCCACATACTCGTAAGTATGGAGGCAAAGGTGAACGAGTAGGAATATAGAGCACCATCGGTAGATAGAAACAATCCTCACTATCAACCCACTCCAACAAACTTGTGCATGAAGAAAATTGTCCCAAGAAAAGATTAATCATCATCCAGTGGCCATTGAACCACTCTGTCAACCTCTGTGATTTGTAATGATGTACAAACTGTAAGACTACCTTCTCTATCCAAAAGTCCTCCCTTGTAAAAGGAGGGTAAAAAGGCAATAAGGGGACTAACTTGCCCCCTACCCTGAAGTCGCGAGGGAGGTACAACTGAGTCTGAAGGGGCCCATGCCCATCACCACTAGCCTCAACCCTGTCTATCTCCTAGGAAGGAGGGCAATGTACTAGAAACTGCGATGTAACCCTGGCATGCAAAGCAGAAGTTGTAGCCACTTCCGGCGAGTGATGGGATGGAAACACAGGGAGATAACTACAATCTACACGCTTGGAAACACTTCAACACTTCAAAACAACTTGAACAACTCTGTGTGTGTGTGTGTGTGTGTGTGTGTGTGTGAGAGAGAGAGAGAGAGAGAGAGAGAGAGAGAGAGAGAGAGAGAGAGAGAGAGAGAGAGAGAGAGAGTCCACACGAGAGACACGCAGTGGCGGAGTTCCACCCCTAGACGGCACTAGTCCCAAAGACTTACTCCCCTTTTGGTATTTCTTTATTTTTGCTTCAACAAGGTTCAAGTCTAGGACCTCTCCTTTGCTTCTCTACGCAATATAATGCCAGAGAGAGACCCTTGCTTACATAATTAAAGGCCCTTGGCCAAATTCAAAATCTATATACGAAAAGCACTGAAGTATCATAATAACTAATATCTAATTCTCTTAAATGATTTTCTCATGTTAAACTGATCATTTAATATGGGGAAACACCAAGGGAGAAAAAGCTAGAATATTGATTAAGTTGGCAGACCGGCCACATTTGGGGTCCAAAGGAGAGAAAATAGGGATCCAAAGGGGGGGCCATCTGCAAAAGAGCAATGTGCAAACAATGGGCTTCAAAGACCCTAAGGTTCAGCTCATTAAGACTTCCAAAATGCTAAGGTTCCAAAATTCGAAGGTTAGGTCCAATGGTCAAAACCTAGGGTAAATTGGATGCTTGTGGGAAGACTCAAAAGTCTTCCCACATCCAAATCTTGGAGGGGGCGAGCCTTTCTTGTAGGGAATGAGAAAGAAACACACACACACTCTAGCAGGTTCCCTTTACACAAAGAGTATAGGGGACACATGTCAGCTCCCTAGGCCAGTTGTCTCCCAAGATGCATTCAATTCCTATTGGATGGCCATAGGTGGACCAATGAGAATTAGGCTAGAGTACATCTAGTTTAATTCATTTTAAAACACTTGATAAAAGAACAAATAGAAATTAAGCTCTCTAGAAGACTATTGGATAGTCTCCCAAGGGGTCCAATGAGCATTCAACAGTCAATGGCTTACCTGATTTCTATTGACCAGAAGAGTTTAATTGCATTAATTAATTAGATAAAGATCTCACAAAAGGGGAATGGGGGACACATGTCACAAGGCTATCACTTATGCTTCTTAGGCTAAGCTTTGCAGGGTCCAATGGGATACCAACATGAGTAAAATTCATGAGGGGTCGACCAAGAGAGAGAGAGAGGGGGCTAATTTTGGCAAGGCATTATCACACACACACACACACACACACAGAATCTCATGTGTGAAGCAAAGAAGACTCTCTCTCCTTCTCAAGCTTTAATGGAAAGCTCATCACCTACTCCAAGCTTGTGAGAAGGGAGGCCTACACCAACAACTCTTGGCTTTGTGATGCAAATCCAACCAAGAGCCAAGCTCCAATGCATGCTCATCTCCTCTACCATGCTGATTACTAAGCTATGCTAAGCTTTTATGAGTGATTATGTGAGGAGATATACTTCTTTCCCATAAGAATACTCCTTCCTCTCAATCTACTCTCATACCCCGCTAGCTCTCACCATCTTCTAAGGTGTGTGAGGTCTTGGGTCTGAGACCGTGAGGGAATTGATGTTGTGTTTTATAAGTGTGTGCATGGTGCTTGAAGCTTCCATCTTCATTGCAACAGCAAGATATTGAAGGAACACAAAGTATTGTATTGTAAAATGTCTCCCTTGATGGGGAAAACCTATAATACAAAGCCTTTTGGAGGGGGGACCGGCTCCATGTAAATCCGGTCCTCAACTGTTGTCAATAGCTTAATTTCTCTCTTTTGAAGTATTGTTCATGCCTATCTAACTAGGTGTTATGATTTTTTTGTTGCTCTCTCCATCTAAGCACTCTTGCTATGCTCATTAGGAATGTGTTCTAATGAAATGCTCACTGTTTATGTTATTTTCCGCTACACACAAGTTCTAGGCCATTAAATGTTACATTGGTACCAGAGCACAAGGTTTCTCTTTTCTTGCTCTAGAAGGGAGGCCCTCAAGCTAACAATAAGTGGTTGGTATTATTAATTGCAATTGAGTAAGTAGAATATGGATTTTTCATCCTTGCAAAGCGCCTGCTTTATGCAGATAACATGGTATCACTGTCGAGAGCTATGGTCGTAATAGTGAAGTCCTACGGAGCTTGCCTACGGCTTAACCACTATTGAGCTGTTAGAAGGTTGACAGGAGTCGATACTATTTTGGTGTTGAAAGACTCTCTCTTCTATTCCTTGCAATTAATGATATTCGAGCCACGAGTACAGGAGCTTGAGTGCTTTTCTAAAGGGGTTAAGAGGAGTAGCAACTAGGGCTTGAAGTGCCAAAGTACACCTAAAAAAGTTTACACTTAAAAGTAAAGAGAGTGAAATTAATGTTGATAGCTTTGATTTTGCTAATGAGCAAGCTATTAATGATGCCCCTATGCTTGTTAACTACCTTGTTTCTAGGATTCAACAAGCCATGGGCAATCCATCCCTCCAAAGTGAAGTGCAGCAGCAGCAGCTACGTGCTCACGAGATTCTCCAAACTCTCCACCAAGAAGAGAGAGTACCTAGGAAGCCTCTTGTGAGACTTTTAAAAGAGGCCTCTCTCCGATTCAGGAAGAAGAAGAGGATCCATATGAAGGGCTCAAACATCTACTACTTGATGATGCATCTCCTTCCCAAAGGAGAAATCAAGTGCCCCCACCAAAAGACGAGAAAGAAGTGAGTCTCCTGCCACCTCGGCGGAACTGGCTCCACGAAGACGGCGGAAAAACGCTCTTCGACACCCCCTAAATGGAGAAGACCATCGCACACTTCTCCATACCATAATTCAAAGAGGGATGACAGAAAACAATAGAAAAAAAAGGCAAGAAAGAGGTCACCCTCTTCTCCATATTCTTCATCCTCTTCCTCTCATGAAGAAAGTGATGGTGCAGACAAGGAAGACCAAGGGAAGAAAAAGGCGAGAAAGAGGTCACCCCCTTCTCCATCCTCCTCAAATTCTTCCTCCTCTAAAGAAAGTGATGGTGCAACTTTCGAACCACCAAAAAGAAGAGGCCATAGGAAATCCTAAGCCGCGTGGAAGAGGTCGTCCAAGCTCAAGAAGCTCAAAGAGGGAGGAAAGAACATCTCTTTCCTTACCTACGATGGCACCTTTGGTGCTACGGACAAAGTTTTGGCCTTCATCCAACAATTCGATGCGGCGTTTGGAGATGAGGGCTTCATGGAGTCCTCTAAGCTACGCCATGTAGCTATGCATTTTCAGAATTCCACCAGGCAATGCTGGTCTAGCCTACGGGCAAACGGTGAAGCTCCACAAACATGGAAACTTTAAGAGCTTCCATCATGGTGCAGTTTTTGGCTACCGATGCCAAAGACAAAGTACTTACTGAATGGAGAAGCTTGAAGGTCTCTCCTTACAAATCTATTCACAAATATGTAGAAAAGTTTTGGGACTTACATCTCAAAGCCACTGTCTTAAAAAATATGGATTTTGGAGAGCAAAACCAACATTTTTGTGCGGGCTTAACTGAAGATATGACGGAGTATGTCAACTCCCAAAGGCCACGCACCATATCTGCGGTCATACACCATACCATGGTGGCTTCAAGAATCAATTTCCAACCAGGGGCTAAGAGAAATCTTAAGCCCACGGAGAACAAGGACCGTAACAATGAGCCTAAGGGGAACGACAATGTCCAAAAGTCTCCTAAAGGCAACGCCAACAACAACAAAGCTAAGGAGAAGGGAGTTTATAAAGACAAAAATAAACTCTCTCGTGAAGAGCTTGAGCGTTATCGTAAAGATAATCAATGTTTAAGTGCGGGGAGTAAGGGCATGCTTATCGTGCTTGCCCCCACAAGAATACAAGAAATGAGCCTCCTAGAGCTATCTTGGTCGAAATCCAAGAAGAGGATGCTCATCACAAAGGATCTCCTCTATGCCATGCTTGGGGAAAGGTAAGAGAACATGATGCTTTTATTCTCTTTGATCCTGGTTCTACTCACAAATTCATATCGACAGAGTTGGCCACCAAGGTAGGCATCCAAGCCTATGAGATGGGAGATGTCCTACCCGCCGATGGTGCTTTCAAGGGGCAAGAAACTTCAGTCACTCCCCTTAATTGGGAAATTGAGGCTCCATGTCCAAAGCTATGTGGACAAAGAGGACTTCTTTATCTCTCCTCTCAAGCATGAGGATGTAATCCAAGGGGCACCATGGTTTGATCGCATGGCTGCCAATGTTAAATTCCCTGAAAGGAAAATCTACTTTAGGTTCAGGGAAAAAGATATTTACATAGATGCTAAGGAGTTGGGTAACACCATACCCATTGTACATACGCAAGCTTTTATAAGTCAATAAAGAGCTCTATTTTCGTGTACATGATTTTTGTTAAAGATTCTCAAAATGAACCTGGCTTTAGCAAAAGAAAATATAAACAATCACAAGGAATTAGAGTTATCCAATTTTCTCAAGGGATTTCAAGATGTTTTTATTGACGACATCCCTTGTGAACTACCTCCTAAACGAGGCAATGATGACCATGCAATTGAACTTCTTCGAGGAAGTTCACCGCCTAATAAACCTCCTTATAGAGTTTCTCAAGCTCAACAAGAGGAGATTATACGGCAAGTGCATGAGTTTGTTGAGAAGGGCATGGTTAGGCCTAGCTCATCTTCATTTTGTTCACCCGTGTTATTAGTGCAAAATAAAGACGGCACATATCGTATGTGTGTCGATTATAGAGCACTAAATAGGATCACTATCAAAAATAGATTTCCCGTTCCACGGGTAGAAGAACTATTTGATAAGCCACAAGGGTCGACCTACTTCAATAGGATTGACCTAGTTGATCAAGACATTGTAAAGATTGCATTTTGCACCACGTTTGGTCTTTATGTATACATTGACATACCTTTTGTTTTGACCAATGCACCAACCACATTTAACTGCTTGATGGAGAAGCTATTCAGGCCTCACCGAACCTTTAGTGGAGTGTTCTTTGATGATATCATCATCTACTCTAATTCACTAGACGAACACAAGCAACACCTCCATGTAATATTTCAAGTCTTATGAGAGAATAAACTTTATATTAATCGAAAGAAAAGTGAGTTTTTCTTACAAGAGATTCAGTATTTGGGTCACATTATCTCTCAAGATGGCATTCAAATGGATCCATCAAAGCTAGAGGTAATAAAAGGATGGCCTAATCCAAGGAATCTTCATGAACTAAGAAGCTTTATAGGTATGTGTGCATACTATAGACGCTTCATAGAAAAGTTCTCACAAATCACGGGACCATTACATGACCTAACAAACAAAAACGTTAGGTATACATGGTCTGCCAAGGAGAACAATGCTTTCGAAAAGCTTATCTATCAACCTGTGCTTACATTACCGGATCTCTCAAAGCCATTTGAGGTCCAATGTGACGCTTGTGGTGATTGCCTTGGAGCTGTTTTGCTCCAAGAAGGGCACGCCATAGCCTACGAAAGTCGAAGGCTCAACCCTATTGAGCAAGCTCTAGGCATATATGAAAAGTGGAACTCCTTGCAGTCCTACATGCCTTTCACAGTTCTACATGACTCATGGAAGCACTATTTACTGGGGACTCCTTTCATTCTGAGGACGGATCACCAAAGCCTTAAGTACTTCATGATGCAGACCAAGCTCTCCGACAAACAAATGAGGTGGGTAAATTTCCTTTCGTAATTTCATTTTCATATTGCTCACATTGCTGGAAAGCATAATCAAGTAGCCGATGCACTCTCAAGATGGCCGAGAGTGAATGCGGTTTCCATAGCAACTCACAATGATCTATCTTCTATGATAGATGAGTATGCTATTGATCCCGAATTTAGAGATGTGATTTCAGCCCTTGCACTAGGGAAGAAAGAGGAACCATTTACCTTATAGGATGGTTATCTTATCTATGGCAATAGACTATGCATTACTAACTTACTACGTGAGAAAGTATGAATCTCATGCTCCTCCTTATGCAGGGCATAGAGAGATTCAGTCTACCCTAAAAGGGATAGAAACATATTTCTATTGGCCTGGCATGAAAGCAAACATACAAGAGTATGTTTCTAAATGTGTGGTATGCCAAAAGACATAGTTTGATAGAGGGAAGTAACCTGGATTGCTTCAAACTTTGCTAATACCTAATTCACCATGGGAGAGCATATCCATGGATTTTATCTTTGGATTGCCCAAGTCTATCCATAAGAATATGGGAATATGGACGATAGTAGACAGGTTCAGCAAAAAACCTCATTTTATACCTATCAAAAAGACTATCAAAGCCCATCAAATGGCAACCCTCTTCATATCACAAATCTTCAAGTACCATGGCTTGCCAATGCCCATAGTGTCGGATAGAGATCCTAGAATGACTAGTACTTTTGGAAGGGTCTCTTTGAGAATTTAGGGACAGGGCTAAACTTCTCTTCGGCCTATCACCCGCAAACGGATGGGCAAAGTGAAATAGCTAATCTAAAAATTCTTGATCTACTAAAACCCTACGTAATGGAAGTAGATCAAAGGTCCCAATGGGAGAAGTACTTACCCTTGGTGGAGTATGCCTACAATAATACTGTACATACCTCCACGGGAAAAGCACCTTTTGAGGTAATTGAGGGAAGATAAAAAACTCCCCTGCTACTTAAGGTACACGGGAAGATCTTCGCTACAGATGAGTATAGCGGAGACCTACAAGAATATTTCGAAAAGATTAAGGATGCTATCTCAATCTCACAGCAAAGCCAAAAGGTTGCTGCTGCTGATAAGCACATAAGAGCCTAAGCCTTTAAGGAAAATGATTGGTTCTTGCTTAAATTTTCCAAGGCTCGATTAAGGCACACGATGGGCAAGAATCCTACGGGACACCAAAAGTACTATGCTAAGTTAGCAAAAAGGTACTATGGTCCCTTCCAGATTCTTAGACCAATCAATGAGATGGCCTATCAACTTAAGTTTCCCAGTCATTGGCTCATATACAATGCTTTCCATGTGAGCCTACTAAAGCCTTACAAAGGAGAGCCACCTCAAGAACCAACTATTGAAGACCCACTGGAGATCTAGGACCAAGAAGATGTGCTGCAGCCCGAGTCCATTCTCCGACATGAAGACAAGGTATTGAGAGGCGGTAAGATTATCCTACGGTATCTTATTAAGTTTAAGAACTATCCTTTTGAAGATGCTATATGGATGCAAGGCATACAATTAAAGGATAACCTAAACCTTGTCAATGCTTAAAATGCTTCCCAAGAGTAAGCAAATGTACAAATATTTATAAAGAACAAAGTTTTTGTCTTATAGGACTCTCTTTTTCTTTATTGTGCACAAATGTTAATTAGTATGCATGCTTAGAATGAAGATTGATAGGACTAATGCGCAGACATCCTTGCAGCAGCTTAGGCTCTCAAGCGTCAAATGGATTAGTCATCCATTCTAGAACGATGTCGTAGGGTAAGATAGGGATCCTCTACCCGCTAGAAAAAGGACTAATGAATAGGCTATTTTCTCTACTCCATAGTTGAGGACGACTATGATTTCAAGAGAGAGGTAATGTCATAATAACTAATATCTAATTCTCCTAAATGATTTTCTCATGTTAAACTAATTATTTAATATAGGGAAGTACCAGGGGAGAAAAAGCTAGAATATTGGTTAAGCTGACAAACCAGCCACAGTAGGGATCCAAAGGAGAGAAAATAGGGATCCAAAGGGGGGGCCATTTGCAAAAGAGCAATGTGCAAACAATGGGATTCAAAGACCCTAAGGTTCAGCCCATTAGGACGTCCAAAATACTAAGGTTTCACAATTCAAAGGTTAGGTCCAATGGTCAAAACCTAGGGCAAATTGGATGCTTGTGGGAAGACTCAAAAGTCTTCCCACATCCCTATCTTGGAGGGGGCGAGCCTTTCTTGTAGGGGATGAGAGAGAAATACACACATTCTAGCAGGCTCCCTTTACACAAAGGGTTCAAGGGACACATGTCAGCTCCCTAGGCCAGTTGCCCCCAAGATGCAAGTTCAATTCCTATTGGATGGCCATAGAGGTGGACCAATGAGAATTAGGCTAGTACATTTAGTTTAATTAATTTTAAAACACTTGACAAAAGAACCAATAAATATTAAGCTCTCTAGAAGACTATTGGACAGTCTTCTAAGGGGTCCAAGGAGCATTCAGCAGCCCAATGACTTACCTGATTTCTATTGGCCAGAAGACTAAGGCGTCCAATGAGAGTTTAATTGCATTAATTAATTACCTAAAGCTCTCACAAAAGGGGAAAGGGGGACACATGTCACAAGGCTATCACTTATGCTTCTTAGTCTAAGCTCTGTAGGGTCCAATGGGATGCCAACATGAGTAAAAATTTATGAGGGGTCGACCAAAAGAGAGAAGGGGGTGATTTTGGCAAGGCATTATCACACACACACACACACTCACACAATCTCATGTGTGAAGCGAAGAAGACTCTCTCTTCTTCTCAAGATTTAATGGAAAGCTCATCACCTACTCCAAGCTTGTGAGAAGGGAGGCCTATACCAACAACTCTTGGCTTTGTGATGCAAATCCAACCAAGAGCCAAGCTCCAATACATGCTCATCTCCTCTACCATGCTAATTACTAAGCTATGGTAAGCTTTTATGAGTGATTATGTGAGGAGATATACTTCTTTCTTGTAAGAATACTCCTTCTTTGTGTCAATCTTCTCTCATACCCCGCTAGCTCTCACCATCTTCGAAGGTGTGAGAGGTCTTTTGTCTGAGACCGTGAGGGAATTGATGTTGTGTTTTATAAGTGTGTGCATGGTGCTTGAAGCCTCCATCTTCATTGCACCAACAAGTTATTGAAGGCACACAAAGTATTGTATTGTAAAATGTCTCCCTTGATGGGGGAAACCTATAATACAAAGCCTTTTGGAGGTGGGACTGGCTCCATGTAAATCCGGTCCTCAATTGTTGTCAATAGCTTAATTTCTCTCTCTTTTGAAGTATTGTTCATGCCTATCTAACTAGGTGTTATGCTTTTTGTTGCTCTCTCCATCTAAGCACTCTTGCTATGCTCATTAGGAATATATTCTAATGAAATGCTCACTATGTTTATGCTATTTTCCGCTACACACAAGTTACTAGGTCATTAAATGTTAGAGAAGTCTAAAAGCATATGGTCCCAAAAGTAAGCGCCCCATAGGCTATCCATATGTTTTTGCCATGTCATCAGTCCTCAACGCAAAACAAGGTCCATACACCATGCCACGTCTCAATCTTCACGCAATTTTTGGAGGGTGTGTGTGTGTGTGTGTACGCTCTATTTAGTTTGGACATCTATCTTGTTGTTAGGGGGTAGATTTTTAATCATAACCCATTTATTATTTGGGCCACTCGATAGAGATCTATAAGTTGGTAAACCTTCTGTTCTTCGCTGGAGTCTCGAAATGACTTCGGGTTTTGACCTAACTTAAGGGGCCTAAACCCTAGCAGTGTTTCTCACATGCAATACAAAAGATCATAGATGCAAGTACATGACATAAAGAGAAGAATCTGAACACAACATAAAGGATTCTGACTCTAACAAAGAGATTAGCATGGAACAACTTTCTAAGGAGAGAGAATCTGGGAGATTGGCTAAACAAAAAAGGGTAGATGCTATGGTGAGAGGGTATTTGGGGAACAACTGCCAACTCTCAAAGTCCTAGTTGTGAAGCGAGGGTACCACGGAGTCATAAAGAGATCTCTAGTGCCTAAGACAATGGGAGCACGAGATAAGAGACCTGTAGCTAGTAAAGAATCTCAAAGCTATAACATGAAATACCCCTGCCTAGTAAGGTAACCTCCAGAACCCTACTTGGCAAAGTACTCATGGCAGACTGGCACCAATCGTGTAGAGATGCACGAGGAAGAGCGGGTCCTGTTATGCAGGCGCAATCTGTGAGTAGCTGTGTCTTCACCCAAAAGTTAGTGAGAAGCTCTCCGGTATAAGGTGAGGTGATCTGGGCCGTCAGATGTGCATTTGGTAAATTCGGGGCGTTTGGTAAATTCGGGGAGAAAAGTAAATTTGGGTAGGCTTGTAAATTCGGGTCGATACGCACCCCATGTCTTGAACCCCCGACCTCCCCACCACGAGCCATGTGCACTAACCACTACGTCCTCATGCGTATATTGAAATATAGGGGATTCGAGTATGTCATATTGTAAATTTGGGTCGATTAGTAA
This sequence comes from Adiantum capillus-veneris, assembly GCF_014529385.1. Classification (NCBI taxonomy): domain Eukaryota; kingdom Viridiplantae; phylum Streptophyta; class Polypodiopsida; order Polypodiales; family Pteridaceae; genus Adiantum; species Adiantum capillus-veneris. Next base: position 12,606,941 of record NC_140948.1, on the reverse strand, counting down.
ATTCGGGCCAAATTTGTAAATTCGGGAAAACTGGTAAATTCGGGGCAACCTCAGATCTGATGGTCTATGATTGACGCACCCCACCTTTTCCTCCTCCACCATTGATCCCATTTGACCATGCCCGTGTGGTATAGTGCTTGTCACACATCAACACATAAAGGTTGCAATTAGGGTTCACGAGGTCGCATTTGGGTGTGCACACTGCAGGCAGTACGTTCATCGTGTCACTTCCACCCACCACATGTTACTCAGCTACGCTCACAACCTAACCTTGCACACCCCCTTACACATCAACATATAGGCTGGGTTCACATTGAGGAGGCGGAAGAGAGGCTCCAAAAGTTTCTTTTCCGGGTGGTAGAGTTACATAATGCACACTTCCGCCATCCATTTGTTCACATAGAGGGTGGAAGAAAAAGTCACTCGATTTTCTTCCGCTGTCTTGTGTGAACATTGGGCGACAACGGAACAAAGAGAGTGAAAGGAAGAAGCATTAGCATTTGCATCAATAAAGCATAGTACAAACCGTAGTATAAAAATTATTAAAGTGAATGGATTTGCTACAAAAGCTCTAACTTGAAGATGATAATGAATCTACTTCCTTTAAAGGATCATTACTAAAAATTTCTTGGAAATTCATCCGTGCCTGCTCTTTGTACATTGCCTTTTCAATACTGTCTCGTCTTTCGGAGCCTACTCCAAGGTCATTGGAACCTCCTTCATCGCTGCCTTGAGCACACTTCATAGCCTCCTCTATTCCGACTTCCGATGTTGCCATAAGCTCCATCATGGGTGTAGCACCTGCTCTTCGATCCTCTGCCGCACGCCCACCGTGACCCGCCAATTCTGCTTCTATCTCCCGCACCCACTCCATATCAAAAGATTCTCCATGGAAAATACAAAGGTTGTGAAGCACAAGACAAGCTGCTACAAGATCTGGCACATAGAGTAGATTCATGTCACATCTTTTTAACAAAATTCTAAACCTTGCCTTCAACATTCCAAAATCTCTCTCAACTAGCATCCTTGTACTTGATTGAATGAAATTCTAGTAGTACTTGAGGTGTGATAGCCTTTTTTTGCACCCTTTGAAAGGCACTAGCATATATGGCCGTGCCAGATAAGCGCAATCACCAACTAGACAATAGTTGCCTAGCTCCCCTTTTGCACATCTTTGTCCTAGCTCACTTCTAGCGAAATTCAAGTCATGCACTGATCCGCTGGCCCATCCAACATCAAAATTCCATATTGAACAATTAGCAGATACGGTTGGTTGCAGCAAAATAGAGTGGAACCCTTTTCGATTGAAGTAGTCAATATGGGTGTCCCTTGGTGCAATGATGGGGATGTGGGAACCATCTATTGCACCAACAACAAAGGGGATTCCTCTTGCAGCCTCAAACTCGAGCACCAATGTTTGCAAGTCGAGAGCTTGAAGGCCATCTGATGTACATATCCCGAAGGCCAGATTTCACGATTGCCTTGCAAAAATCAAGTACAATCCCACAAGATGTACTCTTGGCACATCCATAAGTGTTTCCAAGGCCCAAGAGTCCATCTCCAGTAGCAAGTCTGGTAAGAGCAATGGCTACTCTATCTTCTATTGGCACAGCCTTGCAAAAGTTTGTGGATTTCTTTTGCATGAAGGGTGCAAGCTTCGCACAAAGGTAATTGAAGGCTTCTTTGGTAACCCTTAGACGCCGCTTGAACATGCTAGCATTGTAAGCACTTAGGAGATAGCATCAAACAAAGCCTTGTGGACGTGGGTATGCCCACGCCTGCCATAGTACATGACCTGTCCTTCGGTTTGCGATCTTCTTGAGGCTTACACACCGTGCCATGCACTTGCAAACATGCAACCAAGTTTGCACTATGGACTCATTATTGCGAAAGTTGGGCTCCTTTCGCAATTCATAAATGGATAAAGAACACAACCATGCACAATAGAGAGCCATTTCCTTGAATATGGCCATTGAATCTTGCAATCATTGAAAGGGTGCAAGATATTTAATACATGGTCCACTTTAATTTACTGCATTTTTATCATACTTTGAAACCTTGAGACATTTTTATACACTTCGAAAGCACAACAATTACATCTGAAAGATTTGAAAGCTTTGACAAATTACAACAAAACTTTGAAAAACACAGAAGCTGTGAAACATGGCTAGCTTAAAACTACTTGTCACCCCCCCTAGACTCCTTCAAAAAATCACTCATAGTCATGCGCATTGCAGCTAGCGGTCTCCTTGAGATGCTCCAAGAGAAGTTTCCCTGTACCGGCCATCTCGGCCAAGGACTCCTCGTACTTCGGAGCGACTTTATGGCTTGACGACAGGCTCAAGGGGTTCACTATGTGTAAAACTACCATATCACGTGCGTTCAAGACATGTTTGTAAAACCCCTTATCTGTGAGCCCTTTTCTCTTAAAATCTGTAAGTTTTTTCAAATTTGAAAAAATAATGCCCTTTGTATATATATTTTTGTAAGTTTCAAGAGCTTTTAAATACCCTTCTGTTGAACTCACGTGATAGGTTACATTTTTATTAGATGACCTCCCCGGGAGGACAGGGTAGGTTGGATCTTCTCTTGATGTGGGGAGGGGTTTTATTCTAAGGTGTCACCAGTTGTTGGGGTAAAATCCTCCATTGTTGATGAAGAAGCATGGCTAATAGGAGTAATAGTGGCTCTGGCATGGTAGTATTCATCCACTATGTCGAACCATTTGCATATATGCTTCTTATCATTACCAGAAATTGAGTTATGGGATTTGTCTTGGTGGTATTGTTGCAATACTGCTTGCCACTTTTTGCGGCAACTTTCACTATCTTTATCAAAGTCAGGGTAAGTGGCGGCTAGTTTCGAGCCACATTTGCCCATAAATTAATCCCTTGCTTCCCAGGATTATTGAACTCCTCATTCATGCCCCCCCGGATATGAATGAGTTGGTCCACCCACCAATCTTTCCACTTTCTTTTCTTGTTGTCGCCATCGTCAATCATCTCCTAAGTGGATGGTGCTCTTCTTCTTCGAGGCTTTGGGCTTCTTTGATGCGGTTTGGTTTTGTAGCACAACCTTCTCATTGGTGACTTCTTTCCTCTTCGACGATTTGGCACGGCTTGCCTTGGGTTGAGAAGCTCGCATGGTATTACAGGTAGTGTTGGGTGATGGAGTGGATGCCACATGATTGGGGGCGCACTCCATATTGGAGTTAGGACTAGTGGCACTCAAAGGGGGTGAGGGATGAGAAGGGTGTGTAGCCATAGGAGAATGTGGGCTATGAACATTTAGAGAAGGAGAGGGATGAGGTGGTGGAATTTGAGAAGCGTAATTTGGGGGTCTAAACATAAAGGGCGAATTAGGAGAGATGGAGGGAGAGTTCACCATGGCTTGGTAGCCATGAGGTGGCATGTGGAAAGAAGAGTGGGGATATGGATAGAAAGTGGATTGAGAACACGGAGGTTGGGAGGGAATAGGGTCATCATCTTCTCGTTGGAAGTCAAAAAATTGATTTAGGTTGGAGTCCATGGTACCTACACCGCAAAAAAATAATAATGTTAAAGATGTGCACAAAAAGTTGAGATCTATTCATAAAAAGTGTGAATTACAAAAGGCAATGCGACCTTAATGAGCTGATTTGCACCGCTGTTGGCCGCTTGACGCATCAACCCTACAAGAACGCCATATAAAAAAATGTTGGTACACCATAGAGCATATCAAACAAGCTGAATATTAAAATAGATCATGTCAACTAAGCTTAAAATTAGAGATTACCCACTGTGCTTGTAGAGTTCTTCAAATGCAAAAGAGCATAGCCTTGTTCTCTGGATTGATGTGACAGGCTCACAATAGGAGATAATATTACATTTGATAAGGAATAAGCGTGGGGGCGGGATGGGGGGCGGTGCGGAGGGAGGGGGAGTTTATGTGCAAATGCAAAAGAGCATAGCCTTGATCTCTGTGTTGATGTGACAGGCTCAGAATAGAAGACTTTGAGCCATTTTATAAGGAATAAGAGGGGGGAATCCAACAACCGTTATCTTTTTTTTTTTTTTTTTTTGGGGGTGTGTGTGTGTGTGTGTGGGGATGGTTTCTAAAGGAAAGGAACGTTGCACTGGTGGGTCCATTCGCTGATGTGGAGGGTGGAATAACTTTGGGTGCGGGGGGGGGGGGGGGGGGGCTCAGAAGAGAAGCGGGTGGTTTGCTCCGTGTACAGGCATCTTAACTGCAACGTTGCCGCCGCCCATTGTGAACAGGCTTGCTGACGTGCGGGCGCAGGATTCGCTGGCGAGTCAAGATGCATCACTACCACCGCTCAGTCTAAACCCAACCGTAGACACACCGGCACACCTACACCCATTTACACCATCTCTCTCTCTCTCTCTCTCTACGCACACACACACACACTTGCTCACATATGAGAGAGGGAAGTCACTTCAATAGAACACTCCCATGAAATCAAGCAAGAAGGTAGTGAAGGACAACGAGATGACGAGGGATGAGGTGGAGGCAGCCATCAAGCAAGTCATTTTAACCTAGAAGAAAGAGACGGATCATAAAGATGGTTTGTTAGCCTTCATGTTCAACACGGCCATGTGTGAGGGGTCATGATTTTCCTCTCATTGGCCAAGCTTTATGCATCTATACTTGAGCATGCGTTGAGCAAATGTGTAGAGAGAGGGGTTGTACGAGCTTCAGGCAGGGTGGATTTAGGAGGGGATTCTCTACACTTGATCATTACTTTACGCTTAGAGCGATCATTGAGGAGGGCAGAGCACATGGGAGAAGGATTTATTATAGCTTTGTGGATTTCCGCAAAGCCTTTGACACAGTCCCGAGAGCCAGGTTGATACAATGACTACATGACTTGGGAGTTGCACATGAGCTAGTATGGGGTATCATGGCACTATTCGAGATTGTTATAGGGAGAGTACAAATAGTAGAGGGTCTTTCTGACCTTGTTCACTCCACTATTGGGTTGAAGCAGGGATGCCCACTTTCTCCGACTTTGTTTGGATTGTATATTGATGAGATTGCTGACTCTATTGAGGCTGCAGGGGATAGATGAACACAACTCTCTGGTACATGGATACCTCTATTGCTTTATGCTGATGATATTATGCTTATTTCAGACTCTCCAGAGGGTATGCAAAGACATCTAGATGTGTTATATGCTTATGCACATGACAATGGGCTCTCCATCAACCTTAGAAAAACCAAGGTGATGGTATTCAATACCACAACGCAGTGGGTCAGGAGATCATCACCTAATTTTACATATGGACAAGAGATAGTAGAGTATGTAAACTCTTATACATATCTTGGTGTTGTATTTAGTGGACCTACTTTCTCTATGTAAGGTGCTGCAAAGGCGAGACTGACGAGGGAATGTTCAACATTAGGAGGACTATAGAGGATATGTTCCCAGGTGCAATTTTAGGAGCCACGCATTAGGTCTCCCGATCTTAGATTCTTTCAAAACATATGAAGTGCATAAGTGAAGGGTGAGTTTAGGAAATGAAAAGACAAACGAAGATGGAAAGTCAAAAGACCTTTTGTGTCCATACAAATAGGTGTTTCTCTACTCTTTTCACTTTTCCTTTAGCGTTTTCTTCTAAGTTCTCTTTAGCATTTCTCTCTCTCTCTCTCTCTCAATGTTGTATTCATCTTTCTTAAGTAATATTGTTGCAAATCTATGTGCTTCGTCATTGCCTTTCGTTACGTGCTGTAGATTAACGCATCGTTTTTCTTGTTTTTGAGTGGAATCTTTGAACTAGGAGCACCCTTTAATTTTTTTGAAGCCATTAGGAATACTAAGTTGTTGCTATTTGACACATTGGTCGCTTCCACCATGATTTATGGAGTGCATATATGGGGGCCTAGCCTGGATCATCTTAGTAGATTAGGCCGCACATATGATGGATGAAGATCCATGAAGAGACCACTTATATTCATGATCTCTAGGTTGATCCGGGTGAAAGCGGCATTGCCACATGAGATTATCAGAGTTGAGATGAGCGCACCACCAATTGTACTACAGACTCTTGCTAGATGAGTGTCTTGCATTCATAGCACCTGGGAGCTACCACGCAACACATACACACGACTAGCGCTTGAGTCATCACAACAACTGAGTCATCACGACTAGCGCTTGAGTCATCGAGACAACTGGCTAGTGATGGTGATACTTTATGTTGGTTTGCACATGTATCATCTTAGTTTGAGATTCATGGATTTAGTATGGACAGTCTACCTCCTTTTCGGTATTCCCTGGATACACCCTCCCTCAGCCTAACACATTCAGAGATTAGCAAGATTATCATACATGATCTCATTCAGCTGGATACTAGAAGGGCTTGCCTGTCTTTGTCAAATGAGTTGGGGACGAAGATGGATTTTTATCGAGACCATATTCTCAGAACAACAGATGATGGGTTCATCTCACGCCCCAAGTATATGGACACACACACCTATCTCATGGCATTAGATGTGTTATTGATCAGCTATGCACCTCATCTCACCAGTTGGAGATAGAGACTGGATGATAGAGAGGTATACCTCTAGAGGAGAGATTATGCCAGGTTTTCCAGGGAGAGCCAGAGACATAGGAGCACTATATCTTCCAATGCACATCATACTATGAGATCCGCGGGTGTTTTCATTGCTTCTTCAGAGAGGAATTCGGCCCCTTATCCCGTATCATAGATTACTATAATCAGAGGTGCCTGGGTCTCTTCTTGATGGAGATCCGTAGACTCAGAGAGAATACCCTTAGGAGAAAAAGGCCAACACATAGAGGATCCATACAGAGTTAAATACTACTTTTTACAAAGGGACTACTTTGGATGGCCCAGCGCAAGTTACCCACTACACGATTACTGCTCAGTCACAACAGCTGTCCAATGAGGGTGTTACTTCATGTTGGTTTGCACAGATATCATCTTGGCTTGAGCTACATGGGTTTAGTATGGACAGGCTGCCTCCACTTGAGTATTTTTTGGATGCACCATCCCTCATCCTCACACATTTAGAGATTAGCAAGATTATCAAACATGATCTCGTTCAATTGGATCAAATATAGGCGTACATACCAAGAGATACCTATTTCCTAGATACAGTACGACTTTGCAATTGCACCATAGAGCAAGTCCGTCTATAGATGTTGGTGTTTACTGGTCGCTTGGATCAATGTCTCAGGTGCCATCAATTTGGGTACATGGTGAGAGATTTCCCTTCCCACCTGGTATTGAGTGACAATGTCCCCCACCTTAGGGTGTAGAAAAGGGTTGGTAGAAGGCCCCTCATGGCCATACCTTTCGTAGGGCACAACCTCCTACAACACCACACGCACCACCTCAATAGTCTACCTCCCCCAACAATCTCACAGGTTTTAACTACTTATCCAGTTCAAGACATTCCTTTTACTTTACAACATCCGTCCAAGTCCATCTCACATTTGGGTATATGGACTTAATTTCCACCTCTATCATCTTCACAAGCCCCTTCTTCCCTTCCCTCCCTGCCCACTGACACTAGAGCACCATCACCCCTTGCTAGCCATGCCAACCCACCCACCCTCACTCATGGAAATCCATCCTCTCCACCTCTATTGTGTGCCCCCTTATGTTCCTAAATCCTTCATAGTTTTTGCGCCACTAACTTGGCAGTTTTCTAGAGGTTAGTACAACGGAAATATCACTGTTCTATTATTGGTGTTGGGATGCGTGCGTTGTTGCATCTCCTGTGAGAACAACCTCTCCACCTATGTCTAGTGATGTGTCAAGGGTATGTGATAAAATCATATGAGAACCACGTGTGCAAAGACTAATCAATATCCCATGTGTGATTCTATGTGACTCCTTACACATAGGACATGTGACCTAACAGATGATGTAATCCCTGATGACACACACCATGGCATAAGCACCAAATGTGACTATATATCCAACCATTGTATTTACTCATTACAAGCATAATAATCAAATTGTATACTTTGCATTCTCTCTCTCTCTCTCTCTCTCTCTCTCTCTCTCTCTCTCTCTCTCTCTCTCTCTCTCTCTCTCTCTCTCTCTCGCTATCCGTATTAATCTATGTGTTAGCCATGAATGTCTCCTTGGCTAATCCTCCCTAACCTTTCAATTGGTGTCATTGCCTGTAGAGTGATTAAAACTTCTTGATCACATTGTGGATCCTAATTACGTTCTCTAATTGTCACTAATCTCTCTTGCATCCACTCTAATCATTCCTTAATCATTCTAAGCGTTGAGCATGTTTTTGGGTTCTTCCTTGAGCCCGTGCTCTTGTTGGTTTAATTAGCCTTGAGAAGAGGTATTTTTGTGTATTCTCTAATAATGCTCTTCAATTAGAGCTTTTGAGTAGTGATTGCATTAGTGTGCATGTGCCTTGCTCTAATAAGCTTGCCAATTGAGAAATGCCTAGTCACTTTCATTAGTGTGCATAGCTTCGTGCATTTGCATTTTTTGTGCATAATTAGGCATCATTTGCATTGTTTTAATCTTCATTTCTTTGTGTTAGAGTTTATGCTCGTTTCTCAAATTTTGCATCCCTAATTATACTAATCATATTACTCATTTCATTGTATTGCCGGTGTGTAAGCATAGCCCTTCACTAGGTCATTCTATTGAGCTCTTAATTGCTTGATTAGCATGGCGTTTGATTCGCCAATTGGGGGTCCAAAATCTCTCGGTTTTCAGCCTTGTAATAAGCTCTTAGTCACTGATTAGAGCATCTTTTGAGCTCCCTAATCTCTCCCTACCTTTAGAGGTGCATGTGTGTGTGTGTGCACCGTGTGCTGGGAGCTTACTTTACATTAAGTTCAATTGGGTGGATGCTATAGTTTTATACTTGTTTTATAGTACCCGGATCTAGATCCACACAAGCTATTCTAATCCACACCATTTGCTTGTGTCAGCTTGTCGACAAAAGCTATTGTGCCTCAATTTTTGGCCATCACGCTTGTCACTTTTGGGCCTTCTAGGCGCCACCGAGCCCTATTCACATGCGCACCCATGTGCCAACAACCACAACTGGCCAAGTTCGCTAGAAACACTCATCTTGGCTATGCTTTAGAGCCTGTTCACATGTTGCGAACATGATGTTGGCTAACCCTGTTTGAGTTCCCCTTGGCAATGTCTTTTTTAACAGCATTTAATTGCACAACACTATTTTTGGATGCCGGTGGCAATAAGCGCGTGCTGCTCTGCGCTTGTCTTTTTCTATGATTATCGTGCTGCTCCTCCCTGAGAGCATGGAGCGGGCTCGCAGCCAGCACGCAAAACCTTTTCATGTGAACTTGAAGAATTTGCAATTTGTTGCGAACATGTTCGCAACCAGACGTCCATGTGAACTGCCTCTGAATAGCCAGTTGAAGCCATAGAATCAGCCTATTGTTGCACATTGTGCGTCCCTTTGGGTAGGCCCAATGGTGGTGAGAACTATACCTTAGGAGGTTTGAGCTCAAGCAATGAGAGGAAGCCTAGGGAAGGCCCCCCCCCCCCCCCCCCCCCCCCAAGGGCAGACCCATTTGAGGATTTAAACTCACTTGAGTAGTGGTCAAAGGTAGTGGCCGCTCGATGGCAGTGGCCACTTGGTCGGGACCTTCTCAGTGATGGCAATTGCCAATCAGTTGGGGTACAACATGGCAAGACAAAAGAAGCAGTCGGCTACAACAGTTTGTCTGGACCCAATAGCCCCTATAGGGGAATTCCGAATTGAGCTCTCACGTTCACCCACTGTGCGCAATAGAAAAATTAGAACTTGACCTCCCAACCCATATGGGAATGCCCCATTTAAAGTGCCTCGATCACTTGCGCCACGGGATTATCGCGTGGAAGTATCCAAAAATACCATGTATTATCCAACTTTAGCAAGGGCTCACAAACGCGTACACTCTCAATAATGGGAGGTTGATTAGGAAGAGTTAATGGGTTGGGATTTCAAGGTTTAAGAGCTCAAATGAAGCTGTGAGCAAATGGATTTTTTTCACACTCAATTGACATCTTGAATTTTGTGTAAATCACAGAGCTAAGGGCTCTGTAGAAAGCTTCCGACAAACGTGTCACACAAGTTGCTCAAATGATAATGGTTATAGTGAAAGCTATGATGAGATGAAACAAGCTAAAAATGAGCGCAATAAAACGAAGAAAATTGCACACACACAATGCAATAACGTGAATCTAAACATAATGCAAGAAAAACAATGCTAATTACAAGTTCCTCCTCCTCTGATCACCAAAGGGAGTGGAGCGTGCTCATGCCCAAGTGGTGATTAGGGAGTGGGATTATTGAGAACACCAATGCAATAGAGAATAGTAGAGCGATAGGCCTAGGTACAAAACCGTTGGCTCTGATACCACTTATTGGGAAGCGTGTTCCCTAATCACCAATAGTTTAACATTAGGCTATGGAGGATGCTGCCTTAGCTTAATCATGGTGCTAGGATTAGGGTTAGAGAGATGGAGATTAGGGTTAGGTTACACCAAGTGCAAGAGCATAAAGAAAGAGACTATAGACACAATGATAAGAGTGAAAAGTGAAAATGCTTCATTAGAGAGTAGCCTCTTAAATAGGCTAAGTGCTTTACAATCATTCCATTTTGTTAGATAGTCCCTAACTACAATGACATATTAAGCCTAGCTACTATATGCTAGAGGTTGTATGGGACCAAGAAAGTCTCTACCCCATTTGGAAAAGTTCTTGCTCCCATCATTAGTCTCAAAGGCATACTATACGTCATCTATGTCATTCATGTCCTATGGCATGCACCATATTGTTTAATGTACTACTTGGCATCTGATAATAGATGGAGCCATTGCCATCACGATTGACCTTTCGTAGTGTTTGTTGGAACATGACCTTTCACTTGTGCTTGCTCTAGGATATAAATATGTTTGTTTTCACTACTAGCACATAAGAAAAGTTGTTGATCTTTACCTCAATTATACAATTTTTTTCACATAAGAGCATATTTTTTAGCATCACTATTAAAAATCTTTGTCTATGCTTACTCATTTTATTAGAATCTTTTTTTTCTTGAAAGATATTTCACCAAATATTGACCCCGTTTAGTACCACCATGATTTGAAAAAATATGGTGGATGGTGTTGGGTATCATCGTTCACACTCCTTGATATATCTATGAACATCTTGTTTCATCATTGACCAATATATACCCAACCATTTGGTTCATGTAACAACTTGATCTTTTGTAAAATGCAAACTAGTTATGGTTTTGTAACCTTGACTCAAGTAGAAACTCTCCTCTTGAGGCTCTGTATAAGGTGTGAGCTTTGTCCTAGAGTCATAGAGTATGAGTCAAGGAGAGGAAAGGTGGAATTATCCCACATGTAGTGGCACAAGGATGTAGAACTACTTAAAGCTCATTTCATGAATAAACAAACCCACTCCAAGTTTGCATTCCATCTCTCTAGTTTATGGATGGATTAGAAAACTACTCAAGATCGTGTTTATGAGTTCAAGTTACTCTATCTTGGAACCTAATTTTCTTGAGTGATAATCTACCCTACACACTCACTTGTGTGCACAATGTTTGTCTTTCATCCACCCTAGCTAGCACGATCCCATTCCCATCAAGTGGTACCAGAGCTCTGGTGTGCTAGCTAGGTTCATTACTATGATTTTGTGTGATAATGTAATTAGCATTTCCATACGGCTTCTCTTCTCTCTAATCAATTCATGATTAGGCTATGTGTGGACAAGTTTATGGTGAAAGTCCATTGAGCCACTACCCTCCGTAGCTAGGTCAAGCTTGATTAAGACTCGTAGGTTCTTGGAATTCAATTAGTGTATGGCTGTATTCATGTAGTGTACCTCCCCCTCCGATTTCCCTTCCAATAAGCTCTCTAATTGAGCATCATTACGTAGGTTCCTACATTTTTTTGGTATCAATTTTTTGTGTGTGCATATTGTAATATATAATCCCTCAATTATTTCCACCCCGCATACCTATTGCTTACAATATTTATGTGTGGAAATAGTGCTCGTTGCAAGATTTCCATAGAGTCTTTAAACACTCCATTCCGAGACTAGGAGCTCCTTCAAACATCTCACCATTTTCATTCCAAAATTCAGGTGTGTGTGAGTTGCCTTGTGTGTGCACCTCTGTGGAACCCAAGAATAAGACAATGTTTTAACACTCCCTACACAAGGAAAGTGACAAGCCTTGGTGGTTAGCATGTCTATCTTAAAGTAATGAGGGACTTGCATGTCTCGGGGTCAAACCTTGTGCCTAATTTTGGTGAGGTGGGAGCACCGGCGGATCTGAAGCATAGCTCTTAATTGCAGTTGATGAATCTTGTCCGTTCCACGAGGGAAACTTCATGGACATAATTTTTTTTTGGGAGCTTGTTGACTTGGTGCCCTGCCCGCTTCCCAATGCCCTACCCGTGCTTGTCTGGCGCCTCTGCCCGCCCGCTCGCCCTGACCTTGCTACCCGAAAGATTGACTGAGATGTCCACCCTTGCATAATTTCCCTTCCCGCGGCAATCTTGCCACCCACTAGGCCTTCTCAAGCTCTAGTCCCCGCGAGCCCTTGCCCACCCCTTCTCTGGTTGCATGTCCCCCACCCACAATCAGAGCCTCGGCCAAGGACTTGGCAGCTAAGAGGAGACTCCCACAAGCAAAAAGCTATCAAATCAAAGTCTTGGCAGCATTTCAAAGAAAATCTTCAAAGTACCTTCGAGCTTTAAGATTTTTCAAAGGAGAGTTTAATCAAGTGTTCAAAAGGAATGCAAAAGGAGTTTCAAGCATTAGACCAAAACTTTTCCATCATTTGTGAAGAGGGGCTTCACCAAGGGTGAAGAGGAGCTTTGCAAAAGGAATTCTCTCTCTCTCCCCCCCCCCCCCCCCCCCCCCCCTCTCTCTCTCTCTCTCTCTCTCACACACACACACACACACACACACACACACACACACACACACACACACACACACACACACACACACACACACACACACACACATAAAAACTTCAAAATCTTGCAGCCAAGCACAATAACTTAAAATAAATTTTCTATCATCTCCTAAGGGGTATTTGTGCTCGTGTAAAGAGGTAGACACTAGCTAGGAGAGTCTCCTAAGCTAAGATCCTTCTATTAGCACGATGGAAGAGAAAGGGCGTAGGAAATTTAACGGGGAGGGCTTTCACACTTGTCAAACCAAGTTGAAAGGCTAATTAATGAAAAAGTAGTTCTGGAGAATAGTCAAGCCAAAAATCATTGATCTTTCTTCCATTGATGGAGCACACATACATACACAAGCTATGAGCGCACAAAATCAAGCCAAGGATGAGCAAAATTAGGAATCATAATCACTACACTACATGACAATTATGTACACTTTAATGATGAATGTGAAACCTCATCAGCTACATGGAAAGCACTAGAAAAGAATTTAGAGCTAGGAAAAAGAAGAGCAAAGTGAGCTTAAAGAAGTATGTGCACAAATTAAAAATGGAACATAACAAAGACATTGCAAGCTTGGTCAATTGCCGTAAAAGCATGACCACACAACTATCTTCTGTAAATAGTGCAGTACCAGAGGAGCACAAAATTGCAATTTTTCTAGCAGCCTTACCACTTAGCTTTGACTAGATAATGACTATCATTGAGGAGAAGGATCCAAGACCAAATTTCCAAGATGTAATCAACTCTTAAATGTCCAAGGAGAAGAAGCTAGGGAGGAATGTTACTTCATCGGGAGGAGCTTTTGTCGCATCCTCATCATCAAATGTAAAGAAGTGCTATGATTGTGAAAGAATGGGACATGTAGCAAAGGATTTCTACACCAACAAGTCTTGCAAAAAATGTGATAAGAAGGGACATCCTCCTTCTCGATGCTACTCAAGTGGACACAAAAACAGTGGAGAAAATAGCAGTGGCAACAACAACATCAGAAACTACAAAGGTAAGAAACCTGTCAGAGGATCAACTCACATGGAGGAGGACGAAGAAGAAGATGAAGACCAAGGCAAGAATAACCTGGTCTATTGGATGACATACTATGATTAGTGTATCCTCTCTTCAAGGGGAGGAATTTTCGTCATCCTTGGTGGATATGTATTGACATCCTATGTGGATACTATGTGTCATCCTTAGTAGTTAAAGAATCTTCAATGTATTGTCCTAATCCAAATCTCAAGGGGAGGATTCTAAGGTGTGAGATTTTTCCTAGAGTCACTAGAGTATGAGTCAAGGAGAGAAAAGGTGGAGTTATCCCACATGCAGTGGTGCAATGCTACAAAGCTACTTATATCTCATTTCATGAGTAAACAAACCCATTCCAAGTTTGCATTACATCTCTCTTGTTTATGGTGAGCTTGTGATGGGTTAGCAAACTACTAGGGATCGTGTTTATGAGTCCAAGTTAATCTATCTTGGAACCTAATTCGCTTGAGTGATAATCTAGCCAACACACACTCACTTGTGTGCATGATGTTTGTCTTTCATCCACCCTAGCTAACATGATTCCATTCCCATCACTCTATATATAGAAACAACACATCTAGAGTTTTTTTGTACAACCTTCTTGCTAGAAGTTTGTTCATATTAGTCTTCTCAACAATTCTAGGGGTCAATGGAAATGGTATCCATTGCAAATTATGCAATGGTCATCAAAGTAAAAATATTCCCAAAGCACTTTCATACCATTTCCATAGAGAAACGAAAAACATCTCCTACCTCTTGAGGTTCTTATCCAAGGGGTCAATGGAAATGGTATTCATGTCAAATCATGCAATGGCTATCAAAGTCACAATATTCTCCAAGCACTTTTGTACCATTTCCATACAGAAAAGATAAGCATCTTCTACCCCTTGAGGTTTCTATCATGATGTAAACCTATCAATTCTAATATGCATTGTACCCTTCTTAACCACTATTATAAAGTCAAATTCTAGGAATATTATAAACCATTATACTATTTGTTGACGTACTGAATGGTTTATTTGTTAATTAGAGGAGGGCTTGGTGACCTACCAAAAATTTGGATTGTTTGCCAAAAGATAATGCCAAAATTTGTTTACAATATAAACCATCTCTAATCCTTCTTTTTTGGTACTTATATAATTTTTCTCTGTAGTGTTCAACTGTCTACTTGCATAGAAGATCAAAGCCACCATTTTATCATCACCAAATTATGCCAATATACAACCAATGGAAAAGTTTGATGTATCACCATACACATTGTGAGGGCCATGCCAAGGACCATTGGCTGCACCATCTCCAAATGAATACACCACAATCCTTGACATCCCTACTGACACAAAGACGGGACTCCTTCTGCTCTTCGATGCCAACTCAAGGGGGTGATAACAATCACCTGTTCTCATATGAAAATATTAACCCCGAAATATGCCAATACACAACCAATGGAAAAGTTTGATGTATCAACATACACATTGTGAGGGCCATGCCAAGGACCATTGATTGCACCATCTCCAAATGAATACACCACAATCCTTGACATCCCTACTGACACAAAGATGGGACTCCTTCTGCTCTTCGATGCCAACTCAAGGGGGCGATAACAATCACCTTTTATCATATGAAAACCTTAACCCCAAAATATATTCTCTTATCGATTCAACTTTCAAAATAAATCCATCAGACTATATTTGAACTCTACCTTCCAAGATCAACTAGTGAGAGTCCTCTAATTCACCCTTGGTTCAAGGTCACTGACACTTTTTTCTCGGTTATGATCGAGCACAACCGTTACTATGATTCCCTAAGATGAGTTTATTTATTAGCTACATGAATCCCTTATTCCCAAGTTTGATCCCCACTCCGTAGATCGAAATCCCTTTCCCTGTTCTTGACTTAATCTAATGGACAATATAAAATTGGGTTCAACTTTTTGGCCAACAAATTAACCCTCTAGAACCCACCCTCCCACCAAACCATTTGGTAAATGCACATTTCCAAGGTAGTACTATGATACTTGTGAGAAATTAAGAATGTGTGCATTGTGAGATCATGTCTTTAAATGCTTTCTAGTTAGCTCCATATGTGTGCGAGATAAAATTATGTAGTCGGAATGGTAGGAGAATGCATTTTCATGTGTGTGCATGTGTGTGTGTGTTTGTGTGTGGTTGAAGTAGAGAAGAAGAGGAAAGAGTTTGTCCCTTCCATGACTTCTCTCTTTGAGCTTCTACTTTTCCATTAGGGTCTCTTCTTCTATTACCAATACTAGAGAGCTCTCTAACTCTTGTGAGATGCATCCATGCCCTCTTAAATTTATAATTTTAGGTTTTTGATGACCTTTTGTGGCTTACACTATGTATCACACAAACATATGCCCCATTTAGCAAATACGAGAGGAAAAATTGATGAATACCTAGAGAGGAGCATCCAATTGATCAACAAACCCAATGAGAGATTCATCAATTCAATGAAGAGAGTTCTAATGGATTAAACTCATGAGGGATTGTATAGGAGAGTAAAAATTGATGAATACCTAGAGTAGAAGCATCCAATTGATTTTAAGTTTGGTGAAGTAAAGAAGGAAGTCCAAAAGACACTCATGCACTGAGCACAGTGAGGTATGAGTGGAGAAGTTTCTACATTGAAAAACCTTCTTGGAAACATGTAAGCTATTGCAACATCCCTTGATGTCACATGTGCTACATTTATTCCTTGAAGCACCCATCAACTCCATCTTTCACACTACATGCTTTTGTTTGACAAATTTCTCTTATGCATATAGAGTGTCGAATATTCAATACTTGCATTAGACACTCTTCCTTTGTTTCTTCCAAGCACTCACCTTGCATGACCAAGTACTTAAAGTCCAACTACTCAGCTCCAATAAGAGCGTAAATCAAAGGTACTTTTTTCCCATCGGGTGAAGGAGTACGAGCGGAAGTGTGACGCGAGAGAGCGTGCGAGAAGAAGAGCACAACGATATGGTGAACTTGCTCTACTGTCATGTGTAGAGCATAGTGAGTTCTTATTAGGTTTTTACAAAAGAATATGTGTACATACCTGGCGGCCCGCCCACTTACCTGGGCGACCACATTGGGCTTTATACCCCAACAACCTCCCACTTAAAGTCCAATGTGGTACTTTAAGTGTGAGAGAAGCTACTATACAAGCTAATATACAAGAGATGTAGAGAAGTGATGTACTACCCTACACCTAACTGCTTGCAAAAATGTGCAAAGCTCTCTGAGGGAAGTCCTTTTGTAAGTAGATCAGCAGGATTTTCTGTGGTGTGAACTTTGACAAGATGAATTTGCTTATCCTCGAGCATTTCCCTGATGAAATGATACTTCACATCCACATGCTTTGTCTTTGAGTGATAAAATGGATTGCGAGCCAGTTGTATAGCACTCTAACTATCACAATATAACACGGGCATCTCTTCTTTGATTCCCAAATCTGTTACTAGTCGATTAAGCCAAATTGATTCTTTGCATGCCTCTGATGCTGCAACATATTCAGCCTTTGTAGTAGACTGAGTAACACAATCTTGTAATCTAGAACGCCATGATACTGCTCTACCAGCCAATGTAAAGACATACCCTGATGTAGACATTCGGTTGTCTAAGTCACCTGCATAATCTGAGTCTGTAAAACCCTTTACACTTAGCTCCTGACTCCCATAGCATATACGCATACTCTTTGTAGCTTTTAGGTATCTCAATATTCCTTTCACTGCCTCCCAATGTTTCTTGCCTGGGTTTGGCATGTATCGACTTACTACTCCCACTGCAAATGCAATGCCTGGGCGAGTAGCAATCATTGTATACAAAAAACTACCCATTGCAGAAGCATATGGAATCTTATCGATTTCAGCCTGTTCTTCCTCAGACACAGGACAATCTTGTTTGCTAAGTTTCACATATGGTGGCAATGGAACACTCAATGCCTTTCCCTTCTCCGTATTGAAACGTTGCAAAACCTTGTCAATATACTCTGTTTGAGATAACCAAATCAACTTCTTTGATCTGTCTCTCTCAATGCGCATACCAAGTATATGACTTGCCTCACCCATGTCTTTCATGTCAAACGATTTTGCCATCTTTGACTTCAAAGCTGAAATTTCTTCCAAGTGCTTGCCAACAATCAACATGTCATCCACATACAAAATAAAGATCAGCCAACTACCATCCTTAGCCTTCTTTGTATATAGACAGTGATCGAACTCACTACGTTTGTAGCCTTGAGAAATCATAAACTTGTGGAATTTATGGTACCATGCCCTCGGTGATTGTTTTAAGCCATAAAGACTCTTTAACAACTGGCATACCAAATCTTCGTTGCCTTTCTCAACAAACCCTTCTGGCTGCTGCATGTAAATTTCCACATCTAAATCACCATGCAAGAACGCTGTCTTGACATCCATTTGGTGCAACACCAAATCTAATATGGCAACCAATGCAAGAAAGCATCTCAATGTAGTCATCTTGATGACCGGAGAGAAGAATTCATCAAAGTCAATGCCTTGTTCTTGCTTAAAGCCCTTGGCAACAAGCCTTGCTTTGTACTTTGGCTGACTATCATGAGCGGTGATCTTATACCTGTAAACCCATTTACAAGGTAGAGCCTTTTTACCCTGTGGTAATTCAACAAGCTTCCATGTTTGGTTTTTACGCAGAGGTATCATCTCTGACTGCATGGCCAATTGCCAATTCCCGGAGTCCTTCATTCGCACTGCTTCCTTGTAACATGAAGGCTCATTGCAATCAGTCAACATGACATAGTTCATAGATGGAACAAACCAATCAGGAGGTCGCGTGATACGTCCAGATCTATGCAAAATAGGTGGCTCAGGCTCAGCCACAACCTGTGGTTCCAATCTATCCTGTCCTTGCTCCTCTTGAGCCCTGACATTTTGTCTTGCACGTGCAGGTCCATCTTCTTGGAAGACAACTCTTCTAATCTCCTCAACCCTCTCTAGTTTAGAATGATATTTGGATTCATT
Source organism: Adiantum capillus-veneris (assembly GCF_014529385.1). Classification (NCBI taxonomy): domain Eukaryota; kingdom Viridiplantae; phylum Streptophyta; class Polypodiopsida; order Polypodiales; family Pteridaceae; genus Adiantum; species Adiantum capillus-veneris. The sequence goes on along the minus strand of NC_140948.1, from coordinate 12,587,978 downwards.
AAAGTGAACATCATTGCTGCGGATAACCTTTCTGGATTTGGGATCCCAAAGTCTGTACCCCATCTCACCAGAATTACCATAGCCTAGAAAGATGCACTTTCTACTCTTTGGCTCAAGTTTGTTCCTAAATTCCTTTGGAACGTGAGTATATGCCCCACAGCCAAAGACTCTGAGATGCTTGTATGAGGGCATTTTGCCTGACCATACTATCTCTGGAACTGAATCCTTCTGCAAAACCTTGCTAGGAGATCTATTTATAAGATGAACAACTGTTGATACAGCTTCAACCCAAAACCCATTTGGCAGTTGTGCATTAGACAACATACTTCTGACCTTCTCTTGTATGGTCCTATTCATCCTCCCAGCAACACCATTTTGAGGAGGATTATAAGTAGCAGTAAATTCACGTTTTATACCTTTTGACTCACAAAAGTCTTGAAAGGCCTTTGAAACATACTCTCCACCATTGTCAGTGCGTAAGCATTTAAGCTTCTTGCCACTCTGATTCTCCACAAGTGTCACAAACGTTTTGAAAACACTAAACGCTTCATCCTTGTGCTTGAGAAAGTAAACCCATACTTTTCTTGAGTAATCATCTATAAATGTCATAAAGTAAGAAGCTCCCCCTAGAGATAGGTTAGGCATAGGTCCACACAAATCACTATGAACAAGTGCCAACTGTGTATCTCTTCTACTGCTTCTATGCTTATGTGGCTGCTGTGTTTGCTTACCATACAGACAATGTTCACAGAATTCAAAATCATTAAATGAAAAGCTAGGAAAATAACCAAAACGAGACAAGATTTCCATTCCCTTCTTGGACATATGTCCTAACCGGCTATGCCACAAAGAAACGTTCGGCTGCTCGGTTACATTGATTACATTTTTAGAGACATTTGATACATAAATCATGTAAAGTCCTCCAGACTTTACTCCATGTGCTAGTGTCATTGAACCCTTGGATATCTTCCACATGTTTTGTCCAAAAGTGGTGACGTAGCCAGCATCATCAAGTAAACCTGTGCTGATCAAGATCTTTGTAATTGCGGGAACATGTCTCACATTCTTCAACGTGAAAGAAGAGCCATTCTGAAACTTCAATTGAACATCTCCAACACCTAAGATCTCACATGTCTGCCCATTGCCTAGCCGAACATGATCTTTAGTGGTCACATAAGAGGTAAACCACTCCTTGTTTGGAGACACATGAAGTCTATAATCCAGTCACTCAGTGCATTTCCATCAGATGCTGTAAGAAGAGTTGAGTCCATTGTATTCTTTAAGAAGTAGATGTCTCCTGACACTAGACTGTCATCCTTTGCAACAGTGTTTGTCACATTTATTTCTTGAATCTTCACTGAGGACTTGTTCTTCTCACCATAGTCTTCAGCTTTCTCTTTGCCTTTTTCTGCTTTCCATTCTCTGCAATCTCTTTTCATGTGACCCTTCTTGCCACAATGGTAGCATTCTATGTCACTCTTGACTTTAGCACTGCGCGACTTGCTACGAGACTGATTCCTCTTTCCACCTTTGTACTTTTCTTTGGTCCTTCCCCTGACAACTAAGGCTGTTCCTTTGCCTTTGTCCATTGTCTTTCTGTTGGTTTCTTCAGTAAGAAGACTTCCTTCTACACCTGCTATGTTCAAACCATCTAGAGGTGCATAATTACTCAAAGCTGTGCGAAAAGTGTCCCAACTTTCCGGCAATGTGATCAACAGGAACATAGCTCTAACAGGTTCATCAAACTTGACACCTTGAGCTGACAACTGACTGTAGATGGTGTTGAATTCATTCAGATGATAGGACATAGGTGTCCCTTCTTTCATCTTCAAGTCAACAAGATTCTTAAGCTAGTATACCTGTGAAGCTGCACTCTGCTTCTCATAAAGATCACTCAGCTTTGTCCATGCTTCATAAGCCGACATCTCGTCTGCTACATTGAAGTAAACGCTTTCTGCCAAAGTCAGCATAATGGTAGAAAGTGCCAATTCATCCATTTCGCTCCATTCATCTTCGTCCATATCTTGTGGTTTTATCCCCTTGAGCTTTATAGGTTTTATCTGCTTCTTTTGTACCAACACGTGCCAAATCTGCTTCTTCCACAATGGGAAATTGGTTCCATCCAGCTTCTTGATATTGTAAAGAGCAGTGTCCTGTGATCCAGCCATAGCTACGCTTCACAGTAGTTTACTTTCCTGGAAAAAATTCGATAGAGTTTCCCTTGTAAACTGACCTCTGAACCAATATCAACTTGTCAAATGAACCAAGAAAGCTTCAGATTCTGCAGAAATTTCGGTAGAGTCTCCTTTGTAAAATGGCTCTGGTGTACTCAAAAACAGACCAAAAACAGCTCAAAAAACACTGTCTCTCTGACACTGTAAGCTGCGGGTAAACGTGTCCTGTACCTGTATTGTCTCTCACTATCCTGTCACTATCCTGTAAGCATAGACTACGACAATGCCTCAACGGCAGTAAAGCAAAGATGCAATCCCAACTGTCTAACTCACAGTCAATACATCCTAGCTGCCTATCTAAGGGTGCTCGAGGGATCGCTCCAAGACCTGTATCACCAAAAGGATCTCAACATTCGAGAATCCCCCAGCTCAATAAAACCTCAGTCGACCCTCAACAAAGGCTGCAGTAAATCTGACAATACATAGACTTCCCACAAAATCATACATCCACAAATTTCCCACTATATGTTGTAACTGTTGCGGCGGTTGTTTGCTACGTGACTCACAGCCACCAAACCCTCAACAGACATACATCATCTCTGACAATACATCCCATGTGGAAGTACCTGCAATGTCAGGATGAAATCTGGAATATCAAGCAGCAAACACAAGCTACCTGATGAACTAGTGGATGTTGCTTACAGCCTGTGTGTAGATGCGCCCGTGTCGTATGTGACACGCCTCCAAGAACTGTGAGCCATCCTTCGATGTGTAGACAGCCATAAATCAACACTCTGGGAGTGCCGATATCCTCAGCACCTGCAGTCATAGGCCGAAACCCCAAATTTGTAGAGTCGGATCTGCACCCGCTGAGACCACGTAGTCGAAAATGGCCTGCGCAGAACTTTGTCGAAGCCGAACGGTGGCCGAGATGACCTCATAATGAAATTCTGAGAACACCAAGCCCTTTGGTCCCTCCCACAAGATTTGGGGCCGTGTCTTCGCCTGCCGAATCTCACTGCAATCTGAGAAGGTGACTCTGCTACCTGCAAATGCTACCCCGAGCCTCGATCTGAGCTCTGATACCAGTTGAAGGAGTATGAACGGAAGTGTGACGCGAGAGAGTGTGCGAGAAGAAGAGCACGACGATATGGTGAACTCTCTCTACTGTCATGTGTAGAGCATAGTGAGTTCTTATTAGGTTTTTACAAAAGAATATGTGTACATACCTGGCGGCCCGCCCACTTACCTGGGCGACCACATTGGGCTTTATACCCCAACATCGGGTTTTTTCCCTTTGGTCATCCAAGTCTTAGACCCTAATCTAGAAACACTCATCACTATCCTCTTGTATCTATTCCTTCTATATCAGCTACTACCAATAAGGAAATTGCTTATCGATTGTCAAAGAATCAAAGCAATAGCTACAGGTCTCAAATATTCTTTTCAAGAGAAACTCTTATCTTCAAGGAAAACAACAAAGCTCCATTAAACAATGGACAATCAAAGAGTGGCATACGAGAACAAGAGACAAGCAATGACAAATTCATCAAGAGAACTATCAGCAAAAATCATAAGGAGCATACATAGTGCAAAAATATTTCAAAGGACTCACATTGCAATGAAACCCATTGGCAAGAATTATCATAAAGCCAACCACCCAAAGAGGCACAGTTTCCAAAAATGCATGCAACACCAATAGCCATCTTCACTGCCAAAAGTGGCAACGAAAAGAAGAAGTGCAACAAAATAAAAAATTGCCTAAAAAATCAAAGCCCTGTTAAGTATGGAGCCTGATTTACCCTTGTAATTTTCTGTGGTAAAAGCGCACATTTGTAAGGCCCCCATTATGAGGAGAATCCATCGTGCGTGAAGGAAAATCACTCACCGGAAACCAAAATTTTCACGGACAGGAATCAGGGGCAACTTTAGAGGCCCTCGAGACTTTTTTTTCGCCGGAATATTCCTTTTCGTCGGAATATTATGGCCGGACGGTGACCGGAAAACAACCGGTCGATTAGCCGGTGGCCGGTAGTCAATGGTCGATGGCCGGTGGTCAGAAGTCAATGGCCGGTGGCCAGTGGCCAAATTCAAAAGCGGACTTGTCTTCTCAAGGGCGGCCACACATGGGCGGATTGGAGGGTCCGATTTGGACTTATTCGCACAAGGACGGCTACACATGGCTGTCTCTTATAAGAGAGGGCAACCCTTTTGGCCTATAAAAGGAGGCCATTTCTACACACATTTCATAGTGTGAAGTTAATGCAACAAGGTGAGTGTGAGGTGGTGAGAGTGAAGCAAGGCGGGAGCTCTATCAAGGGTTTAATCCCTTTGTAAACTACTTCTTTTGAAGTGCTAAAGCCATTGAGTGGCTGCTTTCCCGTGGACGTAGCCCACATTGGGTGAACCACGTATATCGTGTGTACTCTCTCTCTCTCTCTCTCTCTCTCTCTCTCTCTACTCTATAATCTCTTGTGTGTGAAATCTATCTCTCTCATTAAGTAATCTACTCAAAAATCTATTTAGCTACGTCTTATTTCCTAACAACTGGTATCAGAGCAAGGTTTGCTCGTAGCTAAATTATCTCAAGGAAAGGATTCCTTGAATTGAGTGGGAGTTATGGCGGAGGAAGGGAAGCTCAAGATTGAGAAGTTCAATGGCAAAAACTACCAACATTGGAAGATGCAGATTGAAGACTATCTCTACCAGAAGGACCTCTATTTGCCACTAGGCGGCCTTGCGAAGAAGCCCGCAACAATGGCAGATGAAGCATGGATTGTCCTTGATCGAAAGGCACTGGGAACAATCTGGTTAAGCTTGGCGTCAACGGTGGCCTTCAATGTTTCGGAGATGAAGACCACGGAGGACTTGATGAAATCACTTGATGACTTCTACGAGAAACCATCAGCATCCAATAAGGTATTTCTTATGAAGCGCTTGTTCAATCTAAAGATGGCAGAGAATGGTTCAGTTGCAGAACACCTAAATGACTTTAACACAAATATAAGTCAACTTCGATCAGTGAAAATCAATTTCGATGACGAAGTGCGAGCTCTCCTTATACTATCATCTCTACCGGATAGTTGGGACAGCCTTGTGATGGCTGTAAGTAATTCTATCTCTGGCACAAATACTCTTAAGTTTGATGATGTTGTGGGTGTTCTCCTAAGCGAGGAAATGTGAAGGAGAAGCACAGGAGAATCATCAAGTGTTGCACTATCAGTGGAAACAAGAGGAAGGCCTAAGGAGAGGTTCAAAAACCAAAAGGGTCGTGATCGCTCAAGGCGGAGCAAGTCACGCACAAATTTAGTTCTTGAATGTTGGAACTGCGGCAAGAAGGGCCACGTCAAGAAGGATTGCTGGTCCAAGAAGAAGAAGGAGACAGAGTCTCAAGACAACAAGCCAACATCGGAGGCCAATGTGGCAGGTAAAGTAGAGCAAGATGCTCTAATTCTCTCATTAGACAATGTGTCTAATTCCTGGATAGTAGATTCCGGGGCTTCATTCCATGCGACACCACACAAGCAACATTTCCAAGACTACACCAAAGGTAATTTTGTGTATGTATACTTGGGAGATGATGAAGCTTGTGAGATTGTCGGCAAAGGTACAGTTTCTGTCAAAACTGCTAACGAAAATGAATGGAAGCTTAAAGATGTTAGGCATGTTCCTTCTCTTCGCAAAAATTTGATCTCTACAGGACAGTTGGACGATGAAGGTCACAACATTGCATTCGGAAACAAACGGTGGAAGATCTCAAAGGGATCTTTGGTGGTTGCCAAGGGAGAAAAAGTTGATACACTTTACTTGTGTACTGTTTGCACGCAACCTTCAGCTTGTGCAGCAACTACAGAAGTTGACAGTGCGGTGTGGCACTACCAACTTGGACATATGAGTGCCAAAGGAATGCAAATCCTTCAAACAAAGAAGCTTCTACCAGGTTTGAAAGAAGTGGACTTAGAGTTCTGTGAAGATTGTGTGTATGGTAAACAAAAGAGGGTAAAATTTCAAAAATCACAAAATGAAAGAAAAAATAAAAAACTTGAGTTGGTTCATTCTGATGTTTGGGGTCCTGCAAGTACACCATCACTTGGTGGCTCATTGTACTATGTAACATTCATAGACGATGCGACTAGAAAAACATGGAATTATGTCATGAAGAATAAATCCGATGTATTTTCCATATTTCAAAGGTGGAAAGCCTTTTGTGGAGAATGAAACAGGTACCAAGGTTAAATGCCTCAGATCCGACAATGGAGGCGAATATTGCAGCCAAGCTTTTGAAAGATTTTGTGCTAGCAATGGCATTCGGAGGCAAAGGACAACCCCAAGGACACCTCAACCCCAAGGCCGGCGGTTGGAAAGTAGTCGGAAAACAATCGGTCGGTTAGCCGGTGGCCGGTAGTCAATGGCCGATGGCCGGTGGCCGGAAGTCAATGACCGGTGGCCGGTGGCCGAATTCAAAAGCGGACTTGTCTTCTCAAGGGCGGCCACACATGGGCGGATTGGCTTATTCACACAAGGACGGCTACACATGGCTGTCTCTCATAAGAGAGGGCAACCCTTTTGGCCTATAAAAGGAGGTCATTTCTACACACATTTCATAGTGTGAAGTTAATGCAACAAGGTGAGTGTGAGGTGGTGAGAGTGAAGCAAGGCGGGAGCTCTATCAAGGGTTTAATCTCTTTGTAAACTACTTCTTCTTTTGAAGTGCTAAAGCCATTGAGTGGCTGCTTTCCCGTGGACGTAGCCCACATTGCGTGAACCACGTATATCGTGTGTACTCTCTCTCTCTCTCTACTCTATAATCTCTTGTGTGTGAAATCTATCTCTCTCCATTAAGTAATCTACTCAAAAATCTATTTAGCTACGTCTTATTTCCTAACAAGCCCAACTCATGAACATAGCATATATAAATCACTCAAGAAAGGGGGGCATGTCATCAACTACAAATCAATTTCAAAGTAAAGACTAGCCTTGAAGACAAACCCGTAGACAACCCTAATTGACTAGATTGTACATGGTTGTGCCAAGGGACAACACAAGCTAGAAAGGGGGGAGTGTTTGGCCATTTGAGCATACAATTTCCCACCTAGTTGAACACCACATTTGAGCATATGGTTGCCCACCTAGCCGAGCAACACATTTTTAATATATTTATACTCTTTTATTTTCCCGAGCTACTGTACTTGTACTATGTTTTCTAAAATCTAGATATCTTATTCATGCAAGGTATGTTTATTAAAAAACCTAAAAAGTATTCCAGTCATGAAAACACTTCACTGTGCGTAGTGGCTACTGAATTCAATGCCGAATATCTCAATCTTTTGCATTTTCTAAAACTAACCTCTGTTTCCTCTCCTCCTTCTTCCCCCCCATTCCCTCCCGCACTCTCTCACGTGCGCATGGTATTCAAATTGCCATTCTTCTATCGTCCCCACCTCCTTCTGCACACAGTATTGATCAGTCATGTCTCAATCGACACTTGTAGCTTCTCCACAAAAAAACTTCTACGAGGAATAGAATAGATGTATATCACATGCACATAGAGCTCTCACGAGAGTATGAACCCCTCTGCAAGAAAAACAAACAGCAACTGCTTTCTAAAGCTTCAAAGCAGAACTTAAGATCGCAGGGCATGAAAAATGTGGACCTTTGGCTGGACGACAGAATGTATCCAAAGCATCTCGTCACAAACTTCACTCCACCTTTTAAGGATATTACATCCTTAGTGAACTATGTCGGAGATGGCCACCATGGCATCTATGGGCTACACTAAGCAATTGACTACAAGAAATGACGTTTTGCAACAAGAGAGAGATATTGTATACGGAGAGAATGTCCGCTTACACCAGAAAGTTGTTCAATGTGCTCAACAGGTTGATGGAAGCAAGGAGACCATCATGGAGCTTACACAACAACTTAGAGAAAAAAAAATAGCACTAGGTCTTCACCAAAGAGAAAGAAAACTAAGAGACATCGAGAACTTGAAAGTTGGATCGGGAGGAATCAAGAAAAGAGTGCAAGCCATCAAGTGAGTGCATCTATCCTTCTTAGGTTTATATATATAAACTCTCACATCTCTTACTGTTAACATGCTTGCGTAGATCTTTGCTTCACCCTAACAAGGAAGTGGAGCACAACACAACCACCTCCTCGGCCCATTACGGGCTCATAATGAATCGCAAAAACGTAGCTGGTCTCTTGGATGATAGGCGCTATGGTAAGATCGTTGCTAAACAGCTTAACAGCCTTTTACAGGAGAACCAACTATATGCACAGGACATTCAATCAATTTTGGATGAATTTGGTATATCCAATAAGGGATATACTGCCTTTTTCAAGTATGTAGCATCATTTGCAGTGTTGTTCCACTAGAAAAGGGTTTTGCATCATTTGCACCGCTCTTCCACTAGAAAAGGGTTTTGATTCCTAACTCCTCTTACCTAGGTCTGTGCAAAGACAGGTCAAAAATTTCCGCATCAAGCACACGCTACTTCCAAACCCTTTCTCTATTTAAAAAACAAGACGGGAAGTCAGCAAGGAGGTGCCTCAAAAGCTGGGAATTCCTTTCCACATTGAATCGAGATACAAATCGCCAAAAGGAGAAGAAATGGTCTATGACAATAATAACAATATTTCTTATGATATGATCGCGGTGCAATCATACATTGTGCAATTGTTCAATGTTACTCCTAAAGAGTGCAACAACGTCCTGAAGTTTTTCATCAAGCTAGATGAGTGTGAGCTTATAAAGGAGACAAAGGTTGAGCGAGTCACAATCACACTTATGAATAGAGCTTTGGATGCAAGCATTGGACCAGATGATCCTCAAAACTTTAGTGTGCAATCTGAGCACAACATTTTCCTTCTTGCGACGTTCAAGGTGCGTAGAAGTTATGTTTAAGATAATTTATCGTTATGTTTCAGCTGAATGCTTTCGAATGTGCATTATAAAAATTTCAAAATTATCCGTTCAAGTGCCCATTGAGAACTTTGATATATCGGAATGGGTTTTTTATCAAACAAACATACCAGAAACAATAAACGAACAGAGAAATGGAAAGAAATTGGATGTGGAGGGCATGGGAACCTACAATGGAGAGTGGCACATGGCTGGAGACCTAAAAATCTTGAAATGCATGTAAGACGTTTCCAAAGGAGCAATAAGAAAAATCCTTGCTATATTGCATGGGAGGGGTTCACATCCTTCACAAACCATTTTGGAGAAGAGCTCCAGATAGGCATCTACGCGACCCTAACTTTCGACCCATTTTGGATATCCCACTATCTAGAGTACACATATGCACAATGCATGCACTTTGTAGAATAATAGAAAAACTAATATTTCTCTACATCTGTTTTGCCTGGACCACTCGACCTCTCTCTGTGAAGCAAAGGGCAATCTCAGCCTTAGATACGGCCTTCTTAGAAATGGGTTTGCACAGAGGACATGTTAAGATAGAGTAGGATGAGAAGAGATCAAAATATGGTCGGGATGTTCCAAAGAAGCTGTCCATTGGTGGTGTGAAAGTTCGACTCTTCCTTTCAGTGTCCACAGCTGGACGACAATGCAAAAGCCAAAGTGCACAAGAAACAAAAGCATTAAGATACAACATGTGAAAAAATCTGCACAATGTTGTTGACCATGCAAACAATAGTGCAACAAGGACTCGCAAAGCGAAGGTATAGAAAACCTTGGATGCAATATTCAAGTTCTGCGATTTGAACTCATGGACTGATGGCGACTATACAAAATTCCAAGAAGCTGTGGAGACCTTCCACAAGATATTCATAAGTGCGTGGACAAATAGTCACTATATGGTATTGTAATTGGTTTGATGACATGATAATCTTTTGAATTGCAAATACTCATCCTTATAATGTCTGCATGCTTTGTGTGCAACACATTATCTGTAATCACATGCCGGGCACATGCCTTGGTTTGCAAGGCAATATGGCAGCTTGGGCTACACAAAAACCCACTACCAAGCTCGTACTGGTTATTTTAGTCACACTCGACATGGAGGTGTGCGGACAAAGCAAATAGCTTAGAGGAGCTACACCAATGGACGTTTCGAAAACTAATGCACATGTTACATCGCAAGGAATAAGTCAAACAAAGTCAAATTGGCCATGCGGTGAGATTAACCAAAAAACGGTGCAGAAAGGAGATATGGGAGTTATTGTCTGCAGCTACACAACATGCGGATTGGCAGCTACAAAAACAGCGTGTGGGAAGGGTTTGGACAACACCGTTGCAAGTTATGCCATAACTCTCAGCCGTAGCAAGATCCAAACATTAAACTTAATGTATCTAGAAGAATCGATGTAATTTCAACTTTTCATATTGTGAATGATGGTTGCAACAAAATTAAAAATGCGGCAAGACATTGATACTCTATCATTTCAACTTTTCATAATGTGAATGATGGTTGCAAAAAAGTACATTGCAAGACATTGTTCCATAATCAATCTAACTTTAATGCATAAAACAAATACATTCTATTTATTTCTAGTCATCTGGAAATGATACAAAATATTCTGGCCTCTTTTCCTTATTTGAAGGTCCCTATTCCTCGTTCCTTGGTCTCTTTGAATGACACGTTTCTTCATCAATATCCGTCGCAAGCATGTTGAGGTCGAGCAATTGAATCTCCTCAGATGCCTCAACCTGCGAGGCCTGTTCTATAAGTTGAATGATTGGTTGCTTTTGTTTCAGTAGATCATGTTTTCCATATTGTGGCAACTAGCGTGGGTTTGTGATTCCACAAGTTAGACCATACACAGCATGTGACAAAAAGTAGCGATTGCGCAGGCCATACATGCCAGGCCCTACACCAAAAATTGAGACCATTGCTTACTTGTCTAGCAGCATCACCTTGTCTACATTGATGGCATTGACTCCTAGATATCTTGAGAGTGTCTTCAATACAAAAAGAGGGAATTTAGCATTGTCCTTGGAGAAGCTAAAATGAAAGCAGAAAAAGTTTGAGGCGTTCAAATTCTCCAAGTATTGAACAAGGGAGGAATTCTTTCCCAAGTCTCCTTTACCTCGTCCACAGGGACAAGGAATGAACTTATCATCATAGACTATGAGCTACGAGAAACAAAAGCCAAGTGTTGATATATACATATGAAACTCTCATACAGGGAAGCAAAAAAATATGTACACAGTAGTATACCTTCTGATTTTTATCTTCTTTGAGTAATGCAACATTCCATAAGTCAAGTGTACTCTCATTTGTAAGAGGATGAAGAAGGCGTCAATGTCGTTGATGGAGCAATTCTTCCCATCTCTGTGATTCAATCCTTTCCTGTACCGCCCTGAACTTCGACTTCGTTAGAAGTAACATGGCACATGCAGCTTCATCTTTGTATATCATTGCTAGTGCCCTATGTAGGTTTGATAAACTCATCCGTTGTTACATGAGAATCCACGACATAATACTTGTCATTGATAGAGTCAATTATACTGTCATCCTCTTGTAGATTTTGAGCAACTATAAGAAGGTAGTAATCCTCTCTCAAGTCAAACAATTGCATGATTTCATTAAGCATTACATAATGATGATCACCGATGGGGATGGTAGGGATCACATTTGTTGGCAAAGATCTCTTTGGCAATTGAACAGCTTCTGAAACACACAAAACACCACTTGGTGGTTGCACCAACTCGTCACTAGTGACCGAACAGTGACTGCTATCATCCTCCTCTTGTGTGTCCCAGTGATTCTTAGGTAAAGGCAGTGTGCCTCACCGTGCTTTGCCCGTGTCTGTCGGCTAGTGTCCGACCTCCCACATTCATCTCTTTATTCTTTATACATATGAAGAATAAGGAGCTCTCACTCACTCTCACATTGTGCTCATAGAGTGAGGTTTGGGAACTCCACCCACATCCTGTGTACTCTATCTCTCTCTCTCTCCCCTTCTCACTCTTCGCACATGCACTGCATTTGTGCACTCACAATTGGTATCAGAGCTTCGGCGACATGCGTGCAACGGCTTCCTGGTGAGACAGAAGCGACAAAGCTTGGCTATGGCAGCTTGAGCTCGGCGGAGGTGAATACGGCTCGACGGTGTCAGATTTTAGCTTAGTCATGTATATTTAGCTTTTGTAGAGCTTGTGTAGCAAGACATTGCTGAATTTTGCAGAAAAAGAGCAGAATCAAGAAGTGTTGCAGCTCGTTTGTGTTGTTTTTGGCTCCCGAAAAAGTGTTTTTTGTATATCTCCGTCACATAGAGTTGGATGGATATGATCCAGGAGTCTAGGTGGGGGTTTAAGCACATTCTAGATGCGATGGTGATGTCCATTTTCTGAAATTATGCTCTGAATTATAGCAGGTGCAACAGTAGCAAGTTTATGCTGCGTTTTTGGGCCGAAAATGGACGTTTTTTGCATATCTCTCACACTCGGATTCGGATACATGTGATCCAGGAGTCTACCCTGGGGTTTTAGCATGTTCTGGACGTGCTGGTTATATCTAGATTTTGAAATACTGAGCATTGAATTTTTTGTAGCAGCATGTTAACAATCTCGACATATCGAGATTTTGTAGTTTGATTCCTACAGTGTAGAGAGTGATGCAGTTTTGTATCTTTGTCTATGTATGGCACACTGTGGTGCTATTTGAGAGAGAATTCGCCTTGTTTTTCTGGATGCAGGTGATACTTTGGGATGTGACTTTTTGATCGTTACACATCCGGATGCGGTTTCATGCGCATTGTTTGACTGTGTGGGGCTTTTCAGAGAGCTTTTTTTACCACTGTTTTGTGCAGTTTCATGCTATGTATGCATTATACGGATACATTTTGAGCTATCCATTGCTCGTAGGCAGCAGGTTTACAGGTTTGTAGTGTTTTTTGGATAGGTAAACGTCCATAGAGCTACTCGATCAAGAGTGAGCCAATTTGCCAAGCTTTTGGCATTACATGCAGACCACTTGTGGATTTTGCTATTGAGAGTGTCTATTGTCATGCGTATTTGGTGAGATTTTTTGAGTTTTTGCTTAGTTTCTAGGGGAAACTCTACCGGATTTTTTCCAAGATTTCTTGCCATGCTTTATGCGTATTCGCAGTTTGCTCTCTGATGGTTTGGCTTGTGATTTGGGTTGAGTTTTGACTCATTTTGCAAAGGAGATTCTGTTTGTTTTTCGTTGTCTTCTCGCCATAAAATTTTGCAGTGTTATGCCATCTTGTACAGTGGTTGATATATTCCCACTTTGACAATGATCAAGTGTTTACTCTCACTTTTGACAGGTTTTGTTAGTTTGGACACACTTTGGTGTTCTTGTACCCACTCTCGTGTAGGATTGAGGATTTTTGTATGCTTGTGTGGCTACAATACAAGCTTAGTCACATGTTTCATAGGTTTTTGAAGATTTATGCAGACAATTTCTCTTGTGGGACGCGTTTTGAGCTAGTTTGCTCTCTACTTGCGTATATAGTTATGCTCATGTATGCATTAAACAACTCCACAATCTGCAAACTCTACAAGCATAAACTAGGACAAACTGCTCAACCGAGCGTATTGAATGGCATACATGCTCTTTGTTGAGAGCTTTTACATTAACACCTAGGCCTCCATATGGACCTAGGGCCATAGGTTGGATTATATTCTAATGAGAGATCCTATGGCTTGAGGGCCAAATGATGCCAATGTATAAGCTCAAGGGCCGTAGGTTTCCATTGGCCTTAGAGCCAAAGGATGCCAATGTATAAGCTCAAGGGCCATAGGTTTCCGTTTATTGTAATGAGAGATCCTTTGGACTTAAGGCCAAAGGATGCCAATGTACAAGCTCAAGGGCCGTAGGTTTCCATTTATTGTAATGAGAGATCCTATGGCCCTAGGCCCATACAGCTGTCATGGTGCCCACGTTGGTGTCCTTGAATGATCTAAATGCCCTTTGAGAGATTTTACATCGACACCTAGGACACCCTCTGGCCATAGGGTCATAAGTTGCTCTCTATTATGATTAAAGATCCTATATCCTTAGGGCCATAGGGTGCCAATGTATAAGCTCATGGGCCACATATTGTCTTTTATTCCAATATTGGGATATCCTATGGACCTAGGGCTTCCATGATGCCCTTGCAGGCGCCCTTGAATGGCCTACACTCTGTGAGAGCTTTTAGATTTACATATAAGCCTCCCTCTAGCCATATGGCATATGTTTGACACTATTCTAATGAGAGATTATATGGCTTTAGGGCCAAAGGTTTCCAATGCATAAGCTCAAGGGCCATAGGTTTCCCTCTAGTAATCCGATAACTTATGGTCCAGGGAAATAAGGCTACCATGGTGCCCATTTAGGTGCCCTTGAATGGCCTAGATGCTCTTTTTGAGAGATTTTAAGTTGACACCTAGGCCACCCTCTTGCCCTAGGGCCATAGGTTTCTATTTATTGTGATGAGAGATCCTATGGCCTAAGGGCCATAGGGTGCTTATGTATAAACTCAAGGGACATAGGTTGCCCTCTATTCCAATGAGAGATCCTATGGCCCTAGGGCTACCATGGTTCCCCTGTAGGTGCCCTTTAAAGTCCTAGATGCTCTTTGAGAGCTTTTACATTGACAACTAAGCCACCTTCTAGCCCTAGGGCCATAGGTTTCCCTCTATTCTAATGAGAGATCATATTACCCTATTGCTATAGAGTGCCAATGTATAAGCTCTAGGGCCATATGTTGCCCTCTTTTTTAATGAGAGATCCTATGGCACTAGGGTCATAGGACTCAAGGGCCATATGTTGTATTCTATTCTAATAAAAGATCATATGGACCTAGGGCCATAGGGTGCCAATGTCCAATATCAAGAGACATAGGTTTCCCTCTATTGTAATGAGAGATCCTATGGCCCTAGGATCATAGGGATACCATGATGACCATGTAGGTACGTTGGAATGGCCTAAATTCTCTTTGAGAGATTTAACATTGACAACTAGGGCACCCTATAGCCCTGGGGCCATAGGTTTCCTTTTATTTTAATGAGAGATCATATGGCCCTAGGGCCATAAGGTGCCAATGTATAGACAAGGGTCATAGGTTGTTGTCTATTGTAATGAAATTTCTATGGCTCTAGGGCCATAGGTCTCAATAGCCTTAGGTTGCCCTCAATTTTTATGAGAGATCATATGGCCCTAGGTCCGTAGGGTGCTAATGTATAAGCTCAAGGGCCATAGGCTTTCCTCTATTCCAATGAGAGATCATATGGCCCTAGGGCCATAGGACTACCATGATGCCCATGTATGTGCCCTTGAACGGCCTAAATGATTTTGAGAGCTTTTAGATTAACACTTAGGCCACCCTCTCGCCATAGGGCCATAGGTGACCCTCTCTTCTAATGAGAGATATATGGCCCTAGAACCATAGGGTGCCAATATATAAGTGCAAGGGCCATAGGTTGCCATCTATTGTAATAAGAGATACCATGGCCCTACAACCATGGACTAAAATTGTGCCCATGTAGGTGCCCTTGAATGGCCTAAATACTCTTTGAGAGACTTTACATTGACACCTAGGCCACCCTATGGCCTTAGTGCCATAGGCTGTCCTCTATTCTGATGAGAGATCCTATGGACCTAGGGTCATGGGATGCCAATGTATAAGTTCAAGGACCATAGGTTGCATTCTATTCCAATGAGAGATCCTATGGCTCTAGGGCCATAGGGTTGTCATGCTCCCCATGTAATTTCCCTTGAATGGCTTAACTCCTCTTTAAGAGATTTTACGTTGATCCATATGCCATGCTTTGGCCCTAAGACAGCATATTATCCCATATTCTAATGAGAGATCATATGACCCTAGGGCCACTAGCACTCCCATGGTGCCCATGTAGGTTCCCTTGAATGGTCTAAATTCTCTTTGGAACTTTTACATTGACACCAAGGTCACCCTTTGTCCCTAGGACCATAGGCTGCCCTCTATAGGGTGACAATGTATAAGATCAAGGGCCATATGTTTCCCTCTATTCCAATGAGAGATCTGATGGCCCTAGGGCCACAGGGCTGCAATGGTGCCCATGTAGGTGCCTTTGAATGGTGTAAATGCTCTTAGAGATCTTCTACATTGACACCATATATTTTCTAGTACACATGATGTTGACCATAGGTTTCTTGAAGAAAACCACATTTTATCCTATGGCCTAAGGGCCATAGGGTACTCGTTATAGGTGTCTTTAAGACTTTGTGAGAGCCTAGAATACACCTTTTCATGGCCTTGGGACTATAGTGATAGGATTTTTTATAGGTAGGTAAATGTAGATAACTGTATATTCTTAGGACTATAGAATGCACCTCTATTTTTGCACCATGTGGCCTAAGGGCCGTAGAGTTTTCCCTAGAGCATAAGGTGTTGATAATAAGTTTCCTTAAGAAAACCATATTTCATCCTATCGCTCTTAGTTGGTATCTTCAAGAATCTGTGAGAGCCTAAAATATGTCTATCTTTTTGGCTTTAGGGCCATAAGGTTAGGGTTTTCGGTAGGTATAATACAGAGAGAACTCTATAATCTTAGGATTGTAGCATGGTACTTTTTGCATGCCTCAAGATTGTAGGGTACTTTTTGTAGGTATTAAATAGAGAGAAACCTATAACCTTGAGATTGTAGGGTACTTTTTGTATGTAGTAGCCTATGGCCCTAAGGCCATAGGGTGATTTTTGCATGTACCACTATGGATGAAAGCAGGTATTGGTGCTACAAAATGTGGTGTCCTTGACACAACAAACCTTCGGTGAATTTGTTGTTGAAAAAAAATAAAGTATTACATAATCAAGTTCTTTTTATTTTATATGTTTTATATGTATACTCACAAAGTGGTGGTATTTTACTTTATGGCAACAAGAAAACTGCTCGGTGGGGTCATTGGACAAGTGGGGTGCTTTTTTGGAGGGGGGAGGGTAGGGAAGTGCAGGGAGTAGTCAAAAACCATACCTCTCTCTCTCTCTCTCTGTGTCTCTCTCTCCATGGATCTCATTGCCAATGGAAATCTACAACAAAAACAATGTGCTCCTTGTCTAGGCTGCACTAGCCATGGTCTGAGCAGCCAGAATCATAGACATAGTAGTCTCTCTCTCTCTCTCTCTCTCTCTCTCCCTCTCTATGTGTGTTCTCTCTCTCTCTCTCTCTCTCTATGTGTGTGTGTGTGGGTGCAAGCTGCACACAGTTATGCACACGCTAATGGAGATACCTATTTTAGAGAGATTCCCATCCCTTGATGCCTACGAGCCAACAATTGAACACAAAATGAATACTACTCCAAGCATGAGCATTCCAGCCACTTCCCAACATCATTGGGAGAGCTTCAACATGCAAGTCAAGGAAGAATATTTGCTCAATAGCGGCCAAATGTTGGCACAACCAAACGCAAGGTCTTTTGGCTAGCAAGGAAAAGGAGCTCTTCCAGAAACTACTCCAACATAAAAAAATTCTAAGGCTCCAGGTCATTGATGTTGAATCCGGTCTTGTGTCTGGCATCCGCAATACACTTACACAGCTCAAGGTCCCTCGTTCTGCAAACAAATTTTTTGTCAAGAAAATCTCTTTGAGCATGGTTTTAAATACCACAGGTGGCTCAGTAGTGAATCATTCTAAAATTGAAACACTATTAGGTGTTCATCGTAGGAACATTGCAAGGACAACTTCTTGGCTACACATGAAAGATGAGGATCAAGTGTTACCATTGTTTGCCTATGATCGCTTCATCATGGGAACCATGTAAATTCTATAACAAGGGATATAGTCTATGCCTTCTGGTCATTGGAGACTAGGGTCTCTCCTAATAAAAAGGACATTTTAAAACTCAAAATAAAAGAGAAGAGTGTTGTGAAACATCCTATTTATTTTCTAAATGACTCTCAGGTACATCATATCATTTTTTGTTAATGTTGCCTCTTACTTGGGTTATGTATAGTGTGAATAAGTTTGAATTTGGTATTATGCAGCCATGCACGTAGTTTCAAGGGGAGAAATTCTACCACTTATGGAAATATGCTTTGAGGCCAAGGAAGGTAGTACTCATTCCAAATCTTTATAGAGGTCTAGGTATTGTTTGTTACATACCATAAGGCCTTCAACTCACAATGCTAGAAGTTTATCACCTAGGTACTTGTGAAAAGCTAGAACCAAATGATGAGGAATTTTGGTACCTCATCTAATAACCCTTCATAAGTTAGAAATGTATAGTACCCATAGCATCAATCTTGGTATTTTAGGATGGCTTGGTTTACTATCCACACAGTATCAAGTCTCTTGAACTAGTATTATGATATCTCTTTGTAGTATTCTTTGTTTGGTTATCTTAAATTTAGAGTGCCGAGAGTTCCCAACTTGGCATTTTACAATGTTGTTGCTATTATTTGCACAGTACCAACTCATTGGAACTTTGGTACTTCATCAAATGATTCTTCAAAATTTAGAGCTGAACAACGCCTAAAGCACCAGTCTTGGTAGTGTAGGATGGATTGAGTATTATCTCTCAGTACTAAGTCCATGGGACTGGTATTATCATGCCTCTTTGTAGTATTCTTTTTTTGGTTATCTTAACTTTAGAGTGCCAAGAGTTCCCACCTTGGAACTTTAACTTCATCAAATGATTCTTGAAAACTTAGAGCTGAACAACACCCAAAGCATCAGTCTTGGTAGTGTAGGATGGCTTGGGTATTATCTCTCAGTACCAAGTCCATGGGATTGGTATTATCATGTCTCTTTGTAGTATTTTTTGTTTGATCATCTGAACTTTAGAGTGCCGAGAGTTCCCATCTTGGCACTTTACAATATTTTTGCTAGTATTTTCACAATACCAAGTCATTGGGACTTTAAAACTTTGGTACTTCATCAAATGATTCTTTGAAACTTAGAGCTGACCAGCACCCAAAGCACCAATATTTGTACTTTAGGATGGCTTGGGTCCTATCTCTCACTACCAAGTCCATGGGACTACTATTATCATGTCTCTTTGTATTATTTTTTGTTTGGTAATCTTAACTTAGAGTACCCAGAGTTCCCAACCTGGTACTTCACAATGCTGTGTGTAGTATTTGCACAGTACCAAGTTATTGAGACTTTGGGACTTTGGTAGTTCATCAAATGATTCTTCAGAGATGACTAGCACCTAAAGCACCAATCTTGGTACTTTAGGATGGATTGGGTACTATCACCCACTACCAAGTTTATGGGACTACTATTATCATGTATCTTTGTAGTATTCTTTGTTTGATAATCTTAAGTTTAGAGTACCCAGAGTTCCCAACCTGGTATTTCACAATGTTGTGTGTAGTATTTGCACAACACCAAGTCATTGAGGCTTTGGAACTTTGGTAGTTCAGCAAATGATTCTGCTGAATTCTCAATTTCAAGTTTGGTATTTTACTATCAACTTTTGGGTCTAGTTAGTATAGCTTTTGAAGCTTGCATCTCTGTGTCATCTTCAAGGATTATAACCTACTTTGTTTTTGTATCTCAGGTGGAGATGTACAAGAGATTCAAATGAACGCACTCCACAATCGAGTTGTCTCTTAGGTCTTTTGAGGCCTTGAAGCCATTCTTTGTTCAAAACCTAAAAGAACGGTATACTTGTTGCTATGTGTATCATGTGTAGATGTTATTCCTCAAGGAGGCTTTCAATCACATACAAAAAAATAAGTTTGGGCATCATGGAAAAGCTCATACCTGCAGATGGTCTATGTGTTGTAGCAATAATGATGCAAATCAATGTTCTGCAAACTAGGTAGTATGGCATCACACAAGTAGTTTGTGGGAATCCATTTTGTGTCCAAAGCTGGTTGAGAACGAGTTTCACACAAATAAATTCTTTGTCAGGGAATGTTCTCAATGTGGCATAACCATGTTTCCCTTCTGGCCAGATGCAATTTCCAACGATAGCAAGGGGGTGTCTGTCAAGGTGTTCAAATGTCAGCAGTGGGGACATGTCGCTCACGATGGAAGCAAAAAGAAAAGAAAGTACTTGGTTCTATAGAGAATGTCAGGTGCTTCTTTCCATGGCCTTTTTGCAAAGCATCTGAAATATTTCATCAAGCACAACTTCATCTTTCGGTGGCAGGCACAACAATTTAAAGAAAGCATGCTTAGATTTCCTATCAATGCTTTTGTATCCATAATTGACTTTGCGGGGAATTATTCATTCAAAGTATAGAATTAAATACAATTGATGCATTGGTGGTCAACACAAGTAACAATATTTGTGCATATTATGTATGTTAGAAATTCGGGAGGTACCGTACAGAAGACACCGCATTTCTACATATCTGATGAGAAGCAGCATGATACTTTGTTTGTGCAGCATTGCTTTATGCTTCACGACAGGTGGATGAAAGATCAAGGTCACCATTTGCAATATCATTGGGTGTGGTCAGATGGTGCAACATTGCAATTCAAGGCATGACAACCTTTTTATTTTGTTTCCAAGTACCATCAATTGACATGCTTGCACATGATGTGGAACTTCTCCACATCGGGGCATGGAAAAGGGGAGCAAGATGGAGCTGGTGTTGTCATCAAGAGAAACTAACATATGAGGAGCTGAAACCAGATGGAGCGCCGATGAAGGGCGCAGTTGATGTTGTTAATTTTATAAAGGTAAAATTTGGAGACACGATTGGGTCACAAAAATCTAACACACACAGAGCATTTTGGCTGGTTTCAAAGGATGAAGTGCAATGAGATAGCCAGTGGAAATGTCAAAAAATCCAAGGCTTGCATGCGATTCATTGTGTAGATGGTTATTCACCTGAGGACTTATGTGCTCTACGTCTACGTACACTCATGCTTTTGTGATGCATGTTTAAGTGGGCAATGGAGGAGATGCAAGAGAAAGCAATACATTGAAGAATGGAAATACATATCCATTGAACTAGTGAAAGAGGTGGACGATGAGAATAGTGAGGAAGAGGAGGGAGCATGGGAGGATGATAGAAATATATGACAAATATAGCAATGAGATCGGGCATCAACTTGCCAATGTACGAGGGCAAACCACATACAATGTTTGAAATGCTATCCGTTGGGGACAACTTTCCAGTGAAGGAAGCTGAAGGCGGTGATGAATTTTATCTTTTGAAATTCACCAAAGCCATGTACTAGGCACACAAATCACAAAGGGATAAGTGGCACAACAAGATTGTTAGAGGTGGACTTGTGGTTGAAGGCTTGTGCTATGGCCAAGTGGATGGGAAAAGTAATACATACAGCCTTCTTGATCTATTTCCACCTTGTAAGAGCCATACAAATTCTAATGTAGCCTATGTCTAAACTCCAAAACATGTTTATGTTAACCAGTGAGGTCTATGAAAATGTATACAATAGTATGCCATATGATGATGATGGAGAAGAGGATGAGGGAATTTGACCCATCCCCAACTCCGCCATTTGAGAGATTGAGTAATTTGTATTGGGGCTGCCATTCAAGCTTGAGTAATTTGTCCTTTACCTCCCTACCTCCACTATGTATGCACATCACATGCTACTTTGTTGAGGTTAGTAATATAACATAATTTAAAGGAACTTGAAAAACAGTGAGTTATAATCGTCTTACAATGAGAAGACCACTGCCAAATTTGGAACTTACTAGTACTGGTAATTGTACCTTCCGAGCTCATATTGTTGTTTTTTTCCCAAAACAAGGCTAACTCTACTATAAAGTTTGTATAATCGACCTTCCATGACATAGAATCACCATACAATGAGAAGAACAGTACCAAATTTGGTACTTATTTAGTACCAATACTTCAAGCCTCAAAAGCTTCAAATTTGGTATTGTTATTATAACTTCCCCAGCTTATTTTTGTTTCCAAAATAAAATTTCTCCAGAATAAGCTTTCTTCTACAATCTATCTGTAGTGAGATGTTCAACATCAAATTTGGCACTTACACTGCCAAATTTGGAAGTCTCCAATGCCAGTATCAAAAGCACCAAATTTTGTATTGGTATACCTAACTTCCTCAACCCATATTTTTTTTTCAAAATAAGATTTTTCCAAAATAGGCTTTTTTCTACAATCACCCTGCAGTGAGATGACCAAGGCCAAATTTGGTACTTTACAAACCAAATTTGGTAGATGCCAATGCCAATATCAGAAGCACCAAATTTTGTACTGGTATACCTAACTTCCCAAGCCCATTATACTGTTTTTTCCAAAATAAGCTATCTTCAAAAATCACCCTGTAATGAGATGAACAACACCCAATTTGGTACTTTACAACACCAACTCTGGTACTTTCCAATGCCAATATCACACAAGCGCCAACTTTTGTAATGGTATACTTAACTTTCCCTGCACATAATATTTTTTTTTTTCAAAATAAGCTATCTTCAACAATCACCCTGTAGTGAGATGAACAACACCCAATTTGGTACTTTAGAGTACTGAATTTGGTAGTTACCAATGCCAGTATCACAAGCACCAAATTTTGTATTGGTGTACCTAAGTTCCCCAGCCCATAATATTGTTCTTTCCCAAAATAAGATCTCTCCAAAATATGATTTCTTCTACAATCACCATGTAATGAGATGAGCAACACCAAATTTGGTACTTTACAGTACCGAATTTACCAGTACCGAATTTACCAGTACCAAATTTTGAAAGTTCTCAGTCCCAATACCAAAGGCTTCAGATTTGATATTCGTAATTATGATTTCCCAAGCCCACAATGATAATTTTTTGCAAAAACTTCCTATGCTATAAAGTTTGTACAATGGAGCTTCCACGAGTTACAACCACCCTACAATAAGAAAACCAATACCAAATTTGGTACTTACCAGTACCAAATC
The DNA here is from genome assembly GCF_014529385.1 of Adiantum capillus-veneris. NCBI lineage: Eukaryota > Viridiplantae > Streptophyta > Polypodiopsida > Polypodiales > Pteridaceae > Adiantum > Adiantum capillus-veneris. The sequence continues at coordinate 12,565,021 of NC_140948.1, read as the reverse complement.
CAAAGATCAAGACAAAATGACCATAGAAGCATACTATAAGAAAAAGGACTAATTGGACATTAGTGGATTTTTATTTTCACATAAAGAGGAATAGATAGCAGACTGCACCAAGAAAAGTTTCTTTCTTTGTTTTACAAATCATGAGTTGACAAGGGGGTTTAAAGTGATAAGCGTATCTCTCTTGCTGAATGAAATAATCAACAACGAGAGGGCTAACATTGTCTTCTACATCAAAGAGGGGGTCTTGATGGCGATATGTTGTTGGGTAGGGAGCAAAAATCCAGCCCTTAGGGCTTGACCAAGTCCTTGAAGTACAAGGGGTAGTAGCAATCAAGGTAAGAATGCTCATATGACCAAATGGCCAGAAAGTTCTCATAGTCATTTCTAAGAGACTTATATCTACAGTCATCTACAAGTATGATAGTGCTGACATTATACGACGGGTGTTTTTTCCACACTGATCTTAGCAGCTTCAAGAAGACGGGCTTACCACCAACATCACTTGGCAGACATGGGACATCAAGGATGGTGGGTAGCCACATCTCACAATCTTCTTGGCTGAACACATCTGTAAGAGTATGGGAAACTTAAGTAGAACTAATGGCAGTACACACTGCTAATCAACATGATGCAAGAAGTGGGTCAAACGTATACCTTTGACCACTAGTTTACTACAACAGTATGGAAGTCATGTTCCCAAAAAGTTAATTAGCTTTTCTCTTCTACAACTGGACGATATCATAATATCTCCTTGGCTGGACAACTTTACAAGCACATCCTCTGCATCCGGCCTGACCGCACACCATAACTCTTGACCCAGACAATATACAAATGGTCTCACCCCTCCATTGAGAGGTGCAAAAACTACATCTACGATGGTGGTTGGTTGTAGCTATTTAAGAGCACACCATTCAACCATCTATCTATAGCCATAACATCTTTTGGAAGCTTTGTGTCAGTTAATTTTTCCTTTAGCCACCACCACGAATCAATTTCTACAGTGCTAATGATATTTTGAGTCAATAATCACACAATGAATATCCTACAACAACTTACCCACCACAAGAGAGCATAATATAAGAAGGAAAATGTAATCTGTGCTTAAAACATATGGTAATAGATGGAGACCAAAATATAATTCCAGCACATTACTTATAGGGTCAATTCAAAGATCAAAGGGTCAAAGTCTACCACAAGAGAGCACAATATAAGAAGGAAAATGTAACCTATACTTAAAACATATGGTAATAGATGGAGACCAAAATATAATTCCAGCACATTACACCAAGACACTGCCTGTCAATCACAAGGGTAGGAATAAGCTAAATTTTGCAAGCACGGGACTTGTTGGCACATTCACGGACTCACTTTATTCCTACTATAGACAACAAGTCCAACAAGGTGAAATCACCTTGAGATGTGTCGACCACCTTCTCTGGATCAGTAGAGACCACATCCACATCAATCAGATCAGTCACCTTATCCCTTGTTTACATCTTTCTCAGCAGTCCCACATTTAGCACCATTCTCACTACTATCCACTTTCTTAACACCATTGGAAAAATTGATTTGCTCGTCCTATGGCTTGTTGACGTCTGTTGTAGAGGCCTCAATAGTATTCATTACAACACTATCCTAGCCTTCAACAATCTCCCTCTTCTCCATAGTACTATCCACCCCTTGGGTTTTGTTGTGTACACATCCTACCCCTCCACTTTCTCCTTCCTCCAGCCAAATACCAAGCCTGCGCAAGGATGTCTTGAACCTGCTCCATACTTGCAAGGTCCTTCACATCCTTAGCAAAAACCTTTGTTGGTCCAAGGCCACCATTCTTCACACCCATCATGTTTGTTCCTTGCACATCGTGGCTTGCAGGTGTCACATATTTCTCATCTGCACAATCACAAATGACTCACTCAATCAACATCGTAATCCAAAAGTAGAAATCCTCAATGTATTGAAAATAGGCCAACTTACCCTTTATAGTATAATGCCCACTGATATACTCTTTTATCACTACAAGAATTACCATGCCGCACCCCTCTTTCACACATGTGCTACTAGTGTGCAAAAGTGCAATGAAGCAGAGAGGGTGGTATTGATGCTTGCACTCTAACATGAAGCTACCTACAACATATGCCACCTCTAGATACTCCCTACATGCAACACACATGCCAAACACATGGATTGTTTTGTCAATATCTACAAAGGGTGGCCTGGGGAAGATGGTGAACCTCTTTCCCTGCTTCACTTCCTTGAGCATCCCATTCACAAATTGGCAGTGGACATGTCCCTCCTTGCATGATTCCTCTAGCTTGTTATGCTATGTTTGTTACACAACAAAATAAAAATAATTAATCTCACAAAACACTCCATGCCGCGCTAGACATTGCACTTGAAATATCAATCATTGCACCAACAGTACCCATGCAGATTTGGACTTGCTACCTAGATTCAGAACCACTAAGACTACCAAAAAGCAAAGTACCAAGGCAGTAACTAGTATAAAAAGTAGCTAGAGACAATACCACAAATAGTAGCATGCAGGAGTTGAAAACCACCCAAGATACTATGCAAAGGTACCAACAAACGATTGGCACTATGAGAAGGAAGTACCAAGGCAATCCAATCCTACAATGATAAGGTCCAAGGCACTACCAAAAAAATGCAAAGGACCAAAATTACCTACAAAAACTACCAAAAAGAGTACCAAAGAGTCAAAGGGTACTTATGCACCAATGAGATCAAGAACATACCAAGGTATCTTCTAGTCAAATCTAGATTGGTACTATAACAAGAAAGCACCAATGCAGTACCATCCTAGATGTCTAAGTACCCAGGCGCTTCCAAGACAAAGTAAACATACCAAAGATAGCTAGAAGAAATACTAGATATATTGGGAGGTAGTACCTATACATACCAAAGAGACCATGGAAAAGTACCCGAGATATCCCTACAATCATTAAAAGTACCAAATATTATTGTATGTACCAAAGACCAGGGAGTTGCCAATGCAGTCCCAGAGAAATCTATGATTGGTGGTTGCATAAAGAGACAAGAAGTCTCGAGAGAGTATGATTATGTGCACAATCTTGCAAAGAGAGAGGTTGCACTTATGATGTGCCAAGTCTAAGGATCACAAGGATTCTCATCAAGTCTTACGGTTCTATGCGTAATGTTGAGTGCTATTGTTTTCATAAGAAAGGGCATGTGAAGAACGATTGTGGTGTTGCATAAAGAGACAAGAAGTCTCAAGAGAGTATGAAGTTTAGTAGTGATGCAAAGGGCAAGACAAAGCTTGAATAAGTCAATGTTGTTGAGCCTTGTAAGGCTCAACAAGTCAATGTTGTTGAGCCTTGTAAGGCTCATGATGTTTCTAAGACGGCTCATACCTCATACATTTTTCAAGATGACTAATCCAAGCAGAGAAGACCTTGCATGTAGACTCAAAAAACAACTTCATGGCTTAAGCAAGGATCTAGGAAATGCTATCCAAAGGTTGATAGTTTATGGAATCTCATGGATATAAAAGGATTCAAGAGAAGCACTACATGTATATGAAGAATCTTAGTGGTGGATCTTTCATTCTTCTTGTGTTATATTTTGTGTGAGTGCACATGCGGTGCGAGTGTGGGTGAGGGAGGAGATCATTGCACATAGTTTTTTGGTGGATCTCTACATGAAGATTATCCCCTCACCTCCCCTTATTGTTATATATTGCCGAAGAATCGATAATGTCAGTATGGTCAATGTCCAATCAATTGTCTTGAACCTTAACAATCTCCCCCTTGAAGGACAACGTGGCTCAAGTGGCTATATGTATAAGTATGTACATCTATACAAAAAGGGAGCATTCAAGTGGATTCACCCTACACCCATTATCCCTATGCAATGTGCAAAACACTCAATGAGTAGGCTCTTCCTAAGAGCATCTGCAGGGTTGTCATCGGTATGAACCTTGACTAGATCAATGCACTAGCTAGCCAATATGTCCCATATCCCATGATAACGGAATTCTACGTGTTTTAGCTTGGAGTGAAATATGGAGTTCTTTGCTAACTCAATTGCACTCTTATCATAATGCACCATTGGTGTTTGAGTAATACCAAGATCTCCCACTAGGCAGCTAACCACATAGCTTTTTTGTCAACATTAAAATATACCACATACTCTACCTCTATGGTGGAAGATGATGCACAATCCTAGATACATGATCTCCATGACACGGCTAGTCCAAAAAATAGGAAAACATAGCCAAATGTTGATCTTTGAATATCCACACAACCCACATAATTTGTACCTATATAACCCACAATGGATGCATCACTATTCCCAAAGCGTAGCCCTTGTATGCCATATCTTTTAGACATCTCAAGATGTGCTTCACTACTTCTTAGTGTGATAGTGGGTTGCTGCAATGGACATCCATAGCATAGCTCTTTGGCATTAATATACTCAATCAATACTCAAGGAAATGACTCGAATGGGACACAGAGACTCTTTGAGGGTGTTAATCTTCAAGAAGTGAACCTAACAAGCAATGTAATTAGCCTCTACAATCTAATTATCACTGCAATGTGATAAGAAAATTTTTCTATGTCCTATCTCACCGCTTTCAGTCATCACATGGTTTCATACTAGGATAGCCACAAAACTTTAGGGGAAGCTGTACTAGTCTTAGGGAACAAGCCTACACAATCTAATAGTAGTCTAACAAGGTACAAAATCATGATCCATTGTGAATCAAGTCATAAAAACTACAACAAAAGCATTCAAACAAGTCTTACTAATGTCTAATATCACTCTCCTATCATCAAAACAATATAAAATGGAGTTTTAAGTGCTCAAAGCTGAAGATAAAACTAAGAAAGACTTAGCAACAAACTTTAATAGAACTGGCAATGCTTACACTCAAATGAAAGTACAAGAGACAAGGAACACAATGCAAGTTTTGGAATTGAAATAGGATTACCCAATCATCAGAAAAGTTGATTGCAAGTTAGATTTTCTTGGCCGCTTGAGCACACATACTAGAGATCCTTTCGTTCTCCAAAAAATAAGACTCCTTTCATACTAAAGCTATTATACTTTATACCTAGGGATTTCTAAATGGCTAGTGGCGAGGTTCATATGGGCCTGTATAAATATCATGAAAGAGTTATAACTCATAAAATAGATTTGCTACTCTGGAATCAAGATCTACACATAGTATAGCTACAGTAGCTTAGAAAAATAATAGAGTACAAATATATTAAAAATTGGTGTCCAGCTAGGTGGGTGCTCGTATTCTAAATTGGCCAAACACCACCTTTCTTAGCTCGTGTCATCCTTTGACATGACCATGTGAAATCTGGTTGTTAGGGTTGTCTTTAAGGCTTGATTACACTCCTCCCTTCCTTGTGTGGTTTCTATTTGCTGTGTTTTGGTTGATACACGAGTTAGGCTTCTATTGTTGAGGCAATTTTGCATTTTGTTGTGCATTTTCCTTTTTGTTGCCATGTTTGGCAGTGAAGATGGCTATTTGTGTTGCCTGTCTTTTTGGAAAGTGAGCCTCTTTGGGTAGTTGACTTTATGATGGATCTTGCCCTTGGGTTTCACTACAATGTGAGTCCTCTATAATATTTCACCAACTTTGAAACATTGTGTGAGCTCCTTATGATTGTTGTTGATAGCTCTCTTGTTGAATTTGTCATTGCTTATCAATTGTTTTTGTATGCCATTCTTTGACTTCGCATTGTTTAATGGAGCTTTGTTGTTGTCCTTGAAGATAAAAGTTTCTCTTGACAAGCATAGTTGAGATCTAAGACTAAATTAGGTAAAGTGAAAAAATCTCAATTCCTAGGTTGGACAACTTTCAACATATCACGTATAAAGTAATGAGATTTTTGTCGAAGACATCAATTTGCTTAAGGTCACATTCCAATTTACGCATGTAGATTACACATTGAGAACAAAATTGGACATAAAATTTTATGGTTTTAGTCAATTGAACCATTAAGATACTAGTGCATTCCACTTATTATCATTGTGTATGCCTTATTGTCCTACCTATGATTTATCTCAAGGTGAATTCTCAAGGCCCACCACTTATCCAATCTAAGTTCAAAATGAGTACCTAAACTTATTCAAGGTCCACCATTTGTCCAAGCTAGGACCCAAATTGAGGAAACCAACCTACTTTTCTATGACATTCAAACTCATCCAAGCAAAGTCCATTGCTAACTTTATGATTGCTTCAATTGAGGCATGAAGCATACATAAAACATGTATCATATGATTGGTTGCATCATAAGAGAGTTGGTTTCATGTGCACTTTTCTAAGCTAGGCTCCCTTGGAGGAATATAAATCCCACCACTTGTCCAAGCTAGGTTCCCTTAACCTATGGAGGAATACAAAGTCAACTTCTTGTCCAAGCTACACTCAAAGTGATATGTTAAAATGAGTACCTATATATATTTCTAAGTTGTTTTCTATTTAAATAAATAAGGTTTCCAGTGAGAAAAAACCCATTCCCAAGACTAATGATCACTTTCAATTTTTATGAATATAGCCAATTTGACCATTAACAAACAAAAAAATTGAATTTTATTTAAGATATCACTTTCACTTTTCTTTTTTAGATATTTCTTGAGCTACATCAAGAAGTGTCAAAATCACATATATTACATTCTAGAATACCATGTGATACGCCACTTTATGCACATAAATGTATTCTTTCGAACATGTTCATGAGGATAAGACATTTAGGTATTCAGCTACTCTTATGTTAAGTCATCCTAATTTTATACATTTTATAACAAAGGGGTTTTTAAATCCACCACTTGGCCATTCCAAACTATTCAATCAATTTCATGCTACTTGTGTCAATGCTATTCTATGTGTATTTACAAGAAAAAAATTGTTGCTATAAAGAAAATTTCAATCTATTTGCAACTATAATAAATGTAAAGCTCTTGTGTTTATTACATTGTTCTTATCATTAAACATATTTGGAAAACACAAGTCTTAAAGAAGAAGAATTAAACTAATGTCAATGATGGATTTTATGATAAAGAGTTGCGATTTTGATATTATTTTCTAAATGAATGGGTTATGCTGCATATTTTTCAAAGTTGTTTAATTTAAATAAGAAATATTTTATTTGTGGATGAATACATGCATATGAATTCCCATGGCAATATCACAACAACATGTCATATTCTTGTATGAATCTCCATGCTAATATGACAACAACATTGTTCGGTGAATATGTTTTTTATTGAATGAGTATAAAAAAAGAGGTCTTCTATTGATACAACTTATATTGAGTACATAACATTATATACCACCCATTGACCCAGCATAAGAAGTTGTACTCATGTTTTGAAGAAAAAAGAATGTTGTTCATGCCGTACTTGTGTCTTGAAGCAAAAAGGGTTCTCTTGACTAAACACATTTATAAATTGTCAACAAAAGTAGTGATCACATTCCAAACTAAAAATACAAAGAAAAATTTGTATCCTTCAATTAGAATTCACTCCTTTAAGAAAGAAGTCCCCTTTCACTAGGGTGAACTTTGTGGAAACATCCAAGTTACAACAAGGCCTAAATATTTATAGTGAATCCATTTACACAAGATATGAGCACAATATAGATAATTCTCTACTCAAAGCAACAAGAAAAAGAGCACCCTTAAGAAGGATGCACTCCATGAGTCCCCCAAATGTTAAGGTGCACTCCATGTGAAACACATTAGATTGAATAGAAGTCCCCTTACAATGAATAGGGTACACTTCAAATAGAAAAAAATAATGTGATATATGGTTGAATAAAAGATAAATGTACAATTTATATTCACCTTGAATAACAATTTACAATGAGCCAGTTCTAATTGATATGTGGTTCTATGTACAATTGATATCTCTTTCACTACATTCTTGCCAAACAACTTCAACATGTGACTCTCAACATTGTCTTCTTGACAAGTAGACATTCATGACATAAGTTGTCTCAGGATCCTCTACCTTGTTCACAATTGTATTGGAAGTATAACTCCTCTTGTTTCTTGCACACAACCATCCCACTAACCATGGAGCTATTGTGTCTTCTAAGAAGCATTGAAGTTGTTCAGGTGTTTGTCTCCAATATTTTGGAAGTTCTTGGCATATTCCACATCACTCTATATGGAGTATCATAAAAAATTAATGTGTTGCTAGCATGTATGTCCTCAAACATCCCCCAAACCAAAGTCATTCTTATGATGAACTCTTTTATATCCAATCATGATATTTGGATTTTGACAATGCTTATTGCTCATAAACATCTTGAGCTTTGAACAATGCCTAGGAAAGCACATCTCAAGTATATGTTGAGATTTGGTTATGTTATAGCAACTCCATATCGAAGGTTCAAAATAATCAAAACAAAAGTCCAAGAAAGCTTCTGCATCACGCCGCACCACATGATAAACTTCATCTTTATCATTGACAATTCGCATGTGCTTGGCCCATGATGGAACAATATCACCGTGTCGCATTTCAACTGAATGAAGTAGTAAACCCTCTATATCTAAGATAAGAACCCTCCATTGTTGCTTCAAGGTAAGTAGTAACTGAGTAGAGGGTGGTTGATGGCTTCGATGAGGCCCATAAAAGGTTGAATAGAAGAATTTTCTCTTTCAAATGAATTATTCCACTCTAAAAACAACATATTTCTTTCTTTTGGCTCTGAAAAGAAATACAAAACATTTGGTTGATATTCATTTTTAAACGTTAAAACAAAATTGATGGTTTTAGCATTCAACAATTGATCACTATAGACATCCAAAAGAATATTAAATTGGTATCACAATACTAAAATACCATGTGATTATAAAAGTAGGGCAATTTGTCAATACATACGTAAACTTGAAAGCTCTCCAAGTCAATTGATACAATTGGTCTAAAAACCAATGATTTAATATCAAGAAAAAATCAAACACAGAATGATAATCTTTGTGTGAATTGTTTTTAGATCACAAAGACACAAAATTTTACAAAGTAACCCCTAGCTGCTCTTAGAGGTTTCTTCTTTCATCTGAATGAAATGGTCCAAATTCCCTATGAAATACTCCTTTAAAGAATAATTTGGATGAAATATGCATGAAACCATGATAAGGTGAGTGTTTTGAATCAAAATACAAATATCATTTGCAAAAGTACGTATTTATTGAAAATTCAATATGATTTCTAGTGAGTAGTACCTTAGTGTTTTTTGAGAAGATTATGCTCATTTAGTAGCTTTTTCACAAAAGCCTTAGCTGTTACAGTCTTCAATAATGGTGTGGCACAACCCCACCTTCCTTGCTAAGGATTTTAATTGTGCTCCCTTCATCATATCAATTTTGGTTTTTTCTTTTTCCATTATTTCTACTATTTCATTCCTTCTAATCTCCTTTCCCTGCTCGGATTAGTTAACTCCTCCTGCTTGCCAAAAAGGTCTCCTAGCTTCTCAAACATTGGTAGCTTATTTGTGGTTATCTCCTTTTGCGACCATCTTGAGTTTTGATCTTTCCAATAGTCCATGAGACCTTTGTATTCGTTGTCATTGGAAAATGGGGCTTGTCCATAACGATAAGAGTCAATGAACTCATGCACGTCTTTGCTCTCGTCAAGTTGCAACAAGTATGGGATCGACTCTTCTATGAGAACATTATCAACCATAATTTCTTCATCAAAATTTGAAGGAAATATGCAATTATTTGTAGGTGAAACACAACATTTGTATGGAGAGTTATCAACAAGAATTGTTCTGTGTGGATCACATTCAAAGCATGCAGATATTTTTGCCAATGGCTTAAACATAGCTGAAACTTGAGGATTGTTTGGTCTAAATAATTGCACTCCTTCGGGAACATAGCAAGATTTAGTGAGACCAAATTACAAAAAATGAAAATATCTCCTCTGTAGTGCTTTAAGTGTTCTCAACGTCTGGTAAACATTATCTTCTCTAGCTATTGACCAAACCCAACATTGAATCTGTTCAATATGGTCTTTAAAAAGTGGATGCACCCTAGCCGTAACACAATATGCCTTCATGAATCATATTGAATAGATTCATGAATAGTTGATGTTTGTTGACTTTGTTTCAATAGTAGACCATTAAAGTCCAATATTAATGTCAACATGGATTTGTTGGGATTTGATGAAACCAAAGTAGTTGCATCAACAACACTCTCTTGCACAGCTTTTATAGATTGAAAGTTTTCACCCATGGCTTCCTTCGATGAAAGATGAAGCAAAGAGGCCTCAGGTATTTGCACTTGAGTATCAGTAATTGGATTCAATTCTTCAAGTGAGACCTTTGTGGATACATGTGGAAGGCTCTCATTATTTGCTGCTGGATTGAACCATTCCTTATCTATCCCACCCTCAATCCTTGGATCTAAGCAAAAAACAATGAAAGATCACACAATAGCCTCCTACACGATGACATATTAACAAGAAAGATATTTTGACATGATTATTGACATCCACATAATCATCACTTTTTCTCAAACATTACTGCTCCATGTCTATTATGCAAGAAAGAAAAATACTTAGAGGGTAAATCTATCCAAAATCTAAGTATTTTAATTTTGTTACTTACGTACTTGAAAAAGACTAAGGCTATAACCTTAGTAGATCCTAGATATTCGTAACACTATCCATTCAATCAATACTATTAAATAAGTTTTGTAAGGATGGGTGCATCTTTGATGCACCACTTGACCAATCTAGACAAGTTCTTGGAGGTGAGAAAGAAAATTTGCAATCCACAATCACGCCACCTTAAGCAAGTTTTGGAGGGGAAAGCTAATCATCCTCTATTTAGTGCTTGGATTTTTCAAAAAATATATAAGAAGGTTTGGTGCATCCTAGATCCACCACTTGGTCATTCTAAACATAGTACAAAAGGGGAAATGCATCCTTAATCCACCATCTTCTCATTATATATAGTTTGTGCAATAAAGGATGCATTTTAAATCAAATCAAAGTTGTCCTAATGATGTTTTTAATGGTGGTGTGCATCCTATGTATTGAATCAAACCAAGCTGTGGAAGACTAGGACTCATCTTAGATCCACCACTTGGCCAATCTAGAAATCATAGCTCAATCATGGAAGAGTAGATACTAGCTCAATCAAATATTCAATCATAGTTGTTGAAGTGTCCATCCATCCAAGATCCACCATTTATCACATCCTTGATCCACAATAAGTGACCATTTTAAACAACTTATAGAAGCTTTGTTGCATTTTAGATCTACCACTTGTCCATTCTAAAAAGTTATAGAACACATATTTTTTCTTAGATGCATCACTTGGAGATTTTAATTTCAAGTTCTTGTTGAAGAGTAAGGGACATCTTAATCCACCACCAAGCCACTTTGAGCAAGGAGTGAGAAGGAAAAGTGCATCTTGTATTTAGTACTTGCCCTTTTGAAACAAATTAAGGAAGGCTTGGTGCATCCAAGATCCATCACAAGACCATTCTAAACATGGTGGTGTAAGAGGAAAAATGCATCATAGATTTACTACCTTTCCATTCCACTTGTCCAAGCCAAGATCTATTGAGTTATAGAGGACCATAAGATCCACCACTTGTATAATATATGCCCTAGAGGACCATAAGGTCCCATTCTATGCTCTATTCAAGCACAGAGAGCCATGAGGTCAACCACTTGTCCAATCTATGCTCCATTCAAGTATAGAGAGCCACAAGACCCACCACTTGTCCAAGCTAAGATCGATACAATCATAGAAAAACACAAGGTCCATCACTTGTCTAGTCTATGATATATTCAAGGGTATAGAGACATAAGATCCACCACTTGTCCAAGGAACTAACCCATTCAAGCATAGAAAGATACAAGGTTCACCAAGTGTCCAATCTTTCTCTATTGAAAGACAGAGATCCATAAGGTCCACCACTTGTTTAAGCTATGCTCCATTAAAGCATAGAGGACCATAAGGTCCACCACTTGTCCAATTTATGCTCTATTGAAGCATAGAGAGCCATTAAATTGAACACTTGTTCAAGATATGCTCCATTCCACCATAGGTATTCACAAGGTCCACCACGTGTCCAAGAAAAGTGCCATTATAGCATAGAGAGCCACAAGGTCCACCACTAAATCTAGGCTCTATTGAAGCATAGAGAACCATAATTTCTACCACTTGTCCAAGCTATGCTCCATTCGATCATAGAGGATCATTCAAGCATAAGTTCTACTACTTCTCAAAGCTATGATTCATTCAAGAATAGAGAACCATATAGTCACCACCACTTGTCCAATCTATGATTTACTCAAGCATAGAGATTCATGAGCTCTACCACTCGTCCAAGCTCTACTCTATTCAATCATAGAGAGACACAATGTCCACCGATCTAAGCTCTATTGAAACATATAGAAACATAAGTTCCACCATGTGACCAAGCTATGCTCCATTTAATCATAGAGGACCATAAGGTTTACCACTTGTCCAAACTATGCTCTATTGAAGCATATACAACCACAAGGTCCACCACTTATCCAAGCTAAGCTACAATTGACCATAGAGATCCACAAGTTCCACCATTTGTTCAGTCTATGGTCTATTGAAGCATAGAGAGGCATAAGGTCCACCAATTGTCCGAGCTATGCTCCATTCAAGCATAGGGGACCATAAGATCCATCACTAACCAGATCTATGCTCTATTGAAGCATAGAGATCCATAAGGTTCTCCACTTGTCCAAGCTATGTCCCATTCAAGTGTAGAGAGTCACTAGTTCCACCACTTGTCCAAGATAGGCTCCATTGAAGCATAAAAATAGCTGAGATAGACACATTGCATGGCCACAAGATTCTATCTTATCTTTGATATATCATCCCTAATGTGAATGATTCAATGCTCTCAAGATTCATTATATGCCCAACCACAAGTATCGTGGGTTATTGTCTAAATCTCCACCACTTGTTCAACCTAAAGTATCATGGATTATTTGGTGTCAATCTCCATCACTTGTCTAACTTATAGTCCACTGTAATATGTTTATTGTGGTTTTAAGCTTCAACTTTTCTAACCTTGTTTCATTTTTAGGATGGACTTTGAATTTGGGAAAAAAGTGCACATGGAGCAAGGTATGGATGAAAAAGTGCATCCTTTACTTAACGTTTAGCTATTCTAAACAAGTTTTACATGGGTTTTGGTACATCCAAAATCCGCTATTGGGATATTATTAACGGTATAAAATAAAAAATGCATTCAAAATGAACTACTGCATAAGTTTATGCTCTGATAAAATATGTACAATGAGATACAAATTCTTGTATGGATTATGTTTAACATGATACATGAAATTTAAAATAGAGCATTATTATGCTAGATCAAAATAATCTTGTGAAATTCTATGGATATTACTTTAGAAACAGATTTCTGTATGAAATCAAGTATTCATTGCATAACATGGTAATGCCATCACAACTCACGGCGTTAATCATGATACATACTCAATAATGAGTCGGTTTCAAATAGATTATCAATAACTTTTATATAAGGGACTTTATCATGAGATTTGTGTGATGTCATGTAAATTCATATTCTGCAAGAAGCTCTTCACCACTTTCTATGTGGCATAGGGTTTCAACACAAACATAGCCATATTTATCCAAGATAATTTGTGTTGTGGTGGCTTTATGCCAAGGTGGAAAATTGGGATCAAAAGTATAACATACAGTTGGGCTCATACTTAGACCATGAGTACTATTTATATATATTACCAGATTTCTATCTTCTATGTCACCAACAATATATATCTCATCGTCCACACAATTGACATTTGGATCCTCCAGAAGTGAGTACCTAGGTGCCCTTGGAGATATCTTGCACAGCTTATCCCAAGTATCATGGAAATACTTATCACCACCGTAATGGAGAATAGTCATACCCTTTTGAAGATGTGTATGCACAAAAAGCCCATAACCAACTCCTTGTCTATTTGAAGCTCTTACTTCAAAGATAATACCACTTATCTCAAAGGCTTTATCCTTTGGAATGGGAAAAGTTTGTATACCAAGAGGATCATCATGCCACACATAATGTGAAAGACATTGTCTTTTAATATCTCTTATCATTTTTGAGTCTGCAATAAAAAAAATGTTTAACATATTTTGGTTAAAAAATGTCAAACATTGTAGACTATATGTTTTAGTTCAGTTTTATATGTCATGAAGTATCAATTCAACATAGTAAAGAATCAATTTTTTGTATGCCAATTTACATTGAATTTTTTTTAGTAGATATGTTACTTCAAATTATTGATGTAATAAGTACTTATTTATCTTTCCTACAATTTTATAATATTAAGAAAAGGTTCACTGCATGATACTTTTGAAAAAAAACAAAGTCAAAGATCTTAAATCAATGATTAATATACTTGACAATATACATGATGAAACTATCATTACATGTTTAAAAAAAGATATCAGACTTATTTCAAAATAAAAAGTTTAATTACATGACAAGTGGGTGTAAAAGCTTAGCTCATATTTGCTTCGAGGTTCAAAAAGTCCGTAATTAATATGGGTGTCTCACTTGTTGATGATCCTGCCGTATTTGATACTCCATGGTCATCAATGGGCTGATCTAATTGATCACTTTGAAGTTTTGTCCATTTTTTGACATCGTCATGCTGATTTGCAAAGCTCAAAAGTCTTGTTTTAAACTTTTTTTGTTCTTCAATATTGTCCACAAGGCATAACACTTCCTTTTCTGCTTGAGTCAACTTTGTTATGTAGCCATCACTGAACATGTCAATAAGCTTGAAATCTTGTTTGCAATACTTTTGAATGCATTGCTTGATTGTCACTCCTTCTTGAGTTGTAGAAACTTGACATCTGACAATTGACTCACACTTCCAAAATCTAGATCAAGGTGTCCTGCATCTGGTATTATGTATTGTGTCCTTGGATTTGAAGAACTAAGAGTCTTACCATGCACCGAGCGAGTTTTTGCGAGCAAAGACAAACCCGAGCAGATTTTTGTATGCATCGATAAGCATCTAGCTCAACTCCATCTCTCTAGTTATATCAACTCTCAAGTCATGATGTGTTTCTTTTTGTATGATGTTCATAGTGCTCCATTGTCAAGTACATTGGTTACGATCTTTCTACGATATATAATGTGATAACTACAAAACCCTAGGGGTGTGAGTGATTACATGGATGCATAAAAATATTTCAAGCTCAAAACACGTAGAGTGATAGAGAGAGCACGACTTCTTCTATATCTATGATTGTGCTTTAGATTCCCTAGTTAAACAAACAGATCTCGATTGTAATTTGTGGCCTTCACTTTCAAGGTAAAAAATTGGGAACTTTTTTGGTTAAAAAATCCCTGTAAATACCTTAAGTTTGGGCATAAACTCGATTTCCTTGATGTTTGATCTTAAAACCAAGATTAATATTTAAAAGCTTTGTTTTGAATAGCAAAGAACATGAGAGAGAATTCAAAAGAAGAAGCATCTATCTCTTACCATGCTTGTTATATATGTATCTATACATGTGTGTGTATGTATATACATACATACATACATACATATATATATATATATATATATATATATATATATATATATATATATATATATATATATATATATATATATATATATATAAATAGAGAGAGAGAGAGAAGAGAGATAAGAAAAATAAAGTTTTCATGTTGTACAAACAATCCCAAATGACCTCAAAGATTTATTCAACGAGTCTTGACCTCAAGACGTGATATTCAAAAGGAGTAGATTTAGAGCAATAAAGGGAAGCTAGATTGAAAGCAAATCTCTCTTAAGCCATTCTAGCTAGCATGGTTGGAGAGAGAGAGAGAGAGAGAGAGAGAGAGAGAGAGAGAGAGAGAGAGAGAGAGAGAGAGAGAGAGAGAGAGAGAGAGAGAAAGATCTTATCTATCTAGCCATGCAATAAATTTAGGGGGGGTTTCGGATTACCTAGACCTTCATACTCTCAGTTGAGGTGGCAAGCCTCCAGGTTCAGAAAAAGGTGCTCAATTTTTGGACCCACTAGACGGTCCAAGATTGCCTTTTTCTCTCAAAACAGAGGCAGGTCCGGTTCTTTTTGGCACAAAACACGGATGATGTTTTGATCTCTGACCCTCGTCTATAGCTGCAAATTGCATAACCACAAACTCGTATCTCATTTGCTGCTTCATTTTTGGCTTCATTTGCTGACCTTTTCTTTTTTAGTATAGATGCGAGGCTGCTAGAAAAGGGAATACTTCATGTTGGGATGTTGTGCACTCTAAATGCACCCTTAGAGCTAAGTTGCATCTGGGGGTAGTGGGGTTCCCATGACTATAAGGTTGGATTAATGCTACAAATTGTTGTCTCCACAAAAAGCAGGTCGCACCCAATGGGTTTATAAAAGGTGCCTATAACTTTTGGAAACTAGAGGATCTAGTAGCTGGTAGTGTGCGAAGGTAGGCGAAGATCCATATGGCACAGGGAAAGTTAAGGTGGATGGGCATCTACAGGTTGAAGGCATGGACGAATTATTGGCTTCCCGAGTCAAAACTCGTAAAATTTGCTCAACCCCTCCGTAGTTCCAAAACTATGGCAGATTTGTTTCCTCCACGTGGGACCCCCTATATAAGCAGGGTGATCATTTTTTGACTCAACTCTTAATAAAATATTAGAGCCGGGTCTCACCCAAGGTTAGGAGGATTAAGGGGGGCGAGGGAGACATTGGGTCACACCAGAGTTGCAAATGTATTGTTGCAGGAATGTAGGTGAAAAGGCAATTTTGTTCGTGCACTTCCATTGGCCAAGGATTGCAGAAAAAAAAGCTACGCTCTTCCCCTCCTGAATTATAGCAAAATCCCTTCAAAAAAGGGATTAGTGGTGCAATAGCAGAGCTACGAGAAAGAAGCAAATATGCCCAATATGGGAGATTCCCGCTTCCAATACCCCTGCTAGCACACAGCGCGGCCCGACTCTTATCTCCCTCTAGCCATCCACGCCGACGTGGATGGGTAGAGAGAGTTTTTAAAGGTTCAATTTGAACTTTGAAGGGTGGGAAAAGGTGGATGACCGTGTGACTGTAGGCAGCGTGTGATTGTAGGCAGCTTCGCAGGGTGCAAGCAATCTCCCTCTAGCAGTCCGCGCTGGCGCGGATGGCTAGAGAGTTTTTTTTGAGATGCATTTAGGACAAGCTCAAGTGGATGATGATGACGATACTGCTCCACGTGACTACAGGAAACCTTACAGGGTGCAATTCATGCTTGAAGTTGCACCGTACAAACTCCTCCGAGTACAGTCACTGCACTAAATTGTCTTTCGCTAAGGAAACATCACGCGTGCCCTTACACAAAGGCAGCAACTTCTCTCCCTCTATTGGCAGCAGATAAGGCGGCTCTTGAAATTGACACAGCATATATACTCTTAGAATGTGGGCATGCACACCTGCTTTCTCTATGATGAAGATAGATCAGGTGAGGGTTTGTATTGCATACAAGGCTGCAATCTCAGCAAGGAGCGACTTGTGTCAAGGCGCTTGCTTCATGAACTCGTGACTCTTGAGATCCGAGGGGTATTTCCTTTTACGCTACTTTTCACAATTTTGACATTGTCTATCACTACAACATGAGATGACAACCTGGTACAGGAAGACATGCACCGGTCAATGCGGAGAAACAAGATTGCAAACACAAATATTGTCACTCATGACACTTAAACCTTAATACATGTGGGAAAGTTGTGTGCTTGTGTGATAATATGAGAGAGAGAGAGAGAGAGAGAGAGAGAGAGAGAGAGAGAGAGAGAGAGAGAGAGAGAGAACTATGAGCGGGGCCGCTGCATTGCTATAGGCCAAAAATTCCACCAGGGCTCTGAGAGGTGTGCACACTAGCTAAGCCCCTTGTACAAGGTCGATCGTTGCACGAGGAAAATTGGCCGAGGCCATGGCAAATACGTGCTCAAAATAAAAAACACAAGGACTATATATATATATATATATATATATATATATATATATATATATATATATATATATATATATATATATATATATATATATATATATATATATATATATATATATATATATATATATATATATATATATATATATATATATATATATATATATATATATCAAGGTTTTCACATTAATTTTCTATAGAACTAGTAGGGGGTACCCGGTTGGAGAAAATCCTAAAAAAACCAGAATCAAATGTGATACTTCTCAACAACATGTGAAAATGAGAATCTGAGAGGCAACGACGGATGTCGAGCGATGCAACAGGTAGAGCAGAGGGCATGAGCGAGGGACGTGTACACAGAGGCAGATGACGGGGTAGGCAACAACCTAGCATATAGCTAGAAGAAATCTATTTTTTTATATGTAAAGGATGCCTTGTAAGCACCAGCCGCTTCAATGCAAGTTGGCTAGACCAACACTCACGTTCTTTAAGCTGGTCCACGTGAGTTTAAGGCGTGTGAGATGCTTGCTACTATCAAAGTTTTACTCCTCTAGCATCGCAAGGGATGAAACAAAAACATCTCTGGAGATTCTGGGCAATAATACTTGAAAGTTATCAGTAGTAGTAGTAGAACTATTAGGTTTTCACATCTTCAAATTTAAATCTTAAAGGTAAAACTCAAAATTTGTAGGTGGGATTACACTAGGACGTTTTTGTTTCCTGAGCACTGACAGTCAGGAATCAACACATGCAAACGAGATCCAATACAACCTTAGTAAACATGTCAGTCGGTGCAAGGGAGGGTCCATGTGTGAGCACAAAGTTTTCCTCAGTATATGGCTCATGAATCTATGACTCTTATATGAAAGCACCATATATAAACCCCCACCACCACCACCTCCCTCGTCACCTTTGTCACCACCATAACCTTCAACAATGTCACTCACACCACAACCTGAATATACAGTGTCTATGGTGTGACTATAATGGTTCCAGCTGTTATAGCCTAGCAAGAGTGACATTCAACCAAACCCATGCTCAAGGAGATCTCTCTACTCAAAAATATATTATGGGTTTAGCGTTTCAAATAATTGGAGTATTGTTTATATTTCTTGTTTGTGCTTGAAATCGTCTCAAAAAGCTTGTTTCATTTTTGTCTTTTTTATAGTGTACCTTGCCCTATCTTGCTCGGTTTAGGGATTGCTCGAAAAATCTTGCTCGAGGTTTGGGATTCCTCAAGAACTAATAAGTCCCTCAAAGGCATCTCCCTTGCTCAAGAACACAAGTGTGGTGAAGAATTCTATAGCACCAGTAAATTCCAAATGCTTCACATTGTGCAATTCCCCAACAAATTGTATTTTGACCATGTTTGTCATACTTTGCAAAGCAGACTATAACTACACATAGTCTTTATTATTCAGAAAAGAAAGGATCACACATTGTGGCTCTGTTGACCCACTTGCAATATCCATAATGCCATCTATGAGATCTTTGAATCTTTCAGCTGACCATTGTACATTGCTCTCCAAATCACGTGTGTTGTCCAGGATACACAATCCTATAGGGATAGGATTGTTTAGATGGCGCTCTAAGTAAGATCTTCTCTCTATTTGAAAACTGACAAAATATATAGACCATGGAAGATCTATAATTGAATTCGTTTTTTCTTTCACAATGTTGATCGTCCATTAGAAATACTTTCTTGCCTCTTCTGGAAAATCAATCTTCTTTGTACCACGTTGTAGTTGTGATGTCAGCCAGGTATCACATAGTGTCAAGAAATGGGAGTAAACAACATCATTAATGTTGTATATGGTAGAAAGCTCCTCCCAATTTTCACATGGATTCTCCTCATTGAGCACATTGAATTGCTCAAGAAACTCATCTTGAATAATTTAATCTTGTTACAATTTCTTGATACGATCAGTCATGTCCATTACACTTGGTGTGTCCTTTGCACCCTTAGACAAAACAATCATTCAAGTCTCTATTTTTGTTTGAATCTTTTCTATTTCATTTTTGTCTAGACCACACAAATATCAAAAAATTGTGGTTGTTGGCTTCTTATTCTCTCTCTCTAATTGCTCTATGATCTTCAGTCAAATCAATCATAAATAGGATCAGAGTAAGTGACCATATGAGCTTGTTTGGTGATGAATGATTCACCAGCAAAAATTCTTGCCATTTTGAGAAATGCCTGCAAAACCAAAACAAATTAAATATAATAATTTTAGTTGTTTTCTCATTATATAACAATGAGGGAGAAAGAAAAAGAAAACTTACATCCCAAGTATGCAAGATTTTTCACCTTCCTTTTCTCCAATGTTTGGTCGTGATGGGCGTTTTTGGAATATCCACTGACTCCGAAGATGCTTGACAAGGTCATTATAAGGTTGCTTAACATATAGCACCTTGGCCTCCTCATTTGCTGTTGGGGGTCCCATCATTGCATAGCTCCAATGACTAACAAATTTATCAATCTGGAGGGATGAGCTACTCAGCTAGGGCATGGAAACACTCACATGAATGGTTAACTCTAAGAGGTGAGCTTCTCGGCCTATGGAGGAGCTAAGCCACAATGATGGGCAATCTCCACATCCACTTCTCTTCACCTCTAATCAACCTAATCACACACACTAACGATTGCAAGATACACACAACACTAATCTTATCATGCAACACAATAATCGCAAGCACACACACATAGATTTATCGAGCACCACACTCCAATTAAACCTACATGCACCCACAAGCAAGAGAGGGAAATCACACAAGATTAGAGTGGGATTAACCACTAATTAGTTAAGTCTAGCTAATCAAAGCATGGTAGGCAATCATAAGAAGCATGAGAGAGGCATAGTGGAAGAGAATTAAGCATTCATTAGTGTTAATCAAGTCACATGAGCAAGGAGAATATCAAGGACTCCATAGCCACACACCTCAAGAGCTCTCACCAAAGAGTGCTCTCAAGAAATGAGCTTGAGAACCCTAATTTCTTTTACACACTGCCTTATATACCTAGGGTAAAAATATGCAATGTCCAAGCACCTAAGGCCTTTAGGGCTCCACCACTTACTAAATCTGCACCCTACGCACACTAACTGACCTGTTCTTTACAGCTTGGAACTCCCATTGAGCCCATAACACATTAAAATATTACAATGGCTTGAAATAAATTGGGAATTTACAATACGTGACTATTTTGGGAAAATATGAAAAATGTGTAAATCCAATCTTTACTATTTGTTCATGTTGACCTTCGATATGCATCCGTACATCTTCGGTCTTTAGCAACTTTTGTTAACTGACGTTGACTCACTTAGCATTCCCCCTTTCAATTTTAGTACCCGTCCTCGGGCACTATTGAAAAGTGTCCGTGGAGATAATGGAAGGTTTTGATTGGTTGTTGATAGGCTGATTGTCTTCATTTGTCGTAGAATTTGTTAAAGAGGTTCAATTTGTGACAACATCTTAATTGGTCCAAATATGTCTGTTGTAAGAGATGATGTTGCATTTGTTCATTGTAATAGCATAATGATGAGGCTGCTATTTATTTATGAAAAGTATGTACAAGGGAAGTAGAATGATGAGGTTCTAATTTAGGGTCTAATACTTGGATGAGGAAAGGCAAAAAACCTAGTGGAAAAGAGTGTCTTTGGGATACACGCATTATTGGGGTACTTCTTAGCATTGGAAATATTAATAAAGTACTCAAGGAATTATTTGTTGATAGTTATGGAGGTAAAAAGGCAGTAAATATGAGAGGGTAGAATGATGGAACATTGGTTTGCCGGTTGTAGTCCACTCAAGGTGCATAGGTGGAAGCAAAAAAGAGCGTCTAATGCATATGTCCAATGGTGGACATCCTATTTATGCATACACAGAAATGCATGGAAAATAATATGCTGTGCAAGAAAGATTTGGAGGGGTAATTCAAAAAGATGGTGTAAGCTATAAAAGCATATGACATGGATTTGCAAGCTGGCACCCCTTTAAAAATGGTTTTCATTGACAAGGATATGTGCTCTCATCTTACTGTGCATTGTACACGAGTGTTGAACTCTATGACACTCCACCAATTGTAAGTTAATAGACTTTGACTCTTATGCTCATCTCATCTAGCATGAGCGACATGAAATAGATATGCTCAACTCTTCTAGCTCGAGCGTAAGCCTAATAACTACGACTCTTAGCATAGAGCTTAATATGACTTGAAGCTTTGGGAATAAATGCTTTGCTCATTTTATGGCTCTGCAGCCCGACTCTGACTATGCCAAAGAGTGTTTTTATATATTATTGTATACCTGCTTCTTAGGTATCCTAGGATATGGTTGAGGTTGATACCTAATGGGACTTCTTTCTTGGGAGGGACTTGAAATTACTTCATATGCTCTAACCTGCGGTTTTGGTACCCATATCTTTATGTTACCTCTATAGTACTCATGTTCTTTTAAGCTCCATTGTGATACTATCCATCCCATGTGTTTGTATTTTTGTGTTGATTTCTCGTCTTTAACCCAAATCAGGTCATTGACTTTGACTAAACTGCTCGAAAAAAACACTTTCTTAATCTTCCTTTGATTTCTTGAGTACTTTGGCTAATATACCTTTGATTTGTTGGGTGTCTCCTTAGAGGTTTCAGCTGGGTCAATAATTGACTTGAAGTTTTGAAAGCCTGACTTGCTTGAAGAAGCTGATCCATGAGGGTCCTTTGATGTAGAGACATATGATGTCACTTCTTTTGTGCTAATCGGTGGAGGTTCCACTTTAGCTTTACCTTTGTCTGCAAGATTTGTCTTCAATTCTTGTGACTTTTGCAACTCTAAATTTAGCATTAATGGTACCTGTAATTGTTGTTGGCTACCTCTTGGAAAAGAGAGTATTAGCATTGTATCTTCTTTGTAGGCCTTGTGTTGGTCTAACCACTGATGTCCAAGGATTACATCTTCAAGCATTTCCTTTGAAGGCTTCACCTGAAACTTTACTTGCTCTTTATAATTTTGAATGCTAAGGGTAGAAACCATTTCTTCTTGACTTGTAGCCTTACCCATGATTTCTCTGTTACTTGGCTTGCCTTGAGTAATCTCTAGAATGCTCTGAATGTTGTCTTCAATTGTATTGTAGTTTGCTTCTTTATCCAATAGAGCATTTCATCTGACACTTGCTCCTTTTGTACTGCTGAGAACTATAGCTATTCTTGTTGTTGGCATTATTGAAAATCTATGTTCTAATTTTGCCACAGTCTCATCTTGATCTAATTGTGTCTCTATGATGAGTGGCTTGAGACCCTGTTTCAAACTGACAATGAGTGATTGATCTTTGGACTTCCTATTGTTTCTTGGTTATCTGCTACCCCATTCTTCTTAACTTCTAGCTTTGGTGGCATTCTCTGCTCAATAGATAATGTGGTTACCCTTTGCTCTGTTTGGTTTTCACTTTCTAATGCTTGATTTTCTTTAAGCTCTTTTGAAGTTCTGTTTGATGGAGATGAATCATCTTCAATTAGATATGCTTTGATATAAGTCTCCATTTTAACTGTGCTTGAGGACTCTGTGTTGTCGTCCACGGGTGACCAGTCTTGGTCTTCATTCTTTGTTGTTTGTGATGACTCCATCATGTTTGAATTTTATACCTCTAGCATCTTCTAGGCCATTGGCATTCCTATTATGATGTCGTCTGGCATATCTTTTGTTGTGATCACGTGAAATTGAGCTATGATGATGTGTGAACTTACTTCAATGATGGTGGAGATGATTCCCCAACATTCGGTTAGTTTATTTCCTGATTTGCTCACAGATTTAGGAGCATCTTCCAGTTGTGGTTGGCCACATATTTTCCAAGTGCAAAAAGACATGAGGTTCTTGTCTAACTGAAAATCTAGCTTTAATTCACTTGATAGCTTTTCTTCATTTTCACCAAAAATGTTGCACTTGATCGTCTCGAGATCTTTTTGTGCAGTGATCAATTCTGCTGTGGCAATGTCCTTTGGTTGAGCTTTATCTGCAGTTTCTTTGCTTTGATTGCCTACTTCAATTTATGTTGACTCCATTGGCTGTAATATTGTACTTTTTGTTTGCAATTGATGAGCATTATCGGCCTGCATCTGGGTAACCCTTGATCTTAAAATATACATTGTACTATCTGGAAGAATCTGTCTCTTTGGAGGAGATTTTGATGTTGACCTTTGTGTAGCCTTTTGCACTTTAGCTTTCATTCAATCTAAATTTTCTGACGCATGTTCTGGAAGTTTCAGGCTTTTCATCATCTTTAAATAGTCTTTGACTTCAGTCAGGCCATCCATAAGGGTTTGTACAAGGTCATGATCTTGTTGATATTTGTTACATGCATATGTGAGCTTGATCACATGTAACTATTTGAACACTATTGGATTTGTCGGCTTTTGAGTTTGACTTGTGGAGGTTGATGCTTATCTTCTGAAAAACATTGTGGGTTGAGGCTGCAAATCTGGAAATGCTAGGGCTTCTGGCAATGATTTGCTGAGCTTGATGGCGATGGTCTGCTGAGTATAGAAAACGCTAGGGCTATGGGTCTTCTGCGACTATGCCTTGATGAAAAACGCCAGCCAAGGCAATGCGATGCTGATGAAAAACGCTAGGGAATCTGAGTTCTTGCTTGGAGGAAAAACGCCACCAAGGGAGGTTCTTGCTGAGAAGTTGCCTATTGAGCGATGGTGCTCCTGCTGCCTCCTCTGGCAATTAGTGCTAGTCTAGGTTTGCTTATATAAAAACTTACTCAATTTGCCCCACCTACTTTCCATATCCATGCATAGTTGCAATACCAAGATCATTTCCAAAGATCTGATACCACTGCTACAAACAAAATGCCCGGTTGCCCTGCAAAATACCCGAAACAATATACTGCTAATCATAAATGAATGAATCCACATACCTGACACCTCGCATAGAACATAATCCATGATGTACGCGAACAGAGAGAGACAGAGTGATAGAGAGGAAGAGAACATGCGTAGGTGCAACTCCTAGAGCGGAGTGCTACGTGTGGCACGGCAAGAGAGAAGAGAGGAGAGGAGAGAAGAATAAGACGAAGTTGGGTGCAATCTCCCCCCGTGCAAGAGTGACCAGTTCCCTCTTGCACGTATTTGATTTATAGATTTCTTGAATTGAAAACACCCCTTACAACAAACACCCCTCTAGCTGGTGCAACTTAGTTGTAAGGGGTGTTTTCAAAACCATCTAACTAGGATTTTTGATGGTTGGGCATACACATGAGGACATAGATGCCATGTTCAGTAAGTTTTTAGAGAAATTGAGAGCTACACAAACATATACTTTCCACACTTGATGGACATTATGAAATAGCTCATCTTCATCTCTGGTCCCATTTTTGCTTGAAAAGGTCCCCGATTTCAAGCAATATTGTGATGGTTATCTTTGTGATGGACAAGACATACTTGCTGGACATTCCAAACCACTTCAATTCAGGTTTTTTTATGCAAGATGAGACACCAATGATGCAGTATAAGGCACATTAGGTGTATCAAGTTGGAGTGGAAGTACTCACCTTTGGAAAATAGACATAGAAGGCAATCCAATGTTGCCACCCGGAGATCCACCTTTGGTACCAATGGCAGAATATATCAAGGCTCATGAAGAAGTGATTTTAGGGTTGAAGAATTATATTAAGTTTTGGTAAAATCTAGGGAATGGTTCAAATGTGCCACGGTATTATAGACTTGTGATAGATTACTGGAGTAAGGTGATTGACGAGCTTGGAAAAGCAACCATATCAGAGGGAGTCTTATATGAAAATTTTTGGCCAACAACTCAGGACCCTTGTCACCTACAATCCACTATAATGAGCTTACAACAAGGAGTAGAAAGATTCCTGGGCCTTGAAGAGTTGAATGACCATTTTTGTGGTCCTCAATGAGATAGACCAAGGGAAGAGTTTGACCCTATGTCTAACGTGCACCAGTTCCAAGTGACATGGAAATCTATCCAATTTAGCTTGCAACAGCTTTATCAGACATTGATAATGAGCCTACATAACCAAACTATAAAAAACACTTGATTCAATGTTGGGCACCATGTGCAAGAAAGAGTGGGATGATGGATACTCAAGCTTACACTAATTGCTGGAAGGGTTTTTGGGCTATCAATTGCAAGGACCCACAAGTATGGGAAACGGTAGATGCAATTGTTTGGTCATGGAGATCCAACAAAGAAGGACCATTTTCTAGAATTAAGATTCCAGAAAGGCATGCTCTAAAAGCTAAAGCAAGTCTTTTTTGTGCACATCAACCACGCTTAGATCAAAATTTGGATATGCCATCAAATTTGGAGTAGATTATGCGGAGCTTCTATTGTGACTAGAAGAGTCAATTTTGTAAAAAAAAACTCTAGCTATATCAAGATTTCTTTCTTTTATTTAATTAAGAGTGTTTCTTCAAATTCATGCTTTGTTCATCCTCTTGACTTGTGTTTATCAACACCACAATCCAATAAGATTTTCACTCTAGATTATCAGCAAAGTTTGTCTCCTTTTTTCCCACTTTAAGTTGGAAATTCCCAAATTACATGAATTTGGTCAACTTGGAGATTCCCATAATGCGGCATTTTTACCATAATACCTAATATGGTCTTACCTACTATTGTTGCTCCAACTCTTTGACAATTGATATGGATAGACATTTCCTTATTGCTTGTACATGATATAGAAGGAATATATACAAGAGGATAGTGATGAGTGTTTCTAGATTAGGGTCTAAAACTTGGATGACCAAAGGGGAAAAACTCGGTGGGAAAAAGTTTGCATTTGTATATGCTCTTATTGGAGTTGAGTAGGTGGACTTTAAGTACTTGTTCATACAAGATGAGTACCTGGGAGAAACAAAGGAAGAGTGTCTAATACAAGTGTCAATTATGGGACACTCTATATGCATAGAAGGAATTTGTCAAAACAAAAGCATGCAATATAAAAATGGAGTCAATGGGTGCTCCAAGTAACTAATGTAGCACATTTGACATCAAAAGGATGTCACAATAGCTTCCACATTTCCAAGAAGGGTAGGTTTTTGATGTAGAAGCTTCTACACTCTTACCTTATTGTGCTTAGTGCATGAGTGTATTTTGGCCTTCCTCCTTCACTTCACCAGACTTAAAATACATAGGCTTGACTCTTATTCTCACCTATACTAGCATGAGTGTGTAGAAGGCAGGAACAACCTCTAGCAAGTGGTTGGGGGATACTAGAAGCTTCCAAAATTGATAATCAAAAAGTTACCATGGTAATTGACAAGGCACATTCAATCAAACCAAGTGCCCACAAATAGAACCCACTATTCATTTTTGGGACACCTTGTAAAACGTCTTGGAGCCCTACATTCTCTCTCTATCTTAAGCACTTTGATCTCTACATCTCTTGTAATCCCAAAGCCTTGTTATTGTGTCTTGAGCCATTTATTGGTATAATTTGTACTTTATAGTATCATTCTAGTTGTACTTTGATTATTCTTTTGAATACAATTTCACTTCTAGTTTTTGCATCTATTGTCATTTCATTTCCAATTCTGTCTGCCATTATTCTGAAGTCCGATCTTAACTTTTCAAGTTTGATATTGATCACTAACTCTAATTACAAACCTGGAATAGTTTTTTGAACACATCCATCTCATTCCATTTTGGCGATCACGATGGTTTGAGCTAAGTTGCTCTAAGATAGACAAACTACCTCCTAACTCGTATTAAAGCTACTGCATATCAATGATAACACCCAGAAGGAGCACATGAGGTTGACAACCAACCTCTTGATTTAGGGAGAACCCAGATCAAGTCAGTATGATTTTAGAAGAATCGGATCTAGACTCTAACACTGATCAGTAACCTAGAAACGAGACTGTTGTCGCTCTAGGATAGGGCACTACTGAGGAATCACGGGATTCACAGTATTCTAGTCATTCCAAATGAAGAGGGTTGAACGGACTGAGAGGAGGAGTAGGTATCCTGGGTCTCAAAAAGGCTACAAGCATACTGATGAAAGTGAAGGGAGTAGAATAATTCAGCGACCATCACATAAGTTGGCTAAGAAGAAAATATAAGATACAGTTTTAGAGACAGAAACAAAAAATTGTGATGCCAACACTGACCATTATAGTAAGAAGAAGTCCAAAGACAAAAAGCTAGTACACAAAGCCAGAGCCAATTGAAGCAAGGGGATAGGAATGGAGAGAGATTTTGTAGGGAGCCTACGAGAATCTTTTTCCCAAACCTTTACATCGATCATTTTCACAACACAAAAGCTTTCTACTCCTCTGACACCCCCTGACAGAGAATGCTTTTTTTGGTTTTTCATCAACCAATTGAAACTTTTAAACAATATGCTTATTGGAAAAACATATGTTTTCAACTTAATGGAAGCTCTAGAAGATACATGCAACCTCACCAAGTGATCAAATTCAAACTCATAGTAACCCAAAAATATGTTTTGTACATAGTAATAGAACTAAAATTTAACATCCATTGGAAAAAAAACAAAGTTCAAACTTAATGGAAGATCCTGAAGATGCATGCAACCTCACCCAATGATCAAATTCAAACTTATAGTTAAAAAATATATTCTTTGCACATAGTAATAGAAAAGAAATAGTACATTCTATACCAAATCTTGAATTCCCACAAAAAAACCTTTAAATATCGAATCGAGAATTACAATTTTTTCCACAATTGCATACTGTCACCAGGGAATGTGATATAGTATTCAATTTTACAATTTTGTTTTATGCTGCATGACGACAGTTGAATACACAAAGAAAATCCTCATTTCCTAGCTTTCTTTGATGGATAAACATATTGTTGTTCAAATCCAAGCCAAAATAGCAAAGGAAGATGTAGTAAATATGCTTGCAAGCCATATATGGTTTGCTTTGAGCTAGTTGCTCTATAGAGTCGCCACATGTACACATTGGGCTTCGCGTAATATGTACTTCATACTTCTCACCAAGAACAAAAGATGTCTCCACCATGAAGTTTTTGTGTACCTCGGCCTTCATGATAGTGTGTTGCAAAATACGGGATTCCATGTTTTTGCTAACTCAATTCTCTTGGAGGCTTGAATTGATACTCCTATAGCCGATAACGTACATTGTTCGTTTCCTTGAAGGATGGTGCAATAGCACCACCCCCTTGTTATTTATATTTTTTTTACACTTTCCAAATCTAGACCCTAACCACCCTTGATATTGAACCTTGCTTCCCTTGAGTACTCGGCAAATTTTCCACATTGTCTTTTGAATATCAGTCTCCACAACTTGTAGGCCACCCTCCTGTTCCTCGATAACTTGACCGATACCTTCAAATGTTTCTTGGAGGCCTCTACGATTGTGTGGTATGTTTTATGTGAGATACTCAGGTCACGATGCGACACATTCTTCTCCTCACAGCTAATTATCGCGGCTTGTTTTCACTTTATAGATACTGTAATATTATCTCCATCCATTGTCGAATGTTGATAGAGTGGTATACCTCCTAGCCCATCCTCAATCTCTCTAACAACAACTATTAGGCCTGGTGCTTGACCTTGCTGAGCCCAACGTGCAAGTTTTTTTGCAGATGGCCCAGCTCCATGATATCTACCCTTGACAAAAGCAAGCATCTTGACACTTTGCAGCAAGTGTTTGATAGATTAGACACGCATGCATCGTACAAGCTCATCATTTTCTTGTTTCCCTTGCTAGCAAGCTAGCTAGCATGCTTTGTTTCTGCAAGGTTTGTAGTCGGGATGAAAGACACATCATCCACCTCCTGCAAAAAAAATTGTCTTCAAGGATTGGATTTGCACATTGAACTATATGACTCACGTTAAAAATTTACCCCAAAAAAGTGCTTTCTCCAGCAAGGGTATCTCACATGCGACCAACTTAGCCAACAATCCATTTGGGATAAGTTACAGACACTTTTTTAGAACCCCACAAAGCTCGTATAGTCATGTACAAGATTGTTTCCTCTTTTTCGCTCCTTGCACAACACCATAACTCACACAAACACTTGTGCTCAGCTTGTAAATTTTTATGCATGTACTACATGGTGTGAATGTCCAATATTTTCTCCCAATAGGACAAGCAAGAGCAAAATCCCTTCCTTCCATAACATTATCAAGTTCTCCGTTGAATACAATCTGAATAGCTTTCCAATTATCTCCAAACTCATCGTCCATGAATCCTCTAAAATCGGTTGGACAGTGTCCACTTTCCAACAACACCAAATTCATCATTTTCTAGAATAGGATATGTGCCTAAATGTCTTCTTCTTTCATCTCGTAGATGGAAATTATTTGCATTTCTTGAATCCTGCAATGAAAATAGATCAATTAATGCTATGATTTTCACGAAGGAGTAGCAAGAAGTCTTCTTATCAGGTATGCCCTACGTAGGATTGTAGACATGTGTTGCCATTGTTGTCCACCCCCACTACCCTACAAACATGATCAAAGCAAACCCAGATTTTTGCAAATCTCCTTTCTCATCTTGTCTCATTCTATTAACCAGCTCAACACCAAATCCAGGACCATCGATCAACATTTTTGAACACATGGCAACGTTTGTTATGGTCAGTGGATTGCCCAAGGAATAGCATCCTGTGGAAAAATCTATAGCCACAGCTGTTTTTAAGCCAAACCAATTGTGAATCTACACCAACACCAATCCGTGTTGTAGTTGCCTCTCTCATCCAGTGCTTAAACCTGAAAACAAAATTATCAACATGAATGTCAGCCAAGTTGTGGAGACAGCAAACTCACAGACAAGGAGACAAATCATCAGCTTTGCGTATGGATCAATGGTCGCATCTCCTCCATAATAGATAGGAGCTCTTTGCTATCAAGTTACTCCCATTCTCTCAAACCACCGCTCTCATTACCATCTGCTTTCCAAGATTCAATTGCAGGTGCCTTGGGTCTAGTCGTTGTTTATTTTGACACCACATGAGACACAAGATCTCTCATATGTTGAATTGTAGACTGCAAACCCCCTTTGCTATGGGATGGTTATGGCTTCCGATGTGGATAAATAACCGGGTTCAATTATGTAATAGATAGCATAGGAACACTTCTAAAAGAAGTATCGAACTTTGACCACAGTGGAAGCACCGTAGTGTTCCATTGCTGGTGTTCAACATGCCGATTGACGCAATGGAAGTTAGCAACTTCCATGTCCAAGCAGTCTCATTAGGTCGCCCGCTCATTGCATTGATCAAGAAGGAACTATTTTTGCAAATGAGATGTCCCGCCACATTTACTTCACTTGATCAAAGCTAGATACCTCATTCTAGAACAAACAAGCTTAATCCAACAATTGCCATCGTACTTTTGTTCCATCCCTGTCATCTTCGAGACACCATCTGACAAACTATCAAGCTCATAAACACAGTCCCCATTGTATACTTGAGGAACGCCTTTTTCTTAATCAAGCACCTAGAAATCATTTGGTTTAGCTTGGGGTACTTGTGGCTACTTATTGCAAATGTACTCCAATGTACTTTGTGTTTTTTCTACCTGGTTTGAATTTAAACACTTTTTTTACCTTTTTTTTTGGAACAAGCATCTTTTGTTCTTTGCTGGCATCCAGCAATGAGACTTCTTCCTTGCCAGATTTGTTTCCAGTAGCCAGTCCATCGTTCTTATTCATGGAACTATCACATAAGTCCATTATTGCCACATTTGATCTCGATAAAATATCCACACCAATTTTTGTGACCTAAAATAACATTGTAGACAATGTTGAATCCAATACAAATTGAAATTGATGACCCAATGTTACACCATCTTTCACCTCACTCTAAGTGTTGCCTTTCGGAGTATATATAATAGCAAACATCTTGTTGAGACTACCTCCCCCATATTCTCTAGGATAACCATGGAAAATCTTGTTGGGAAATCAAGCATAGCAGGTCGCTGTTCAAAGGATTCAAAAACAAACTAACCTTGCATGTTGAGGAGGAAGCCATCACTCGGGCATTATACTAAATGGGCGTTATACTAAAAATTGATGGTTTTATAGATATATTTTAGGACTTACCTTTCCCCATATTTATAGACAATCAAGAACTCAAATTCAAAATTAGTAGCTCTCTCTATGTTGTCCTATCATTAAGTACATCTTCAAGAGAATTTTAGCAAAGAGCACGCTCAATCACCATCATTCACTACTCTCACCTTTCTTTATATCTCTCTATATTCATCCGTCTTTCCCTCTCCCAATCAATATCGCACTTTTTTCATTGCACTATCTCTATATATCTTTCTCTTTTTTCTCTCTCTTTATTTGCCTACCTCTCTTTATTCTCTCTCTCTCTCTCTCTCTCTCTCACACACACACACACACACACACACACAATACACTTCTCTCCCGCTCTCCCTAGCCTCATCTAACTACCTCTCATTCTATACCTCAATCCAAAGTTTAAAAAAGGAAAATTACCTACATAACCCTCTATTTTGGTGAAATAATTTGGTACCCCTCAAATATTAAAAATTCCCAATATACCCCCAACATTTCTCTCATAAATTCCCAAAATGACCTTCAAATTTTCCAAAGTTCCAAAAATACCCCTACTTTTGAGGGTAAATTTCATGAGATGACTAATTGTCTAGCATACTAAAACTAGAATTTGTGTTGGTTATGTAGGCTTTAGAGCTAGTTTGCTTCCTTATTTTTAGACATAAGTGCTTTTTTTTCCGTGGGAGGCAATTTGTGACAAAGTACATGTTAAGCACTCAAAAAAAGGTTTAAATTGTTGAAAAGGATTAAAGCTTAGGGAATCGTGAAAAGTCCTACCAAACTAGTTACAAAAGTATTTTGGGAATTTTTTAAATTTGAGGAGTCTTTTGGGAATTTTCCCTTTTAATAATCAATAATATCCCCCCCTCTCTCACACATTTCCTCCCACCCTCTCTCTCTCTCTCTCTCTCTCTCTCTCTCTCTCTCTTGCGCGCTTGCGTTCTAGAGGAGTGAGCGCTCACCTCCTCTTGAACATGAGAGAGAGAGAGAGAGAGGGAGGGTGGGAGTGAAGGTGAGAGAGAGGGAGAGAGTAAAAAGAAACGCAATTTAACCTTTCTAAAAACATGCTAGAGAGATGACTATAAAAATAACTTATAAGTGAACAAAGTCATATCTAATTTGCATTTGTTTTTATGAGGTAATTCTTCACTAATCACTCAATAATTTTCCAATGTTGGAAGCTCCCTTTGTGACAATCATCATCCCTCTCTTTCTTAAGCTCAGTCATGGGTGAGTGCTAGCGCTCACCCATTCTTGAAGGCAAGGGAGAGAAGGATAGAGGGAGGAAGGCACGCAGAGAAAAAGTGAGAGATGAGAATTGTTAATGTTCATTTAATTTGTAATTTTTTTTTAAAACAAGGTGAGGAGGCACTAAGATCTGCTAAGTTAAGGGGAGATGAGGGAGAGTAAGTTTAAATTGGCTACAATCACATGGAATTTCATTGTGTTTAAATATAGAATTGTATTTTCTATTATATATATATAATCACAAATGGTTTGTATATTACAAAGGGCTCCACTTACAGAATGTGAAAGGTGCACATTGCATATCAGCATTTTGAAACAAAAGAAAATGAGAAGGAAGTAAAATAAAAACAATTACATAGAAAATTTTAAAAAAATATTTTAGTGTTTTTTCACAAGGAAAGATAAATTTAATAAACATAAAAAATAATAAAATAAATTAGTGAAATAAATCTTTATGAAGTCCTTTAATCAAAGGACCCTTTATCAATACTTTACATCATGGGATCAAACTCCTATGAATACACTTCTTCATCCAAAAAGGTGAATGCAACTTTAAAAAATAGCTAGAACGTGGAGAGCAGAGAGAGAGATGCACCGTTGTGATCGTGACTGTGTAATGATCTTATGGAGGCATTGCGAGGAGAGAGAGAGAAACAATTTTTTTCTTCCTGTGCATTGACCCCGCAGACACAAGCGAGCTTGCCTCTCAAACTTGTCCACATATTTGTGAATAGACTCATGGGAGAGAAGCTTCAAACTCCACCATTTGGTAAGCACTTTGTCCTTTGGATCACTTGTAAGGAATTGCTTCCTGATGGAAACTCGTAGATTTTTCCATGTCTTTGGGGATCATCATTGCCACAAAGGCTAGCCCACCATTGACGAGCCAATTTCCGAAAGTGCATAGCTATATGGTTTATCTTGGAGGAATCCATGAAGCCCTCGTCTCCAAAGGCCGCATCAAATTGCTAGATAAAGGCCAATACTTTGTCATTAGCCCCAAAGGTGCCATCATAGGTGAGAAAAGAGCTACTCTGTCCTCCCTCTTTGAACTTCTTGAGCTTTTGGTACCTTCGCCATGTAGGGTAAGATTTGCGATGTCCTCCCCTCTTGTATTGTCTAGGAGAATAACCATAGATTTCATCGGAAGAGGAGGAAAGTGAAGAAGAATGAGAAGAGGGCGACCTCTTTATTTCCCTTTTCTTCCTTTTTTTTCATTGTTCCCTTTAGGAGTGAAGAGGAGAAGGACTATGGGTTGACGGTTTTCTCTTGGGAGGAGTTGGCGAACGTCTAGACCAGCGTCTTCATGGAGCCACATCTTTAGAGGAGCTCAAGGATTCAATAATATCTTGCTCTTTCAATTCCTCCTCTCGTATGGGAGAGAGTCTTCATTTGAGGGTCTCATCAAGAGGCCTCCTAAGCTCTCTCTCTCTCTCTCCTCTTGGAGAGGAAGGAAAATCCCATAAGCGCGAAGTTGTTGAGTAACTTCGGCTTGCAAAGCAGGGTTGCCCATAGTTTACTCCAACCTAGTAACAAGATAATTGACAAACATGGGGGCATCATCATTAGCAGCTTCATGTGCAAAATCAAAGTTATCAATGTTCATTTTACTCTCTTGGTTATTAATAATCAACCATGTTAATTAAACGTATGTATAGATTTACTTTGTGCTTTGGTACCCTCAAAAACTTAGTCCCTACTCTTCTTTACCTTTGAAAATCAGTCCTCAAGCAGCCACACCCGTGGCTTAGACACTATTGATTGTAAAGACTAGTGGAGAGAGAGAGAGTGGGAAGTATATCCTGCAAGCAGGCCCCCTCCTTGTTTGGGTCGACCCCCTCTTCTAGCTCAAGGTAACAGATGATTGGCCTTTCCAAGCCTATCCAATCACAAGCTGGTTCATTAATTAGCAATAATGGTAGTCCTTGGACAAGCTTCCTCCTTTCCTCCTAGAGAGAGAGAGGGATTGATAAAAGTTCAAAACAATTAATTCAATTAGCTAATTCTTCATTGGACCTCTCTAGGGATCAACCAATAGGCTTTGGACACTGCTTGAGGGCAACCTAGCCAGGGGCTTGACATGGGTCCTACTTGCCTCTTGAGCAAGGGGTGCCCTTTGGGAGAGAGAGAGACAGGTCATCCAACCATCCCCCCTACTTGCATGGCTCGCCCCCTTCTTGTAGGAATATTTGTTGACTTTTGTGACACCTCAAGCTCCTCAACCTTGGGCACGGTTGTTCCCACCACAAGCTCCTATCTTGCCTAAGGTCAAAGGAATTTTAGCACTAACCATTGGAGGTCCCTAATGAAGCTAACACTAAGTTTTTTGAGCTCCATTAGCTAGCCTTTCTCTTTGATAGATCATCACTCATTTGGACCCCTGTACCATTGGCCCCATGTTGAGATAGACCCATAAGCACATGTCTATATTCTAACCCTTGTTCCCGTTTATATTCCACATTAAATGATCAGTTTAATATGAGAAAATCATTTGGGTTTGTTAGACATTAGATTTTATGACATTGGATGCAAGAGCATGTTTAAAGAAGTTGTCATCTCTCCCTCTCTCTCTCTCTCTCTCTCTCACACACACACACACACACACACAGCACATACACACACAAATTGTGTTCACACGTATAGGTTTTGTGCACACATAGTCGCATGTCTCTCTCTCTTTCTCTTTCACACACACATAGACACAACCTAATCGGACTAATTGTACGACTCTCTCTCTCTCTCTCTCTCTCTCTCTCTCTCTCAAGCAATGGCAAGTCATTGGAGTTAAAAAAGGATACAGGATGACACCGCAACAACAAAGCCTCAAAAGTTGGTCGAGGTGCAGTACGTGCAAGGCATAAAGAACTCGCCACATGGAGGCCTTCTCCTTTATAAATTTTTTTAAGCTCCATTATATATAATATAGAGTATAGAAGGGTAACCTAGGGTTTAAAATAAACACCTTCACCCTCTTAATCTGATTCGAGGTAATGTGTGAAGGCAAAAGCACTTTCTTCTAATTAGCTTTGAGTCCCACCATGCTACTACTTTGGCTAGAGCTGGCTAAACATTTATGTGTGTGTAGAGCCCCCGATCCCTCTTCGCTTCTACATGTGGGGGCAATAGGAGAAGTTCTCTAATGTGTGTAGTCTTTCTTAAATAACCTCTCCACATGCCCACTTAAAAGGTGTAATGTCCAAAGAAGGCTTCCTAGAACGGTCCCATTGAAATAAGTTCCCCTACGGGATAAGGCACAATTGTGCGATTGGATTTGATATACATATGCCCTTCTTAAGGCATCTTTGCGTTGTACGAACATAAAATATTTTATTAATCTATTATTTGACGGCATGTCTAAAAATTGTTCTACTTAAAGCCAGGTCTCTCATCACATCAAGAAAATTAGTGGTATTAAATGATCCTATTAATTTGCAATCCCACACACACATGCATATATTAGCAAGACGGAGGGCATGTTTTTCTAGAAGCTCATAGAGCATTTAATACATGACATTTTTCTTGTATTACAAAAACAAAGGAAAATACTAACGAATGAAAAAAGAGGAGATAGTATCCACAAATTTTGAGGCTTGTTGAGCTACATAAGGAGTCCTTAGTGAAGGATGAATTTTTGGGTGCAAATATGGACCATTGAAAAAAGATTGTCGATTAATGCCAAGTGAAAAGCTAATGATAATTTTTAATTATTTTGTATGGGACCTTTAGAGAGGGTGTTGAAATTTGTGTATTTCTATCTTTAAAGAGGAACATTGAGTTTTGTGTCAAACATTATTTTTTATGCCTTCGAAATATATTGTAATGCATATAGTTTATTGTTATACATTTTTCAAAAAAAACATAATATTGTATTGTGACACTACATGTTTAAAATAATAATGTCGCTTTCTATTTTTCTCAAAAGAAGCTTTTATTGAGAAACTCTTGTCTATAGTCCATAGCTTTATGTAGGCCATAGCGAATTTTCACATTGTATTTTTAAGAAAGTAAAAGGTGGTCTCCTTTTAAAGTAGGCCTTTAAAATAGTATCTTGAGAAGACTTTTCTTCTTCAAAACTACTATATGGAACCACTTCCCACTGTAAATACCACTAATACTTTAACTCACAACAGGACTCGTCTCTTAAGAAAGCAAAATATAATAGGGTACTTGCCAATGGAAGGAAAGTACACCAAGTTTTCCTTCTAATTTGGAGAACACACACATGCGATAGCATTGAAAATGGGAGGACTAGAAATGTCTTCACATATTCCTAAGAGTGTTGTGGAGAATATGAAGGGAAGCAAAATAGGGTACTTGCCAATGGAAGGGGGTTACATTAAGAGCCTCTCCCTGCCAAGCAATTGTAGAGGTTACAATGCAAGGAACCTACATGCTCCAAGAGAAAGAATCCCCACGATCCCTTGTTTAGGCCTACTAGTAACAATCGATAAAGTAGTCTAAGACTGTGTGGCAATATCACTAAATTAGTTTCTGATCTGGTGGCAGACACATTCATAACTTTCCAAGAGCACGAGTGAAGCCATGCAAGTATTTGTTATTTTCATTTTTCTACAACGGTTGTAATGCATAGTCCAAGTTGTGAAGCCTTAGAGGCTTGTGGAGCTTCAGCCCCCCTAGCCCCTAAGCGTTAGGAAGGACATGACTCTAAGTTGTCCATCTAATTAGAGAACACACACATGCTATAACATTGAAAATGGGAAAGTATTATGTAAGAGCTGGGTCACACTATGGTGTAGTGGGGAGAGTGGAGGTAGAGTATTCACCATTTTTGAAAAATGAGAAAAACAAGCCATCTTTATAAAATTGGGAAAGATAACCCCACTACTACTATGAACAAGGTGAGAAGACACGAAGGCCTACTAAGTTAAGGGGAGATGAGGGAGAGTAAGTTTAAATCCGTGCCCATAATCACATGGAATTTTTCTTGTGTTTTAATATAAAATTGTATGATCTAGGGAGAATTACCAAAATACCCCTCCAATTTGTGAAAATTCTCAAAATACCACTCAAATTTCAAAAATTCCCAAAATACCCTTGTATCTACTTTGGTTGGATGTTAAGAATTTCTTATCTTTATTCTTTTTTGGCAATTGAGATCCATTTTTGAGTGCTTAGCATGTAATTCTTCACTGAAATCTAATCTGTTGCGGGAAACAGGGAGTATGTCGGCGACGATGACGATGGTGACGACGGCGACGATGACTAGCAAAACGCTTAGGTGTTGAAATCTGAAAACGCTAGCTGAAGTCAAAAAGGTTGGCTGTTTTGACGGTACGGTGAGATCTCCTAGCGGAAGGGTGTGATTTGCGAGCCTAAGGGCTGATCTGCAAACATTGAGTCTGAAAACCAAAATGCTAGCTGAATTTGACCACACGATCCGGGTATGTGTTATGTGTGTATATGCGTTGTGTGGTTGCGTGCCTTTTGTCGTGTTGCACGGCAATCATAAGGTACCTTACCACACAATGGGAGTGTGTGCGTAAGCTGTTCTATGGAATAGTGCTTACCACGGGGGCATCACCTCGGTTACGCGGGGAAGATGGTGTCCTTGTGATAAGTATTGGCTTACTGTCTGGATACTATGTCGGTAACGCGACGAATCTAGTATCCTTATGGTAAGTCAACTTCCCTTCCCCTTTCCCAAACCCTAGTCTTCACGGCATCTATGGTTTAACTCCTTCATATAGTTTTTGTTGAGTTCTCTCACAAACTCTCACAGCCATAAGCCCAGTGCTTTCCTGACAAAACCGCAAATTTCTCGACAACGGGCTCTATGGATTTTTGCAAGTCATAATCAAAGTCACGTTAACAATTAACGTAATCACGTGATTTTCTTATGTAAATACTAGAATTATTAACGTAATCACACGATCGTGATTACGTTAATGAAATCCCTAATGTAGACAAATGCAGGGCACAAGCATGTTAGTTGTGTGCTTCATCGCCCATGGGAAGCAGGTTTGTGTGCTCGCTTGTTCTCTGACTGGAGTTCAACAACTCGCGGTCTACATGCATAGGGTTTGAAGAGAGAAAGAGTCGTACACCTGGGAAAGGGAGGCAGACGCAGGAAGATAAGGTCGGACAAGAAAGTGACGTGTACGGTGTAGGAAGAGGTGAGGACTTGGAGAGTGGAAAAAACTCTAACGAATCTTCACACAAATGAATTTTTTTAACTACGAACTAGTATATCACAAGTAATTTAAATATTACAAAAAGCTCTACTTAAATAATGTGAAAGATGCATATTGCATATCAACATTTTGAAATAAGATAAAATGAGAAAGAAATAAAACGAAAACAATAAAATTTAAATTTAAAACAATAAAAAAATCAATATTTTTTCATAAAAAACATAAAAATAATAAAAGTAGACAATGAAATAAACTTTTATAAAATTTTTAAATGAAAAAATCTTTATTAAAACCCCATATCATAAGATCAAACTCTTATGAATATACTTTCTAATCCAAAAAGATGAATACATATTTGAAAAATAGCATTTAAAGATGTGTTTCTATTCAAAAGACTTTCAAAGCCCTTTAGTGCCCGCACTTGCAAGTTGTCAAGCAAAGAAATTTGAACTACCTTTACACATAGTGTAGTAAAACTTTTAAGAGACCAAAAAGAGAGTTAATAACCTAAGTTTAAGTTCACTCGAAAGCTCTCCTTGTTTCTAGAAAAGGTTGACCAAAAGGAAACGTAGAATCTTAAAGAGGTGCGACAATTCCCAAAATTGTAGTGGAGAATGTTAAGCTTGGAGAGAGAGAGAGAGAGAGAGAGAGAGAGAGAAAAATTGTAGTGGAGAATGTTAAGCTTGGAGAGAGAGAGAGAGAGAGATGATCGAGACATCAAAACTAACCCCCCGTTGTTATACTACGAAGCAGAAGTGATACATAATTCACTCTGAGAAGTGATACATAATTCACTCTGAAGAGGGCACTTTAGAGCCCATTATGAAGCGAGGCATTCATGAAGTGCCAGCTTACAAATTACACAGCTCCTTCTGAGGATCCTGCAGGGTTTATTACTTCTCTGCACCGCAGTTCCTAGAGTGAGTTGAAGCTCGTCTTCACCAAGAGAGACCTCATGTATAGTTTCTCCCTCCCGGGGCTTCACTACATCATGCCTCTTTAAGGCGTCGATCTTCGCACCTCTTCCTTCCGACAATGGAAGATGCCGAGGTTCGCACCCATGCAGATCAGCATATAACAGATTTGATGTCAATTCCGGCGTATCAGCTTTGGGCAATGCCATGCTCCCCAATCCCAACGGCAACGATGGGGGGGGGTGTACTTGGCTTCTTGCACCTGTACTGTGGCGGATCAGGCCTCGACTGATCCTCATGATCTAATTCGGCCAGCTGGGTCGACTGAGAGAGCGCTAAATTGGAGATTGCGTCTGCAAAGTGTATAGGTAAGGCCCTGGACATATATATTGCAGAGGTAGGTGTGCAAGCGCCCCAAGAGTAAAGTGAGCCGGACTGTGCGGGCGTACATGTACCTGACGGGGTAGGGAATGGTCATTTACTGACCATTCCGCATAATATTGACGACCCCATGGCGACCGGCGGAGGCCAGGAGCCATGGTGGGAGTCAATATTATGGGAATGGTCAGTAAATGACCATTCTCGGGCGTCAAGGTCCAGGGGAGCCGGGCCAAGTACTGGTCTCTGACTCAAGGCAGGTACAGTCGTGCAGGCCCACGCGTTATTCTGCATGCTGAGGTGTTGTACACTCCTGCAGCGCAACTACACCCCGTCATTCTGCATGCTGACGAGTCTTACAATGATTGGCAATCATTGCCATGCAGATTATGCATGCTGACATGTCTGACATCTGACGGGCATCATAAAAAATTACTGTTGAGAATTGCTACTAGGTTGACGGCGCAGATCCATTGCCCGGCGACCCTGGACCTTGACGTTTAGAAACAGGTCGAGGCCGGGGTGGATGTGCCTGAGACCAGCCCTTGTGTCGATGTTGCATATGTGGGCGTGGAGCTCGAGGATGCAAAAAATGGGTTGCAATTCTTAAACCCTGTAAAGTCAGCTGCACCCAAATCGGGCAGCACATCTGCGGGTGCTCTGGGAAGCATCAAATCAACGTCGTCTGACCTGGCCGCCGTGGAAGTAGAGTTAAAGTCAGGGTATTTGTCTTTGGGTATGTTTGGATGAATTCTTCCGGTGTCAGCCTTGGATAGAGATGAATCAAAACCCTGATCTGTAGCTGCACGAACGGCATCCGATTTTGGGAGAGGGAATCCCCGGGCGCTCTTGAAGGTGGAGAGCTTTGGGGCAGAGTTGATTGCAGAAGACTATCGGATTTTGACAGAACAAAATCAGGTAAGGAGTCGACGTAAGGCCTCGAGATGGCATGCAGGCGAGGTGAGCTAAGAGGCGGGGTGACAGGGGCACTGAAGGAGCCCCCGTCCCCTCTACCTCTGGCTGCAGGCCGAGGGAGAAGGGAGCTCGCGATCGTGGGAGTCGCTGGAGCAATATTGATATTGGAGATCATGTTCGCGTTCACATGAGATGCGGCCGGATCTGAGCTTATACTATGAGGCGTAGAAGATGCATCCTGCACACGACGTCGGGGCGGCCAACGATCTGGGGTAAAGCCTTCATATATTGACAGACGTACATGACCACCCTGCAGATCCTGCGAGTGCGTAGCTGGAGGTGGGCTGCGCCTGCACCTCGACATGGGCATGAAAGTAGTGCCATCCTCTTCCACGATGTACCCTGCTCTCCTACATACAGCTTTGAAGACCTCGTTGTTGTCACAATGTTTTGGCAGATTGAGGTCATCGTCCTGGCGGAGACATTTGTACATGCGAGACTGGATGGCCCTTCGCTTCCGCTCTCTCTTTTTGTTGTTCTCTCGCTCCCTGTCTGTGGGAGCTGCTCGTGTACGGGCTGTCATCTCTCTCTCTCTCTCTCTCTCTCTCTCTCTCTCTCCGCGCTATGACTTACCCGCACATTACTTCTGAGAAACCTACGAAGATCTGGCCTTTGGGTTTCGGGAATGGGCGTGCACTGCAGAGCCGAGTGCAGGCGGAGACAAGAACCGCAAGAGGGCATATATGATGATTGCAGGCCTTGGAGGATTGTGGGCCGTGGCCAGTGGCACAAAACAAAATAAACTACATGAGCAAACAAATTCATGGTGTACCATTAGGAGAATTTTGACGTCACTTTTGTGCTCTGTAAGAATATGTAGAGAGAATATATATTTTATTTTAAAAATAGTGAAATGTTTGTAAAAAGGTGAGTTT
This sequence comes from Adiantum capillus-veneris, assembly GCF_014529385.1. NCBI lineage: Eukaryota > Viridiplantae > Streptophyta > Polypodiopsida > Polypodiales > Pteridaceae > Adiantum > Adiantum capillus-veneris. Next base: position 12,522,478 of record NC_140948.1, on the reverse strand, counting down.
GCGTCTTTTTTACCTCCACCGAAACATGTCATTGTCAAATCTTTTTAGGATCTTTCGTATTTTAAAAAATACTCCTTCCAAAACTAACGAAAACGTCAGTTCTGGCTCAAAATTCAAAATTTTCAAAAGTTGAAACAAACCTTTTCTGTGTCGTCTTCTTCTTCGTGTCTGCACAGCTTTTTCTTACAGTACTATCTCTGACAAATACTGTTAACAGATTTCCATGAGGAAGAGAAGAAGCTTATACCATCTACATATTGAGCTAAATGAAGAATATTGTCCAGTGCGCAAGAGAAACAAATGTTCAGAGGTGTCCTCGTCCATATTTGAAGCAATGCGACAAGATAAAAAAAATCACATTGATCTCTGGACTGATGGAAGATTGTATCCAGTGGACCCAATGACAAGAGCACTCCCCCATTCTCAAATTGTTCATCTTTGATAAAATTTGTGAGTGATGGTCAAAGAGGGTTGCTGGGTTATACACAGAGTCTTGCGGCAGAGAGAGATATTCTTAAGTTAGAAGATCATTTGACCAAACAAATGATAAATACTCTTAAACAACAACTTGAGGAATGTAAAGAGAGCAACGAAAAGCTACAAACTCAGCTCAAACAAGCTAGAAGCAAGAATACAATGTTAGGAAACAGACAAAGAGAAAAGAAGTTAAAGAACATTGAAGCCTTCAGACGTGGTGAAGGAGGTTGTAGCATGCGCAGGAGAATCAGAGCAGCAAGGTATTGTTATTTTATATGATTCTGCTTATGCTTATTTTATATGATTCTGCTTATGTTAAGTTGTTAATCTTTTTGTTAAGTTGTATTATGGTTCTGCTCCACATTATTATGCTTATGTTATTGTTATTATGCTATTGTTCTTTATTAAATGATTAATATTCGGTTAACTTTAATTTAGTTTGTTTATTTTGTTGATGTCATTTGGACAATAATCAATTAATTTTGTACCTTTTGATTTACACTACAAGAAGTTGTGTGCTCTTGTGACGCTGTTAGCGACGGAAATACACTGGGTTTTTATAACCCCCGGCGTCGCTAAAACCGTCTCTACGAGCGTCGCTATAAGCGTCGCTATATAAAGACGCTCATAGCGACGGTTATAGCGACGTTTACACAGAAGACTATAGCGACGCTACAAAGCCATAAATAGCGACGGGTATAGCGATGCCCGAGAGAATTTTTTTTGGTGACAGGGCATTGAATGCCCTGCCACCCATTAACCATATTGTACTTGATTCACTTTTTTAAAAAAGTGCAAGGATAGATAATAGACCCAAAATAGTCACCCACAAGACGCATTGTTTGCAAAATTGACAATTGTACACATCATAGGCAAAATGAATTGATTGGCAAATGTAATAATGACAATTGTACAACATCATAGGCATAAAGAATTGATTGGCAAAAGGAACTGCGGTGACAAATGTAATAATATACATGGTTCAAAAAGACGTATAAAATCTGTCTCATGATACATAAGCTATGAGAAACCCTAAACTAATGCTATCTAGCTACGGCTAAACTGACGTCGTCTAGTCAGACGTCTCATCGCGTCCAAGCGGCGTATCTGTCGGATTCTGCAAAAAAAGACAATAAGACAGCTTTCAGTAAGTATAAACATATAACGACATTTATAAAACAATACAAAAAATAGAAAAGAGTAAACCCTAATACTAACCATGCCGCCGCGATTACTGAGAATGTCCATCAGGGCGTTTAAGCCCTTCCTGCATGCGTACTCGCGCTCGTACGGTGTGGGATCACGTCCTGTCATCGACCACTGTCAAAACATACAAAGATTTCATTATGTTAGAATTAAAAAACTCATAAACCCTAAACTATCGAACATAAAGAGCAATGCGAAAACACTTACAAAATCGGCCTCAAATGATGCCCATCCACCGCTCCCCAAGTGGTGCAAGCTCCCTGCCTCTACTCGCGCTCTGGCTGCATCCTTTTGTTGCTTCCACTTGTCGGGATTCTCGCGCGCTGTTTTCTTCGCATTCTTCCAATCTTCTTTGGCCAGCCAATCTGGCCTGTTCCACCCATTCTTGATTGCTTTTTGCACTTCGGAACGCTTGTGTTTGCAGTATTCGCGCATTCGAATGTTCATCAGGTCTTCATTGAAGCGCTGATCCCGTGTTGGAACGGGAAACTCATCATGAAGTATGCTGATGACTCTGTTTTTTAAATCACTTGGTACTTCACTCCATTTGTTTAGTATGTAGTGTTTAAACAGCTAAGAGCAAAGACCACGCATGCGCGAGATCACCTTCTTGCCGTCATCATCCATGATGATGCCGCCGCTGAAGTTGACGGAGTAAGAGAAGCCCTCTGGCCGGTGACGCGTGAACTTGGGTGTCCCGGCAGGGGTCTCTAGCGGCGTGTCGATGGGGGTACGGACGTCAGGTGTCTCCACCGGCGTCTGGGCCCCGAAGCGAGGAGTGTCGAGTGGGGTGGCTCCTGGCGGAGTAGGTAGAGGTGTGTAGCTTCTAAGAACAGTCAGCCGTGCAAAACCTGGCGTAGATGGCGATGCTGTGGCTGGTGTGGGGGCGGGCAAAGAAGGGGAGGGTAAAGAGCCTCGTCGAACACGAGGCGGTGTGGAGGCATCGGTGGCGGAATCCCCACAACAACCGCCACCGCCACCACTAGAGCGCCGGTGTCTACACGAGTGTGAAGCTGCCAGAGCCACATAACTTACATGAGAGCTTTCAAGCACATAACTTGTAAAAGGGGGATGTTAGCTATTTACATACTTACTTGTTCACAATGCTCGGGTAGTACGAAAGTGTCTCTTAGGTCAGTCCATTTCTTAGTAGAATCCACCTCAAGAAAACCAGACTCTCCTCTACGCACAGTAGCGTTGCGACCCTCCATGATTATCTTGAACCATTGCACGTCGAACAAGTCGACAAAAAATCCTCTGTAATCGATCCTCAAAATCTCTTGCAGCGTGCCGAAGTAAGTGAGTTCCGCCACCACAGGATCTGCATCAGAGGAACGTCGTCGACTAGACTGTTCAAATTTTGCCATGATTCCACAATCTTGAGTAAAACGCTTTTTGTCGATTCGTTCCACCCTAAAATGTCAACCTTTACACCATGCTGCTGTGTATGACTTATACTACAACGAACAAAGATTATGAGTGGCCGTTCAAACGTTTATAAATAAAGTCACTTGCTAGTCGTACATTGCAAACTTACCTTGGTCGCGCAACCCCGAGAGTACTCCCACTCTTCCTCAGTCACTTCGTCACCGCATTGTTGTGCGCTTTTCAATTGGTTGTGCAACCATCTTAAGCTCATGAAGGTTGGTAGGCTCTCCAGAACCGTCGGATAGTGCTGCGGTGGTCGTCTTCCCCGTCTCCACTCGATTCGTGCCCTTTGTCGCTCTTGCTTTGCATCCTCATATTGTGAAATCCACTTTTGCATCACTGGATTGTGAAGCATGCAAAAATCGGTTGATTTTAGCCTCTAGATCTTCCGTCATCTTCTTCTCAACACCGAGATTGCACATGACAATCCCAGATATGCGCTCATCATCTATGGTTCGCCATAGCGTGTCCCGGGCTTTATCAAATCCATCTAGCCACTCTCCAATGTACAATAGGGACTCTGATACCAACCAACCTTCTGCCATGCTACCCTCCGGACGTGCCTTTTGACGCACATATCCCTTAAGCGTTTTCATGAAACGTTCTAAGAAGAACATCCATCTGGAATGAACTGTGCCAACTATTTCCACCTCATCAACTATGTGAACAAGAAGATGCACTTGAATGGTTAGCATGGTAGTAGGAAAATGTTTCTCAAACATGCACACAAGCTCCGCAGCATTTAGTTTGGCGAATGGTATGGAGTCTACGTTGATCTCCTTTTGTGAGATCCATTGCACCAGCTTTGCAAGTTTGTAGATTGTGTTACGGATGTCGAGAGACAAACATCCCTCAATGACAACCGGTAAAATAAACTGTAAAGTATGTGCAGCAATGATATTAAAGTCCACATTTTATGCAATGATATTAAAGTCCACTATGAACGTACCTGACACATTTTATGCCAATTGTGTGACTTCAAACCGGTAAGCTTTCCTTCTTTAGTAAAACACGTTCGGAGCGAGTGCATTACGCCAGTGGGGGTCCGCAAAGATCGAATGGTCTCTTTTACTTTGCGTTCTTGGGCTCCTGTGAAAATCCATGGTGCTTTAGGGAGTTTTATCGATCCATCAGACGCTGTTTACGGCCAATATTGCTCCATACGATCCACATTTCTAAGGTCAACTCTGGCTCCCAAAGTATCTTTCTTGCCAGTCAGATGATCCATAGTACATTACCCACATTCTTGAATATGTGCATTGGATCGAGCAAGTGATTGATCATGAGTCGGGGCCAGTATGGTAACTCATACCATAGAGATAGTCTCTTCATCCCTGGAGGCAATCCGTCATCGCACATCTCCTTCTGCTCTAACCATGCTTGTGCAGACATCCTTGGTGGCTCTCTTCCCAAAAAGCCGTCGCGTAACACATGATTCTCTGGAAGATACGCTTGATGACCTTCGTAGATTTGCTTCTTCAGTGAGGGTGCCCTACGTGCATTCAGTCTAGGTCCACATGTGACACATGCTCTGTATCCGCTTGTTTGAAGCCCTGCATGTATACACATGATAATAGATCAACTATGGGAAAAAACAAGATTTACAGTGTCTGAGTGAGGAGTGTCAATAGATCACCTGAGCATTCTGTTAGCCCGGGATAGTCATGCATGGTCCACATTAGAATGCCTTTGATCAAAGCATTCCGTTGTCCTGTGTGTCGGCTCATATCCACCACCTCTATGCCAATCCACAATTGTTGTAGCTCTTCCAATAGTGGACAAAGATACACATCCATATTCCCCACTTTATATCGCCCTGGCACAATCAAGCTTAGCCATAGGTGCCCCTTCTTCATAGTCAACCACGGGGGAATGTTGTAGTTGACGATGACAACGGGCCATACACTGTAAGATGTTGATCTTTGACCAAATGGATTTATGCCATCCATAGCCAGGCCTAAGCGCAAATTTCGAGCTTCCCTGGCAAAATCCGACCATGTTCCATCTATATGTTTCCAGGCCGCGCAATCTGCAGGAATTCGTAGCACACCATCCAAAGATTTATTCTCCTCATGCCATGATGCTAGGGCGGCCATGGACTTACATTCGAAGAAATGCTTGATGCGAGGAATCAGAGGAAAATGTCGCAAAACCTTTTGTGGAATTTTTGTCCCGTGGAGATCTACTCGATATCTTTCGGAATCACATTTCGGACACTTCTCCATGTCTATGTATTCCCCTCTGAAAAGAATGCAGTCATTAGGACAAGCGTGGATAGAATTGTAATCCATCCCCAAGTTTCGCAAAATCTTTCTTTCTTCATCTCGGGAATCTGGCATCACATTGTCAGCTGGTAGTATGTGCTCTTTAAGCAATCTACACAACATAAAAATACGATACAGTCGTGTAAAAATCTATCAGATCATTATACATTTAGAGTTTTATTAAAGTAAACTAATTGTAATAGATCACCTGAAAAGCGTTGTGACGCTAGTGTCACTCCATCCAAACTTTGCCTGCATGTTGAGAAGAACCAGGAGTGCTTTCAATCTAGACATACGTGCTCCATTATACAATGGCGTATCGGCTTCACTTTTCATATCATCATAGATAAGCCTTTCTGAATCCATGATCGTCTCGATCATTTCATCAATCTCGGGCTCAAACATTGCCTCGTTGGGAATGTGCTCTGCATGATCATCCCCCGAGCTGTCAGAGGCTACATCTTGTGGCCTCACATATGCTGCTTGACCAAAGCGCCTGCGAACACGTCCATTGGGTTGCAAGATTGCTGCTTGTTGGCCAGCGTCAGAGTCCGACGAGTTATAATTGGCAACAACTCGATCTATAATAGATGGATCGAACTCACCAAATTCGCGAACGTGCTGCAAAGAAACATGTCTTGTCCGTCGCACAGCATGCTTGCATTGATTACAAGGACATAAGACCCTCGTTGAGAGATAGGTGTTTCGGTTGGACGGTCCCACATCCTCGTCACTACTCATAATGAGGATAAAAATCTTATAACCTGGACAACAAATTTAATATTCTATTGGCATTCTTCGTCTTATCTCTCTCTCTCTCTCTCTCTCTCTCTCTCTCTCTCTCTCTCTTTACCTCACATTCTCTAGTCATGTCCAATCCCCGCACACCTCGGTCTAGAGGTGCATGGAGATCAGAACCACCGGGTTATAATCTCATCTTTATTGGTCAATACCTATATTTGTGGGTACAAGAAATCTACACACCCACGTCTACATGATACTGCATGTAGTGGAAAAAAGCCCTTTGCCTCTTCTCTAGCTGTAGCACTTCACAGCATCTTAACATCTTTTCACAGTAGATCTTTTCACTGTTCGTCTAACTCTAAACCCTAAACCGTAAGTAATTCTTGCGTGGACTCAATCTAACGTAAATAAGCGTAAATCTAACTAAAAATAAACCTAAATCTAATTTAACGTAATTCTACATCTAACCTAATCTTTAACGTCTTTTGGGATAGTTTCCTACGACATTAAAACTCTCTTCTTCTTGTGTGTGTGTGTGTGTGTGTGTGGGTAAACCTAAATAAACCTAAGTCTAATCTAATATAACATAAATCTAAATCTAACGTAAATTATGTTATATTAAAAACAAAGAGCTAAACTAACAGGGATTATAAGAACCTTAAAACTGATTTAACACGTAATTTTTCACATAACTCGGCAAGAGTTGGCATTCTCATCACTAAAGATGTGAGAGTTAACTTCCGGCGGTGACGCTGCCTCATCTCCATCCACATCTGACGACAGCAATTGGCCCTTTAGACCGTTCTTGCTCTTGTTACTAACTTTGAAGTTGCTGTTGAATGACTAGAGGTTGTCTAGATGGTCATTGTGTCGGGGATGTAGTGACTCTTGCCGCCCTGAAGATCCACCTTCTTCCCTATCTTCTGAAGACATTTCACCAGTACTTTTGGATCGAAGGAGCCCACCATGAGTGAAGGCAGCAATACCCTATATTCCATTGAGGGCTTTCTTCACCCGCTTCATGCAGGCATCGCAGTCTATGGAGACCTAAATCTAATCTAATATAACGTAAATCTAGTTAAAAATAAACCTAAATCTAATCTAATTTAACTTAAATAAACCTAAATCTAATTTAACGTAAGTCTACATCTAACCTAATCTTTAACGTCTTTTAGGATAGTTTCCTACGACGTTATAACTCTCTTCTTCTTGTGTGTGTGCGCGTGTGTGGATGTGTGTGCCAATAAAAAGAGATAAATGGTATAACCTTTCTATCACCCATGCCAAGTATGATAGATTGATTATGCCATTTCCCTCTTGAATAATAGGTCTTGAGTTCAACTCCTCGTCGGCTAGATCTTTAGGTCTTTTAATTTTAATTAGTTTTCTACGACGTTAAATTAGTTTCTCTCTCTTTCTCTCTCAATGTGTGTGCATTTTTTGGATCGTATGCATGTTTTCTCTCTCTTTTCCTCTCTCAATGTGTGCGTTTTTTGTTTATGCATGTTCTCTCTCTCTTTTCCTCTCTCAATGCGTGCGTTTTTTGTTTATGCATGCTCTCTCTCTCTTTTCCTCTCTCAATGTGTGTGTGCATTTTTTGTTTATGTATGTGTGTGTGCGTTTTTGTTTATGTTTGTACTCTCTCTCTCTCTCTCTCTCTCTCTCTCTCTCTCTCTCTCTCTCTCTCTCTCTCTCAAAAACACTATGTGTGTGTGTATGTGTGTGTGTGAGAGAGAGAGAGAGGGAGAGAGAAAGAGGGGAAGGGAACATGAGAATGCGGAGAGGGAAGGAGCATACCTGGCTCTCCTTCCTCTCCTCGTGTGTGTGTGTGTGTGTGTGTGTGTGTGTGTGTGTGTGTGTGTGTGTGTGTGTGTGTGTGTGTGTGTGGAGAAGAAAAAGAGAGAGAGAGAGAGAGAGAGGGAGAGCGTTACCTGCTCCTTGCTTGAGGGCGCCGAAAAACTCAGATCTGAGATCTGAGTTTTTGGGCGCGCTCGATTATTTTTTTAGCCCAGCCGGCGTCGCTATGAGCGTCGCAAATTTACGAAGAAATTTGCGACGCTCATAGCGACGCCAAGAAATTTTTTTTTGAGAGTCGCTGTGTGAGCGTCGCTAATATGAATAGCCTCTTGTAGTGTTAGGACTTTGCTACAACCAAACTCCGCATCAAACATGGAAATGGCAGCTAAACATTATTGTGATGTTTTACCTCTCAAGGTTGCCAAAAAGATTTTCACAGAGAAGAAGTTTAAAAAGGCAAAGGAGCAGTGCATTGAGGGATTTTTGCACAGCTCTTGCTTGGACAAGGAGGATGTGCAATATACTATGGATAAGGTAGGCATTAGCAGAGATGGTTATAGCAAGCTGTTCAGAAATATGAAGTCAAGGTTAAAGCAATGTAAGGTCAGATCCTCTTTGCTTCCAAAGCCATCCATTGTGCAGCAGGCAAGGAAAAAGATCAATGAGAGGATAATGGAGATGTTGGGTGAGCCTCACCACATTCATGGTACCTATCATGGTAAAAAGAGGGATCTTCAATTTGACGAGTTCAATAATATTTTCCTTGACTTGAAGACACTTCAGAAGGAAATGATCAGATTCTATGAGCTGGAGCATACAGAAGCAAATGGTGTTGTCAGTTTTGTGATAAAGCTTGATGAATGTGAGATTGTTAAGAACAGAAAAATTGAGAGGATTTCCATAACTTTAATGAATAGAGCATTGAAACCGAAGGATACCAAGTACTTCAGCGTGTGCAATCGGAGAAGAATGTCTGGTGGCTAGGTGCTTTTGAAGTAGAGAGTGAAGACTTTGATGTTCTGGATTGGGTTTTCCATCAAACAACAATACCCGAAGTCATTAATGCACAAGAATTAGGGGAAGAGCTTGAAGTTGAAGGGTTTGGAAGTTACAGGGTGGAATGGCACATGGGAGGAGACCTTAAAACCCTTAAATGTATGTACAATGTCTCCAAAGGAGCTATGGCAAAGAGCCCTTGTCTGTATTGTATGGCATCAGCAAAAGAATGTAATCCTGCAAATTGGAACAAAGCACCCAATAGGCATACTCAAGATCCAAACTTCAAAGCAATTTTAAATATTCCACTTGCTAATGTCCATATATGCACTCTGCATGCTCTTTGCAGAATTGTGGAGAAAATTGTACATCTGTATGTGGGGTTTGCCTGGAAGTTACAGCCAAAAGCAGCTAGAGATGCTGCAATCAAATGTATTGAAAGGGTTTTATCAGAAATTGGCCTTCACAGTGGTAAGGTTAAGATTGAAACAGACCTGAAGAGGTCTTCAAATGGAAACAATGTGCCTAGAAAGGTATCTGTTGGTGGTGTGAAGGCCAGAGCTTTCCTAGGGTTTCATGGCAAACTAGGAAAGGTAAATGCCAAGAAGGGTTCATCCAATGTGAAGTATAACCAGTGGAAAGCTCTCCACAATGCCATCAAAGATCATGGTCTTGAAGGTACATCAAGAAACAAAAAGGCAGAGGTATGGGAATCACTAGACAAAGTATTTTCCTACTGTGATAAGACATCCTGGGGCAAAAATGATCTGCCAAATTTCAAGAAAGTGCTCAATAACTTCAGAAGTGCAATGAAAGATGCTTGGGATCAGGAATTCACACATTACATGGTAAGTTTTTTATTTATTTTCTGACCTTTTTAATATGTACATACTTTTAGTTTGGAAGCATATGATTAATCTCATACTTACTAATTATTGACACACTTTTACTTTGCCAGCATATAATTTACAATCACACTCCCTGGTTTGTAAAGAGATGGGGCTCCCTGTCCATATGGTCTACACAAGGCATGGAGAAATCCCATTATCAAGCAAGAACCAAGTTTTTCAAGCATACAAGACATGGAGGAGGTGCAGTGAAGGCCAACAGCTTGCTTGAGGTTTTCCAATGGTTCTGTAGACAAATATGGCATAGAACCAGATCAAAAATGACAAAGAAAGCACTACTGAACTCAGATTTAGCAAATGCCTTACACAGGAACAAGCAGAAAAGACAAAATTCATATAATAGTTCATCTGCAAATGAAAAATTCTTACAATGGCTAGCTACAAGAGAGAGACAAGGTAGAAAGTGGGCCAAAGTACAGGTTTGAGCAAAGTCAGTCTTTGATGAAGGTACATCAACTTCACCCCTAAACTTCAGAAACTTCTGCTTATTGTAGCCTATCATTTGTCTCTTGAGGTCCCCAGAGTGGGCAAGCACAGAGGATGCCATTGTTGCAAAATAACCAGCTCTAGAACCAGTAAGGCCAGGGAAGAATCCAAAAAATCTGATGGCTTCCTCCTTTTCCACCAATATTAACTTCTCTAACCCTGGAGGAAGCTGATATGAACCAACAACCTTTGCAAGTGCTTTAATTGCAAGCATTGGCAGCAATGGTTCTCTTGTAAACTTGTTATGGAATATAATGACAGTCTCTTTGTTGAGCTTCCCAATAAAGTGTCCCAAGCTCTGGTTCCTTCCTAAATTTAAGGGTCTGGAACCCTTCCCCCTGCCAAAGAATTTGTCTGTGTCCAGTATTTCAATCTGCAAAAATATGTCTTGGTTAATTGTTCAGCACATTAATAAGACAGGGCAAAATGGTCATTAACATACCTTAGGAGACTCATCCTCCTCAAACAAGGCAGGTTCCCATATATCAATGCATCTAGTTGGCCTTACTTCATAATCTCTGGTCTTTTCCTCTCCCATATGCTCTATTTTAAGCCTTTTCTGGATCTCATTGAACTCCTCTTCAGAAGGTACACCCTGTTGCTCATATCTCAGAACAATGTCCTACACATGCTTTCCAACACTTGAGCTGTCAATAAAATTTTCTGCCTCTGTGTCCAAGACTGCTAAGGGGCAAGGTGAGTAATCAATAAATCCTATGTCATTAGATCCCCACTCAGCCAAAACTGCCAAAGCATAATCTTCCCTTAGATCAAAAAGATGTTGAATGTCATTCAGCAAAACATATTCCTTTTTGTTAACTTTGTATGTGGGAAATGTTGATGTGCAATGAAAAGGATCAACATTTTCATCCTCAATGTCAACATTCTCCACTTTAGTGATGTTTTCTGCTTTAAATTTTGCAATGTCCAGCATCTCAGTGCTTTGTAGCTTCTCTTCCTCTTCATGGAACTCCATCTCTATCTCCTCTTTCTCCTGGTCCTCCTCAGCCTGGGAAATCTGCTTTGGAATCTCTTTGCCCTCTGGTGTTGGGAGTACACTGAAGAAAATGATAAGTCCAAGGTCATAATCTACCAACTGGCAATGCATATTACCATGAAATTTGCAAGGCTTTATGATCTTTTGCCAGTCTGGATGAAGGCTTGACCACTTCTTTGCAATACCTGTCCTTGACAAGCTACCTGCTTTGCATATATCAACAAAATGAACAAGATTGTCAAGCTTGTGATCTCTGATCAATTCTGTATATATCTCTTTCAAGTCACTAATTTGTGTAGAGAAGCCATCCACAAGTGCTTGAAGATCAAAGGCAGCATTAAAAATCTGTTTAACACTTTGAAATCTTGTAAGTTCATTAACTTTGTAAAGAAAAGACATCAGCCTGTCATCAGCGGTCTCTTGTATATCCTCTGTATCCATTATGACAATCCACAAATGCTCAGCTGAAAAAGAGAAAAGAGAAGTCTATCAAGACATTAACCACCCTTCTTTATATCAAGTCTACAAACAAATTAAAAGCATAAAATTGTCAAGCAAATTAAGCGCACAAATTAAGCGCAAGCAAAAAAGAATTACATAAAATTGTCACATGCTAAGTTTGTCACTTGCTATGCGAACTGTGAGGGGTTAAGAGAAACTCGGCACTCACTAACTACGCGCACGGAGTGACACTTGGTATGCGATTTCCTATTGCTAGGAAGAGGTCGACGGCTCCCAAAATCGCGCACGGGGTGTCGCGGTGTGTCGCTTGGAGGGTTGGAGGCTTAATTTCGAAGCCTTGTGAATGACAATAAGCGAAAAAACGGGTTGGGTAGGTTCTTTTTATGGCCAAAACCGCCGCCTCGGGGGGTGTGCAAATCGGTTGCCACGTCGAAGTGTGGTCCAACGGCTAGTATGCGCCTAGGGACTTGCGCAAAGCACCCTATATAAACCTCCTCAGAGCCCAAACTAAGCGCATTTTGAAGGAGGTTCTACCCGGTTCTTGCACTTCCACAACCCAAAATTTTGAGCGCTTTGACCATCACCCCGTGCGCGATATTTGTAAGTGTGAAGACTTTGCCTCCTTTGTCATTTTGCGTACGGAGTATCAAAGCAATGTGTTCCACTATGTCCACAAGTGTGATCATGTTTACGATGTGTACTGCAATGTGTGCCACTAGTGTGAGGACTGTGCTCCCTTTGTCATTTCGCGTACGAAGTGTCACCGCAATGTGTTTACGATGTGTACCGGAATGTGTGCCACTATGTCCACAAGGAGAAGTTTACCATGCATACAATGTGTGCCTCTGTGTACCGCTTCGCACTCCGTCACCCCGTGCGCGATCATCGAAAGTGTGAGGACATTGGTCCCTTTATGATTTCGCGTACGGGGTGTCACCGCAATGTGTTCCACTATGTATGGAAATGTGTGCCACTATGTCGAAAAGGAGGAGTTTACTTTGATAAAGTAATAATAAAAATTAAATATACATCGTTTACTTTTTTTACTAATGTTTGTTGTGTAACAATCATTCCTATCCCTTTTGAAGATGGCAAGGACCAAGAAGACTGCAAGGAAGGTTGATAAGCCTCTATCCAAAGATGAAGAAGAAGCTCAGCCTAGCAAAGCTTCAGCTGGTACTTCCAAACCAAAGAAGAGCACATCTCAGAGGAAGGACCCTAAACCAATCACACCTGACCCTCAACCAAGCAAAAGAAAAAATACACATCAGAGGAAAGCTTCCAAGCCACTGCAGCTTAAGCCTCTCCTTACAAAGAGAAAGTTCAAGCAGGGGGTCAAATGTCTAAGAGAGATAAGGAAGGCCATAAAGGCCATCAATCTTGCAATTCCCAAACTGCCCTTCCAAAGACTATGCAGACAAGTTGCAAAGGAGTACAAGATTGACATGAGGTGGACTAGAACTGCATTGGCATGTATCCAGGAGGCTTCTGAGGACTTTATGATTGAGATTTTCCAAGATGCCTATATCTGTGCAGCTCATGCCCATAGGGTTACTTTGATGGACAAAGACATGATCACTCTCAGGAGGCTGAGATACAGGTTTTCAAGAATGTTGGAGCCTGTCCCTATGAATGATATTAAGGCCATTAATATTCTCAACATTCCTCCATGGAGGAAGCACAAGGAGCCTGAAGTAGGAGTAGTTGATATTACTGAAGAAGAGGAAAAGGAAAGGAAAAAGAGAGCAAAGGAAGACAAGGAAATTGCAGAGAGAAAGGAGCTTGACCTGTTGGAACCTCAGCTAGTGCCCCTCTTGAGGAGTGTCAATCCTACTGGTTTTGTTGTCACTCTATTCAGTGAGGAGGATCCTAGGGAGGATTACAATTCACTTGACTCTGAGACCTTGGAAATTCTCAAGGACTGGACCAAGGAGATGAATTCTCCACTCCTTATCACATGCCTCAGGTTGTTTTTGTTTTCCTCTGTATTTTTGTTTATAGCAAGAACTCTTTATATAACAATATCTTGTACCAGGTTAATGATGCATACATATGAGCCAGACCTTCAACAAAAGGTGGAATTTTTAGACCCTTCTATCTCCCACTTTCTCAGGACAGAGACAAATATTAGAGAGCTCACAAAGTGGTTGACTCATGTGGACTTGGAAATCTGTGAAATTTTCTTGATTCCTTATCATGAGAGGTAAGTTTCCTACCTACACCTTGTGAAGAGAATTTACTAATTCATGTTAGAAGGCTAACTGAGGCTTGTTTTTATAGCTCACATTGGAGTTTAATTGCAATTGATATTGTGAAAAGAAAATGCTACTTTGTCAATTCTCTTGCTGGAGTACATGGTCAAGCAAAATTGTAAGTATAGTAGCAGACACAGTTTGTAAACCACAAGCAGAACCTCAAGCACATACTTTTAATAAAGAATTTTGGACAGTGCTGCTACAAGATTTATAGAGACACTGGAGAATTGTCCACCCATGCCAAAGATGCTGACTGAAATCCAATTTTCAGTTGTGAAGGTTGGAATTCTTTATGCTTTGTTCACTTCAATGGATTATCCTCAAATATTTTTTCCCATAAATACATGTAATGAGTTGCAGGTTCCAATCCAGCCTAAAAGCCATTCATGTGGATGGAGGGTAGTGACAAATGCCAAGCTCCTCTTGGACTTCATATACTGCAATGACAATCAGAATATAGAAGTATAGCATATTTCATATTTGCCAGCTGTATTTTTTCTCATTTTATTGTTCCTAAAACTTGCTTTCTATTGCCTTGTATAGATCAACAGAGAGTGCTATAGTGAGAACAATGTATGGTTGACAAGAGCAAAGATTATCAAGTATATGATTGAAGCAAATGGACAACTGCAAGAGGTATTTAAAGATGATGATGTTGAAGAGAAGGGGAAAGCAAAGCTAGAAAAGGCAAAGGGGAAAGAAAAACTAGAAGAGGAAAAGGGAAGTGAAGAGGAAGAAGAGAGTGGTGAGCAGGAAAAGGCAAGTGAAGAGATGGATGATAAGAGAAAGAGGAAGCAGCCCTCAAGCCCTCCTGCCAAAGAGCCCACAAGAAAATCTCCCAGGACAAAAGAGCCCACTGCAAAAGCACCAACCCCATTAAGGAATTCCCCTAAGGACAGGAAAACTCCTGGCAGAAAACTATTCTAGCTTTTTGTAGCCCACTCTAATTGTAGCCCACTTGTATCAAGCTTCCCACTTGTATCCAATTGTCTATTCTATAGCCCACTTGTATCCAATTGTCTATTCTATGTAATTGCAAATATTTGAAATTGAATACATTTTGATCACCTTGTTTTAAGACTCTGTTACAAAATCAAATCATTGATGTTTGGAAAATTTGCATTTCAATAACAAAATAAAGATCCTTTTAGATCTTTATTTCAATAAGATCCTTGCAGGTCATGTGATACAAAACAAGATCCTTGCAGGTCATGTGTTACAAAATTGCCTTGAAGGATGTTTAAGGCACCAAATGTACAATGCCATCCAAGATGTCCTTGCAATGTAGCCTCTTTTCATTCCTTTTTGATACCTACAAAAACAGTGCAAGTTAAATAAAGAACCAATAAGAGAACAAGAGACTTTTAGGGATAACAATTACCTTTCCACCATTTATTTGAAAGCAGAATGTTGTGGGCAGTTC
Organism: Adiantum capillus-veneris; assembly: GCF_014529385.1. Taxonomy (NCBI): domain Eukaryota; kingdom Viridiplantae; phylum Streptophyta; class Polypodiopsida; order Polypodiales; family Pteridaceae; genus Adiantum; species Adiantum capillus-veneris. The sequence goes on along the minus strand of NC_140948.1, from coordinate 12,507,035 downwards.
AATTTCATCATTTTGCAGGTCCAATCTCAATTGATGTAAGCTACACATGCCTCTTATCTTTACAATTGACAGATGCTCATTGTTTATCCATATATCAATGTCTTCTATTGGGCTATCAATGAAGTCCTCCATGTCTTGATCAAGTGGAGTTAGTTGACCACCAACATAGTGCCATCTTCTGTAATAAAATGACATAATGAAGTTTTGTGTCCCTAGTATCATGTATTTGCAAGCAATTGATCCAGCTTGCACATTACAAGTGATTCCATTCACTGTTTTGGTGTTCCAACCCTCATCCACAAATTCAAGTACATTTGCTGAGTCTAAAGTCTTCACTGAAAACATTGTTCTAGATTTTCTGACTTCAGCATTAGAGAAGAAGTCTACAAAAACTGTAATGGGCATGAATATAGAAATTCTACTCTGTTTGCTTGCTATGTTTTCTTTCAAACACTTTTGAATCTCACAAAACAGTTTGCACCTGTAGCCCTCACTTGTATTTGAGCTAGGGAGTGACCATTCTCCACTTTTGAAATCAGGCAAGTCTAGTTTGGTTGTGGCTCCAAGTTCTCCAGTCCTTCTAGGTGGAACATAATAATGGTCAAAGAAGAATATTCCATTCTCTGCCAGTGAACCCTTAGTCCTTCCCTTGTATATTTCTTCACCAATTGATCCATGACACACATCCAGAATATTTATAACATATTCTATTGGCTGCCATTCCATAATGTTTGAAGGATACAAATCTGTACAACAAATAACCTTATACAACATGCATTAAAAATAAGGATTTAAGTTAAGAGACTTACAGTTTGGTCTATGTAATGGCAAAGCAGAACTCTCTGAGTCAATATGCAGATCTTTATGCATGTACACATGCTGCACCAACACCTCTTTGATTGATTTTTTGTTGTCGCCAAAGCTGCAATCTTTAACAATACCCTTCCATCCCGCCAAGAAAGAGTTTTTGGTGGAAGACTTTATTCTCTTGTTCTGTTGCATCAGTATCCACGTTCCTTTGTGTATAGTTATTGGAATCCATTCTCCATTTTGATCAGTCGTGTTGTAAGTGACAATGGCTTCAATGGAAGTTCTTGGTCGTTTTGATCGTGATGAAGATTCCATGGTGAAAAAAGAAATGAGCAAAGAAGTTTAGCCTGAGTTCAAGAGAAGAATAAGCAGAATGTGCAAAAAACGGTTCAAATCTGGAAAAGATCATGAGATAGAATCCAAACGTTGTTTTATGATGACGACGTGCAAAATGAAAACAAAATAGTATGAGAAGTACGTCTTTCTAAAAGCGACAGCTATTGAATGCCTTTGCACTTTTACTTGTTTACATTGCTATTTACCAGCTCAAAGTTGCGGTAAAGATAGAATATTTGCTTTTTTTGTGAGTTTTCAAAAATAGAGGTTCCGTAACGGAAGCTCTTCAACCATTGGTTGGGACCACTCTCTCTCTACACGCTAAAAGGCACAAAAATGACCTCAAAATTCCCCTAATGGTGCGGGAGGGGACCAGCCACACGAAGTGGAGACTGGTCACTGCTACAGAGTGAGTGAGGGAGACTCTAAGTCCTACCTTTCTTGTAAGATTGAGGTCACGCACTTGTAAGCTATCTTGTTGCTGATGCAGCTAGCCCAAATCAACATAGCTACAAAAAGAGTTGTATAGTTCAGATAAAACAAATAATTGGTAGTTATTTCACAAGGTAATTGATAACTATGCATTGTCAACAATTTCACACTCCTCTACCTGCATGGTTATGCTGACGAAATGTTCATTCTCGTGTTCTTAAAGATGAAGCCTTCCTCAAGCTAACTCTGCTGCCAAAAATTTGCAAACACAATTACCTTCATGTATCATAGGCTTTTTTTTCTTTGGAATCAGCAAAAAATTGGGTTCCCTAATGAAATCATGAAATTTTTATCAATGAGACCAACACAAACAAAACCGCATAAGTCTCTGAAGACTAATTTCCAATCGTCATACGAAATGACTATGCCTGAAAAAACTCTTTAACACTAGATTGGTAACACGACTGTCATGAAAATTGATTTCTAACCTTCTAAAGTATTTTCCATCTTAATTTGGCCATTTAAATTCAAAAAAAAATAAACGAGAACAAGTGAAGTTGATTAAACTGCTTATGGACCAGCACGGTAAAAGGCTTGGGGAGAAGTCTATAAAAGAGCAAGAGAAAGAGAAGGGGGGCCAGACGGGCTATTTCAAGAAAGGAAAGTCGAGGCAAGTGTTTAAATATGCATAAGCTGCATTTTGGGTGTTCACTTCTGATTACACAAGTGGTAAGCATTCCTTTTAAAGTTTATTACCAAGTTTTGTATCTACTAACATATTATGGCGGAAGGGTTCCTATGCCAGGTGTCAAATCTTGCGACCTGAAGGCGTAGGACCAAAAAACCTAGCGCTGCTGACGGCTCTACTAGCGTTCAAAAAAAACTTTACTACCTGCGAATTAACCAGCGCTAGTGGCGGCTCTGCACGCGTTCAAGTACATTGAAGTACATACTACAGCGAGACGGCTGGCCTAATATTCTTTGCTCTCAGTGAAGTACATACTACAACCTCATTAGCTCAGTCATTCCCTGCTCTCCGTGAAGTACGAGAGAGAGAGAGAGAGAGAGAGAGAGAGAGAGAGAGAGAGAGAGAGAGAGAGAGAGAGAGAGAGAGAGAGAGAGAGAGAGAGAAGAAGAAGAAGAAGAAGAAGACGCAGGAGGACTGTAACATTTAATGGCCTAAAAACTTGTGTGTAGCGGAAATTAGCATGAACATAGTGGGCATTTCATTAGAATAGATTCCTAATGAGAATTACAAGAGTGCTTGAGTGGAGAGAGCAACAAAAAGCATAACACCTAGTTAGATAGCATGAACGATACTTTCAAAAGAGAGAGAAATTAAGCTATTGACAACAGTTGAGGACCGGATTTTCATGGAGATGGTCCCCCCTCCAAAAGGCTTTGTATTATGGTTTCTCCCATCAAGAGAGACATTGTAAAGACTAGCTAGTGCAATGAAGATGAAAGCTTCATGCACTAAGCAAAACACATATCAAACACAACATCAATTATCCCCGGTCTCAGACCCAAGACCTCACACACCTTCGAAGATGGTGAGAGCTAGCAGGGTATGAGAGTAGATTGAGAGGAAGTAGGAGAATTCTTACGAGAAAGATGTACATCTCATCACATAATCACTCATATTAGCATAGCTTAACTTAGTAATTATCATGGTAGAGGAGATGAGTATGCATTGAAGCTTGGCTCTTGGTTGGATTTGCATCACAAAGCCAAGAGTTCTTGGTGTAGGCCTCCCTTCTCACAAGCTTAGAGTAGGTGGTAAGCTTTCCATTAAAGCTTGAGAAGGAGAGAGAGTCTTCTTTACTTCACACATGAGATTGTGTGAGTGTGTGTGTGATAATGCCTTGGAAAAATCGGCCCCCTCTCTCTCTTGGGCGACCCCTCTTGCTATTTGCTCTTGCTATCCTCTCATTGGACCTCCCTAGGGCTAGCCAATGACAATTAAGCAGCATAAGTGATAGCCTTCTGACATGTGTCCCCCTTCCCCTTTTGTGAGAGCTTTAGGTAATTTAATAACTCAACTAAACTCTCATTGGACCCCTTTGCCTCCTGGCCAATAGGAATCAGGCAAGCCATTGGGCTGCTGAATGCTCATTGGATCCCTTGGGAGACTGTCCAATAGTCTTCTAGAGGACTTAATTCTCATTGGTTCTTTTATTAAGTGTTTTTAAATTAATTAAACTAGGTTTACTCTAGCCTAATTCTCATTGGTCCACCTCCAAGGCCATCCAATAGGAATTGAGCACACCTTGTGGGCATTTGGCCCAGGGAGCTGACATGTGTCCCTCATTCCCTTTGTGTAAAGGGAGCTTGTGTGTGTGTGTGTGTGTGGATTTCTCTCTCATCCCCTACAAGCAAGGCTCGCCCCCTCCTAAGTAGGGATTTGTAAAGACTTTTTTGACACACACAAAGCATCCAATTCCCCCATGGTTGACCTTTGGACACAACCTTTGAATTTTGGAACCTTAGCATTTTGGAAGTCTTAATGGGCTAAACCTTAGGGTCTTTTTAGCATATTGTTTCACATGGCTCTTTTGCAGATGGCCCCCCCTTTGGATCCCTATTTTCCCTCCTTTGGATCCCTATTGTGGCCGGTCTGCTAGCTTAACCAATATTCTACCTTTTTCTCCCCTGGCACTTCCCCATATTAAATGATCAGTTTAACATGAGAAAATCATTTAGAAGAATTAGATCTTGATTATTATGACATTACCTCTCTCTTGAAATCATAGTCGTCCTCGACTATGGTGTAGAGAAGATAAAGCATATTCATGAGTCCTTTTCTTAGCGGGTAGAGGATCCCTATGTTACCCTACGACATCATTCCACAATGGATGACTAGTCCATTTGGTGCTTGAGAGCCTGAGGCCGCTGCCGCAAGCATGTCTGCACATTAGTCCTATCAATCTTCCATAGTAGAGTGACAAGCTCTACTTGGTGTTTGGGAGACGTCGTCTCTGCAAACTTGATCTAAGCATGCATACTACTTCATTTTTGTGCACAATAAAGAAAAGAGAGTCTTATAAGACAAAAACTTTGTTCATTTTTAACATTTTGTGCATTTGCTTACTCTTGGGAAGCATTGTAAGCATTGAAAAGGTTTAGGTTATCATTTAATTGTATGCCTTGCATCCATCTAGCATCTTCAAAAGGATAATTCTTAAACTTAATAAGATATCGTTGGATAGTCTTACCGCCTCTTAGTACCTTGTCTTCATGTCGGAGAATGGACTCGGGCTGCAGCACCTCTTCTTGGTCCTCGATCTCCGGTGGGTCTTCAATAGTTGGTTCTTGAGGTGGCTCTCCTTTGTAAGGCTTTTATAGGCTCACATGGAAAGCATTGTGTATGAGCCAATGATTGGGCAACTTGAGTTGATAGGCCATCTCATTGATTGGCCTAAGAATCTGGAAGGGACCATAGTACCTTTTTGCTAGTTTCGCATAGTACTTTTGGTGTCCCGTAGGATTCTTGCCCGTCGTGTGCCTTAATTGAGCCTTGGGAAACTTTAATAAGACCCAATCATTTTCTTTAAAGGCTTGGGCTCTTTTGTGCTTGTCAGTAGCAGCCTTTTGCCTTTGTTGTGAGATAGAGATAGCATCCTTAATCTTTTTAAAAGATTCTTGTAGGTCTCGGCTATACTCATCTGCAGCGAAGATCTTCCCATGTTCCTTAAGTAGCAAGGGACTTTTTGATCTTCCCTCAATTACCTCGAAAGGTGCTTTTCCCGTGGAAGTATGTACACTGTTATTGTAAGCATACTCCACTAAGGGTAAGTTCTTCTCCCATTGGGATCTTTGATCTACTTCCGTTACATAGGCTTTTAGTAGATCGAGAATTTTTAGGTTAGCTATTTCACTTTGGCCATCCGTTTGTGGATGATAGGCCAAAGAGAAGTTTAGCCTTGTCCCTAAATTCTCAAAGAGACCCTTCCAGAAATTACTGGTCATTCTAGGATCTCTATCCGACACTATGGACATTGGCAAGCCATGGTACTTGAAAATTTGTGAAATGAAGAGGGTTGCCATTTGGTGGGCTTTGATAGTCTTTTTGACAGGTATAAAATGAGCTTGTTTACTGAACCTGTCTACTATCGTCCATATTCCCGTATTCCCATGGATAGACTTAGGCAATCCAAAGATAAAATCCATGATATGCTCTCCCATGGTGAATTAGGGATTGGCAAGGGTTGAAGCAATCCAAGTTGCTTCCCTCTATCAAATTTTGTCTTTTGGCATACCACACATTTAGAAACATACTCTTGTATGTTCACTTTCATGGTAGGCCAATAGAAATATGTTTCAATTCCCTTTAAGCTAGATTGAATCCCTCTATGCCCCACATAAGGAGGAGCATGAGATTCATACATTACATTCTCACGTAGTGAGTTAGTAACGCATAGTCTATTGCCATAGAGAAGATAACCATCTTGTAAAGTAAATGGTTCTTCTTTCTTCCCTAATGCAAGGGCTGAAATCACATCTCTAAAATCGGGATCAATAGCATACTCATCTATCATTGAAGATAGATCATTGTGAGTTGCAATGGAAACTGCATTCACTCTCGGCCGTCCTGAGAGTGCATCAGCTACTTGATTATGCTTGCCAGCAATGTGAGCAATATGAAAATGAAATTGCGAAAGGAAATTTTCCCACCTCATTTGTTTGTCGGAGAGCTTGGTCTGCATCATGAAGTACTTAAGACTTTGGTGATCCGTTCGTAGAATGAAAGGAGTCCCCAATAAATAGTGCTTCGAATTCCATGAGTCTAAGGCATGTAGAACTGCAAGGATTTCCTTTTCATATATGCCTAGAGCTTGCTCAACAAGGACGAGCCTTCGACTTTCATAGCCTATGGCGTGCCCTTCTTGGAGCAAAACAGCTCCAAGGCAATCACCACAAGCATCACATTGGACCTCAAATGGTTTTGAGAGATCCGGTAGTGTAAGCACAGATTGGGAGATGAGCTTTTCTTTAAGATTTTTGAAAGCATTGTTCTCCTTAGCAGACCATGTGTACCTAACTCTTTTCTTTGTTAGGTCATGTAATGGTCCCGCAATCTGTGAGAAATTTTCTATGAAGCGTCTATAGTATGCACACATACCTATAAATCTTCTTAGTTCATGAAGATTCTTTGGTTTAGGCCATCCTTTTATTACCTCTAACTTTGATGGATCCATTTGGATGCCATCTTGAGAGATAATGTGACCTAAATACTGAATCTCTTGCAAGAAAAATTCACTTTTCTTTCGATTAACATAAAGTTTATTCTCTCTTAAAACTTGAAATATTACCTGGAGGTGTTGCTTGTGTTCGTCTACTGAATTAGAGTAGATGATAATATCATCAAAGAACACTCTAGTGAAGGTTCGATGAGGCCTGAACATCTTCTCCATCAAGCGGTTGAATGTGGCTGGTGCATTGGTCAAGCCAAAAGGCATGACAATGTATTCGTAAAGACCAAATGTGGTGCGAAATGCGGTCTTCACAATATCTTGATCAACTATCCTTATTTGGTGATAGCCACTTTTTAGGTCAATCCTACTGAAGTAGGTCGATCCTTGTAGCTTATCAAATAGGTCTTCTACCCGTGGAACGGGAAACCTATTCTTGATAGTGATCCTATTTAGTGCTCTATAGTCAACACACATACGATATGTGCCGTCTTTCTTTTGCACTAATAGCACAGGTGGGAAAAATGGAGATAAGCTAGGCCTAACCATGCCCTTCTCAACTAACTCATGCACTTGCCGCATAATCTACTCTTGTTGAGCTTGATAAACTCTATAAGGAGGTTTGTTAGGTGGTGAACTTCCTGAAGAAGTTCAATTGCATGGTTATCATTACCTCGTTTAGGAGGTAGCTCACAAGGGATGTCGTCAATAAAAACATCTTGAAACCCCTTGAGAAAATTGGATAACTCTAATTCCTTTTGGTTGCTTTTATTTTCTTTTGCTAAAGCATTAGGTTCATTTTGAGAATCTTTAACAAAAATCATGTACACGGAAAGAGAGCTCTTTATTGACTTGTTGAAAGCTGGTGTATGTACAATGGGGATAGTGTTACCCATTTCCTTAGCATCTATATACATGTCTTTTTCCCTGAACTTAAAGGAGATTCTCCTTTCAGGGAATTGAACATTGGCAGCCAGGCGGTCAAACCATGGTGCCCCTAGGATTACATCCTCGTGCTTGAGAGGAGAGATAAAGAAGTCCTCTTTGTCCACATAGCTTTGGACATGAAGTCTCAATTTCCTGATTAAGGGAGTGACTGAAGCTTCTTGCCCCTTGAAAGCATGTCTGCGGTGGGTAGGACATCTCCCATCTCGTAGGCTTGTATGCCTAGCTTAGTGGCCAACTCTATAGATATAAAATTGTGAGTAGAACCAGGATCAAAGAGAATAAAAGCATCATGTTCTCTTACCTTTCCCCAAGCATGGCATAGAGGAGATCCTTTGCGGTGAGTTTGGTGAGTCTCCTCCTCTTGGATTTCAACCAAGGTAGCTCTAGGAGGATCTTGGCAGTTTTTCTTTTGGGGACAAGCGCGGTACGCATGCCCTTGTTCGCCGCACTTGAAACTCCGGTTATCCTTGCGATAACACTCAAGCTCTTCAAGAGAGAGTTTGTTTTTACCTTTGTATACTCCCTTCTCTTTAGCTTTGTTGGAGTTGCCCTTAGGAGACTTTTGGACATTGTCCTTCCCCTTGGCTCGTTGGAACCCTTGTTTTCCGTGGGCTTATTATTTCTTTTAGCCCCCGTTTGGAAATTGATTCGAGAGGCCACCATAGTATGGTGTATTACCGCCGATATGGTATGTGGCCTTTGGGAGTTGACATACTCCACCATTTCTTCGGTTAAGCCCGCACAAAATTGTTGCTTTTGAGAGAGAGAGAGAGAGAGAGAGAGAGAGAGAGAGAGAGAGAGAGAGAGAGAGAGAGAGTACAAACATAAACAAAAACGCACACACATACATAAACAAAAAATGCACACACACATTGAGAGAGGAAAAGAGAGAGAGAGCATGCATAAACAAAAAACGCACGCATTGAGAGAGGAAAAGAGAGAGAGAACATGCATAAACAAAAAACGCACACATTGAGAGAGGAAAAGAGAGAGAAAACATGCATACGATCCAAAAAACGCACACACATTGAGAGAGAAAGAGAGAGAAACTAATTTAACGTCGTAGAAAACTAATTAAAATTAAAAGACCTAAAGATCTAGCTGACGAGGAGTTGAACTCAAGACCTATTATTCAAGAGGGAAATGGCATAATCAATCTATCATACTTGGCATGGGTGATAGAAAGGTTATACCATTTATCTCTTTTTATTGGCACACACATCCACACACGCGCACACACACAAGAAGAAGAGAGTTATAACGTCGTAGGAAACTATCCTAAAAGACGTTAAAGATTAGGTTAGATGTAGACTTACGTTAAATTAGATTTAGGTTTATTTAAGTTAAATTAGATTAGATTTAGGTTTATTTTTAACTAGATTTATGTTTATTTACGCTAGATTTAGATTTACGTTATATTAGATTAGATTTAGGTCTCCATAGACTGCGATGCCTGCATGAAGCGGGTGAAGAAAGCCCTCAATGGAATATAGGGTATTGCTGCCTTCACTCATGGTGGGCTCCGTCGATCCAAAAGTACTGGTGAAATGTCTTCAGAAGATAGGGAAGAAGGTGGATCTTCAGGGCGGCAAGAGTCACTACATCCCCGACACAATGACCATCTAGACAACCTCTAGTCATTCAACAACAACTTCAAAGTTAGTAACAAGAGCAAGAACGGTCTAAAGGGCCAATTGCTGTCGTCAGATGTGGATGGAGATGAGGCAGCGTCACCACCGGAAGTTAACTCTCACATCTTTAGTGATGAGAATGCCAACTCTTGCCGAGTTATGTGAAAAATTATGTGTTAAATCAGTTTTAAGGTTCTTATAATCCCTGTTAGTTTAGCTCTTTGTTTTTAATATAACATAATTTACGTTAGATTTAGATTTATGTTATATTAGATTAGACTTAGGTTTATTTAGGTTTACCCACACACACACACACACACACAAGAAGAAGAGAGTTTTAACGTCGTAGGAAACTATCCCAAAAGACGTTAAAGATTAGGTTAGATGTAGACTTACGTTAAATTAGATTTAGGTTTATTTTTAGTTAGATTTAAGTTTATTTAGATTTACGCTTATTTACATTAGATCGAGTCTACGCAAGAATTACTTACAGTTTAGGGTTTAGAGTTAGACGAACAGTGAAAAGATTTACTGTGAAAAGATGTTAAGATGATGTGAAGTGCTACAGCTAGAGAAGAGGCAAAGGGCTTTTGTCCACTACATGCAGTATCATGTAGACGTGGGTGTGTAGATTTCTTCTACCCACAAATATAGGTATTGACCAATAAAGATGTGATTATAACCCGGTGGTTCTGATCTCCATGCACCTCTAGACCGAGGTGTGCGGGGATTGGACATGACTAGAGAATGTGAGGTAAAGAGAGAGAGAGAGAGAGAGAGAGAGAGAGAGAGAGAGATAAGACGAAGAATGCCAATAGAATATTAAATTTGTTGTCCAGGTTATAAGATTTTTATCCTCATTATGAGTAGTGACGAGGATGTGGGACCGTCCAACCGAAACACCTATCTCTCAACGAGGGTCTTATGTCCTTGTAATCAATGCAAGCATGCTGTGCGACGGACAAGACGTGTTTCTTTGCAGCACGTTCGCGAATTTGGCGAGTTCGATCCATCTATTATAGATCGAGTTGTTGCCAATTATAACTCGTCGGACTCTGACGCTGGCCAACAAGCAGCAATCTTGCAACCCAATAGACGTGTTCGCAGGCGCTTTGGTCAAGCAGCATATGTGAGGCCACAAGATGTAGCCTCTGACAGCTCGGGGGATGATCATGCAAAGCACATTCCCAACGAGGCAATGTTTGAGCCCGAGATTGATGAAATGATCGAGACGATCATGGATTCAGAAAGGCTTATCTATGATGATATGAAAAGTGAAGCCGATACGCCATTGTATAATGGAGCACGTATGTCTAGATTGAAAGCACTCCTGGTTCTTCTCAACATGCAGGCAAAGTTTGGATGGAGTGACACTAGCATCACAACGCTTTTCAGGTGATCTATTACAATTAGTTTACTTTAATAGAACTCTAAATGTATAATGATCTGATAGATTTTTACACGACTGTATCGTATTTTTATGTTGTGTAGATTGCTTAAAGAGCACATACTACCAGCTGACAATGTGATGCCAGATTCCCGAGATGAAGCAAGAAAGATTTTGCGAAACTTAGGGATGGATTACAATTCTATCCACGCTTGTCCTAATGACTGCATTCTTTTCAGAGGGGAATACATAGACATGGAGAAGTGTCCGAAATGTGATTCCGAAAGATATCGAGTAGATCTCCACGGGACAAAAATTCCACAAAAGGTTTTGCGACATTTTCCTCTGCTTCCTCGCATCAAGCATTTCTTCGAATGTAAGTCCATGGCCGCCCTAGCATCATGGCATGAGGAGAATAAATCTTTGGATGGTGTGCTACGAATTCCTGCAGATTGCGCAGCCTGGAAACATATAGATGGAACATGGTCGGATTTTGCCAGGGAAGCTCGAAATTTGCGCTTAGGCCTGGCTATGGATGGCGTAAATCCATTTGGTCAAAGATCAACATCTTACAGTGTATGGCCCGTTGTCATCCTCAACTACAACATTCCCCCGTGGTTGACTACGAAGAAGGGGCACCTATGGCTAAGCTTGATTGTGCCAGGGCGATATAAAGTGGGGAATATGGATGTGTATCTTCGTCCACTATTGGAAGAGCTACAACAATTGTGGATTGGCATAGAGGTGGTGGATATGAGCCGACACACAGGACGACGAAATGCTTTGATCAGAGGCATTCTAATGTGGACCATGCATGACTATCCCGGGCTAACAGAATGCTCAGGTGATCTATTGACACTCCTCACTCAGACACTGTAAATCTTGTTTTTTCTCATAGTTGATCTATTATCATGTGTATACATGCAGGGCTTCAAACAAGCAGATACAGAGCATGTGTCACATGTGGACCTAGACTGAATGCACGTAGGGCACCCTCACTGAAGAAGCAAATCTACGAAGGTCATCAAGCGTATCTTCCAGAGAATCATGTGTTACGCGACGGCTTTTTGGGAAGAGAGCCACCAAGGATGTCTGCACAAGCATGGTTAGAGCAGAAGGAGATGTGCGATGACGGATTGCCTCCAGGGATGAAGAGACTATCTCTATGGTACGAGTTACCATACTGGCCCTGACTCATGATCAATCACTTGCTCGATCCAATGCACATATTCAAGAATGTGGGTAATCTACTATGGGACCATCTGACCGGCAAGAAAGATACTTTGGGAGCTAGAGTTGACCTTAGAAATGTGGATCGTATGGAGCAATATTGGCCGCAAACAGCGTCTGATGGATCGATAAAACTCCCTAAAGCACCATGGACTTTCACAGGATCCCAAGAACGCAAAGTAAAAGAGACCATTCGATCTTTGCGGACCCCCACTGGCGTAATGCACTCACTCCGAACGTGTTTTACTAAAGAAGGAAAGCTTACCGGTTAAGCAAGTGACTTTATTTATAAACGTTTGAACGGCCACTCATAATCTTTGTTCGTTATAGTATAAGTCATACACAGCAGCATGGTGTAAAGGTCGACATTTTAGGGTGGAACGAATCGACAAAAAGCGTTTTACTCAAGATTGTGGAATCATGGCAAAATTTGAACAGTCTAGTCGACGACGTTCCTCTGATGCAGATCCTGTGGTGGCGGAACTCACTTACTTCGGCACGCTGCAAGAGATTTTGAGGATCGATTACAGAGGATTTTTTGTCGACTTGTTCGACGTGCAATGGTTCAAGATAATCATGGAGGGTCGCAATGCTACTGTGCGTAGAGGAGAGTCTGGTTTTCTTGAGGTGGATTCTACTAAGAAATGGACTGACCTAAGAGACACTTTCGTACTACCCGAGCATTGTGAACAAGTAAGTATGTAAATAGTTAACATCCCCCTTTTACAAGTTATGTGCTTGAAAGCTCTCGTGTAAGTTATGTGGCTCTGGCAGGTAATATTTCATCCTACAAAGTCTACATCAAACTGGTGGTACGTCATAGAGGTAGCCCCTCGTAGTGCAAGGACGTATGAAGGCTACCATGTGCCAATCACAACGGCATCAATGGAGGAGATCAGAGAAGATGCTCAATCAGAAGCCGCTGCGGTGGTGCCAGACGAGCATCAAGATGCTACTACTCTATATGGGGTGCATGCAGAGGAGCTACAAAATGAAACAGAGGATATGTGTTTAAACGGAGAGCTCTATATAGATATAAGAAGTTATGCTGAGTTATGCGAGGATGAGAGAGAGATCTCTTAAAGCCACAAATATTGTATTTGAACAATTTTGCTCCGTGTTGTAAAAGCTCTGGCTCTCTAAGTACCTTCCATGGTGTATAACGCTCTTTTCTAATCGTGCTCACATCTTTTGATTGAAAATTCTGAGTTTTCGACTTGCCTCTTCTATCACTCAATTCATTGCGTCATTGTATTTATATGCGTCATTACGTCATTGTATTTAATGGTCTTTGCGTCATTGTCTACTCTATTCATTCAATATTAAGTTTAAATATTCGTGTGTTTAATGCAGGTATGGATGATGAGGAGTTTCTTTCTTCTTTGTCACCGCAGCAGAGACAGTGGTACATGGAGCGTCATCGCTCTGGCGCATCATCGCGCGTTCCTACTCCATCCGCATCTCCCTCTCTTTCAGAGCATTCGGCGCGCTCTGAAGCTTCGGCGTCGATGAGACGAGCTTCACACTCGTCTAGACACCGGTGCTCTAGTGGTGGCGGTGGCGGTTGTTGTGGGGATTCTGCCACCTATGCCTCCACACCGCCTCGTGTTCGACGAGGCTCTTTACCCTCCCCTTCTTTGCCCGCCCCCACACCAGCCACAGCATCGCCATCTACGCCAGGTTTTGCACGGCTGACTGTTCCTAGAAGCTACACACCTCTACCTACTCCGCCAGGAGCCACCCCACTCGACACTCCTCGCTTCGGGGCCCAGACGCCAGTGGAGATACCTGACGTCCGTACCCCCATCGACACGTCGCTAGAGACCCCTGCCGGGACACCCAGGTTCACGCGTCACCGGCCAGAGGGCTTGTCTTACTCCGTCGACTTCAGCGGCGGCATCATCATGGATGATGACGGCAAGAAGGTGATCTCGCGCATGCGTGGTCTTTGCTCTCAGCTGTTTAGACACTACATACTAAACAAATGGAGTGACGTACCAAGTGATTTAAAAAACAGAGTCATCAGCATACTTCATGATGAGTTTCCCGTTCCAACATGGGATCAGCGCTTTAATGAAGACCTGATGATGATTCGAATGCGCGAATACTGCAAACACAAGCATTCCGAAGTGCAAAAAGCAATCAAGAATGGGTGGAACAGGCCAGATTGGCTGGCCAAAGAAGATTGGAAGAATGCAAAGAAAGCAGCGCGCGAGAATCCCGACAAGTGGAAGCAACAAAAGGATGCAGCCAGAGCGCAAGTAGAGGTAGGGAGCTCGCACCACTTGGGGAGCGGTGGATGGGCATCATTTGAGGCCGATTTTGTAAGTGTTTTCGCATTGCTCTTTATGTTCGATAGTTTAGGGTTTATGAGTTTTTTAATTCTAACATAATGAAATCTTTGTATGTTTTGACAGTGGTCGATGACAGGACGTGATCCCACACCGTACGAGCGCGAGTACGCAGGCAGGAAGGGCTTAAACGGCCTGATGGACATTCTTAGTTCTCGCGGCGACATGGTTAGTATTAGGGTTTACTCTTTTCTATTTTTTGTATTGTTTTATAAATGTCGTTATATGTTTATACTTACTGAAAGCTGTCTTATTGTCTTTTTTGCAGAATCCGACAGATACGCCGCTTGGACGCGATGAGACGTCTGACTAGACGACGTCAGTTTAGCCGTAGCTAGATAGCATTAGTTTAGGGTTTCTCATAGCTTATGTATCATGAGACGGATTTTATACGTCTTTTTGAACCATGTATATTATTACATTTGTCACCGCAGTTCCTTTTGCCAATCAATTCTTTATGCATATGATGTTGTACAATTGTCATTATTACATTTGCCAATCAATTCATTTTGCCTATGATGTGCACAATTGTCAATTTTGCAAACAATGCGTCTTGTGGGTGACTATTTTGGGTCTATTATCTACCCTTGCACTTTTTTTAAAAAGTGAATCAAGTACAATATGGTTGATGGGTGGCAGGGCATTCAATGCCCTGTCACCAAAAAAAAAATTCTCTCGGGCGTCGCTATAACCGTCGCTATTTATGGCTCTGTAGCGTCGCTATAGCCATCTGTGTAAACGTCGCTATAACCGTCGCTATGAGCGTCTCTATATAGCGACGCTTATAGCGACACATTTAGCGACGCCTATAGCGACGCTCTCGTAGCGACGCTCTTAGCAACGGTTTTAGTGACGCCGGGGGTTATAAAAACCCAGTGTATTTCCGTCGCTAACAGCGTCACAAGAGCACACAACCTCTTGTAGTGCGCCGAGGTGGCGGGAGACTAACTTCTTTCTCGTTCCTTCGGTGGAAGCTCCTGAGTTCTCCTTTGGGAAGGAGATGCATCATCAGGAAGTAAATTCTTGAGCCCTTCGTATGTATTCTCTTCTTCTTCCCAAATCGGAGAGAGACCTCTTTTGCAAGTCTCACAAGGAGGCTTCCTAGGTGTTCTCTCGTCATGGTGGTGAGCTTGGAGAATCCCGTGAGCACGGAGCTGCCGTTGCACTTCACTTTGGAGAGATGGATTGCCCATGGCTTGTTGAAGCCTAGAAACAAGATAGTTAACAAGCATCGTAGCATCATTAGTAGCTTGCTCATTAGCAAAATCAAAGTTATCAACATTAATTTCACTCTCTTTATTATTGTCAGCCATTCTAACAAGTTTTAGGTGTAAACTTTTTAGGTGTACTTTGGCACTTCAAGCCCTAGTTGCTACTCCTCTTTACCCCTTTAGAAAAAGCACTCAAGCTATTGTACTCGTGGCTCGAATACCATTAATTGCAAGGAATAGAAGAGAGGGTCGTTCAACACCAAAACAGCACCGGCTGCTGTCAAGCTTCTAATAGCTCAATAGTGGTTAAGCCTTAGGCAAGCCCTGTAGGGCTCCACTATTAAGATCATATCTCTCGACGGTGATGCCCCGTTAACTGCACGAAGGCAGGCGCACTGCAAGGCTGAAAAATCCCTATTCTACTTACTCACAGGCAATTAATAATACCAACCATTTATAGCTAGCTTGAGGACCTCCCTTCTTGAGCAAGAAAAGAGAAACCTTGTGCTCTGATACCAATGTAACGTTTAATGGCCTAAAAACTTGTGTGTAGCGGAAATTAGCATGAACATAGTGGGCATTTCATCAGAATATATTCCTAAAGAGAATTACAAGAGTGCTTGGGTGGAGAGAGCAACAAAAAGCATAACACCTAGTTAGATAGCATGAACAATACTTTCAAAAGAGAGAGAAATTAAGCTATTGACAACAATTGAGGACCGGATTTTCATGGAGCCGGTCCCCCCTCCAAAAGGCTTTGTATTATGGTTTCTCCCATCAAGAGAGACATTGTACAATACAATTCTTTGTGTTCCTTCAAGACTAGCTAGTGCAATGAAGATGAAAGCTTCATGCACTAAGAAAAACACTTATCAAACACAACATCAATTATCCCCGGTCTCAGACCCAAGACCTCACACACCTTCGAAGATGGTGAGAGCTAGCAGGGTATGAGAGTAGATTGAGAGGAAGTAGGAGAATTCTTACGAGAAAGATGTACATCTCCTCACATAATCACTCATATTAGCATAGCTTAACTTAGTAATTATCATGTGTCCCCCTTCCCCTTTTGTGAGAGCTTTAGGTAATTTAATAATTCAACTAAACTCTCATTGGACCCCTTTGCCTCGTGGCTAATAGCAATCACGGAAGCCATTGGGCTGCTGAATGCTCATTGGACCCCTTGGGAGACTATCCAATAGTCTTCTAGAGGACTTAATTCTCATTGGTTCTTTTATTAAGTGTTTTTGAATTAATTAAACTAGGTTTACTCAAGCCTAATTCTCATTGGTCCACCTCCAAGGCCATCCAATAGAAATTGAGCACACCTTGTGGGCATCTGGCCTAGGGAGCTGACATGTGTCCCTCATTCCCTTTGTGTAAAGGGAGCTTGTGTGTGTGTGTGTAGCTTTCTCTCTCATCCCCTACAAGCAAGGCTCGCCCCCTCCTAAGTAGGGATTTGTAAAGACTTTTTTGACACACACAAGCCTCCAATTCCCCCATGGTTGACCTTTGGACACAACCTTTGAATTTTGGAACCTTAGTATTTTGGAAGTCTTAATGGGCTGAACCTTAGGGTCTTGTTAGCCCATTGTTGCACATGGCTCTTTTGCATATGGCCCCCCCTTTGGATCCCTATTTTCCCTCCTTTGGATCCCTAATGTGGCCCGTCTGCTAGCTTAAACAATATTCTAGCTTTTTCTCCCCTTGCACTTCCCCATATTAAATGATCAGTTTAACATGAGAAAATCATTTAGGAGAATTAGATATTGATTATTTTGACAAGGACTCGAGCTCCGCCTTGGTACGTATGCTCTGTCAGGGCCCCCCCCCGGCCTTGCTTGCATTTGTTGCGTTGGAGTCCAGCTCTCTCTCTCTCTCTCTCTCTCTCTCTCTCTCTCTCTCTCTCTCTCTCTCTCTCTCTCTCTCTCTCTCTCTCTCCGCCCGCCCCCCACCTTGCTTGCATGGATGTGGTTTACTTGTGTCCCGCTCTGCAAGCAAGTGGCCAGGCACTGCTGTAGTCGTCCCGCTGCAAACAAGTGGCCAGACAACCGCGCCTACAGGTCTCTCCTGGCCACGGCCAGGCACTGCAACAGACTTCATGTCCGCTCCTGCTCCCGCTAGGATTTGCTGCCCACTTTCTCTCCCTCCTGCTCCTGGTCATGACGTCCCGGAGGTCTCTCACGGTGTTGCTCCCGCTCCTGCTCTTGCCAGGCACACTGTAGTCTCTCACGGCGTTGCTACCCGCTCCTGCTCTCGCCAGGCACACTGCAGTCTCTCACGGTGTTGCTACCCGCTCCTGCTCCCGCCAGGCGCACTGCAGTTTTCATATGCAGGCTCCTTCATAGGTTCATACGCACGTCTTTGCAATCACTACCTCAACCTCCACACCGCCTTCACCTCTTGCTTTTACTGAGAGAGAGAGAGAGAGAGAGAGAGAGAGAGAGAGAGAGAGAGAGAGAGAGAGAGAGAGGCTTTTTTTTACTGTTGTATGAGGCTCATGTAGAACATGTCCTGATTGGGCTAGCCAGCTCTCTAGAATGTGACACAGGCCGACAGAGAAATCCCACACGAGCGAGAGAGAGAGAGAGAGAGAGAGAGAGAGAGAGAGTTATCTTGCTTAAGCTGCTCCCGCTCCTGCTCCTGCCAAGCTTTGCTGCCCGCTCTCTCTCTCCTGCTCCCGCCACGGCTTTACTACCCGTTCTCTCACGCTGTCTTTTTTATTTTTTATTTTAGATATGTAGAGATTGTAGAGATAGGCTCTCTCACGCTATCTTTTTTATTGTAGAAGACAGCAGTGTGTGCAAGCGGAGGCGGGGTGTGAAGCTCAACCAGGTCACTCAGCAGGTAAAGATTTTGATTTTTGATTTGTTATCATTTGTTTTTTCACTCTGAGAGAGAGAGAGAGAGAGAGAGAGAGAGAGACACTACAAGAGGCTCTTCATATTAGTGACGCTCACACAGCGACGCTCCAAAAAAAAATTCCCGACGTCGCTATGAGCGTCGCTATAAGCGTCGCTATGAGCGTCGCAAATTTACAAAGAAATTTGCGACGCTCATAGCGACGCTTATAGCGACGCTCATAGCAACGCCGGCTGGGGTAAAAAAATAACCGAGCGCGCCCAAAAACTCAGATCTCAGATCTGAGTTTTTCGGCGCCCTCAAGCAAGGAGCAGGTAACGCTCTCCATCACTCTCTCTCTCTCTCTCTCTCTCTCTCTCTCTCTCTCTCTCTCTCTCTCTCTCTCTCTTTTTCTTCTCCACACACACACACACACACACACGAGGAGAGGAAGGAGAGCCAGGTATGCTCCTTCCCTCTCCTCATTCTCATGTTCCCTTCCCCTCTTTCTCTCTCCCTCTCTCTCTCTCTCTCACACACACATACACACACACACATAGTGTTTTTGAGAGAGAGAGAGAGAGAGAGAGAGAGAGAGAGAGAGAGAGAGAGTACAAACAAAAACAAAAACGCGCACACACACATACATAAACAAAGAATGCACACACACATTGAGAGGGAAAAAGAGAGAGAGAGCATGCATAAACAAAAAACGCACGCATTGAGAGAGGAAAAGAGAGAGAGAACATGCATAAACAAAAAACGCACACATTGAGAGAGGAAAAGAGAGAGAAAACATGCATACGATCCAAAAAAACGCACACACATTGAGAGAGAAAGAGAGATCTGAAACTAATTTAACGTCGTAGGAAACTAATTAAAATTAAAAGACCTAAAGATCTAGCCGACGAGGAGTTGAACTCAAGACCTATTATTCAAGAGGGAAATGGCATAATCAATCTATCATACTTGGCATGGGTGATAGAAAGGTTATACCATTTATCTCTTTTTATTGGCACACACATCCACACACACGCACACACACAAGAAGAAGAGAGTTATAACGTCGTAGGAAACTATCTTAAAAGACGTTAAAGATTAGGTTATATGTAGACTTACATTAAATTAGATTTAGGTTTATTTTTAACTAGATTTACGTTTATTTAAGCTAGATTTAGATTTACGTTATATTAGATTAGATTTAGGTCTCCATAGACTACGATGCCTGCATGAAGCGGGTGAAGAAAGCCCTCAATGGAATATAGGGTATTGCTGCCTTCACTCATGGTGGGCTCCGTCGATCCAAAAGTACTGGTGAAATGTCTTCAGAAGATAGGGAAGAAGGTGGATCTTCAGGGCGGCAAGAGTCACTACATCCCCGACACAATGACCATCTACACAACCTCTAGTCATTAGACTTATGTTAAATTAGATTTAGCTTTATTTTTAGTTAGATTTACGTTTATTTAGATTTACGCTTATTTACGTTAGATCGAGTCCACGCAAGAATTACTTACGGTTTAGGGTTTAGAGTTAGACGAACAGTGAAAAGATCTACTGTGAAAAGATGTTAAGATGAAGTGAAGTGCTACAGCTAGAGAAGAGGCAAAGGGGTTTTGTCCACTACATGCATTATCATGTAGACGTGGGTGTGTAGATTTCTTGTACCCACAAATATAGGTATTGACCAATAAAGACGAGATTATAACCCGGTGGTTCTGATCTCCGTGCACCTCTAGACCGAGGTGTGTGGGGATTGGACATGACTAGAGAATGTGAGGTAAAGAGAGAGAGAGAGAGAGAGAGAGAGAGCGAGAGAGAGAGAGAGAGAGAGAGAGAGATAAGACGAAGAATGCCAATAGAATATTAAATTTGTTGTCCAGGTTATAAGCTTTTTATCCTCATTATGAGTAGCGACGAGGATGTGGGACCGTCCAACCGAAACACCTATCTCTCAACGAGGGTCTTATGTCCTTGTAATCAATGCAAGCATGCTGTGCGACGGACAAGACGTGTTTCTTTGCAGCACGTTCGCGAATTTGGCGAGTTCGATCCATCTATTATAGATCGACTTGTTGCCAATTATAACTCGTCGGACTCTGACGCTGGCCAACAAGCAGCAATCTTGCAACCCAATAGACGTGTTCGCAGGCGCTTTGGTCAAGCAGCATATGTGAGGCCACAAGATGTAGCCTCTGACAGCTCGGGGGATGATCATGCAGAGCACATTCCCAACGAGGCAATGTTTGAGCCCGAGATTGATGAAATGATCGAGACGATCATGGATTCAGAAAGGCTTATCTATGATGATATGAAAAGTGAAGCCGATACGCCATTGTATAATGGAGCACGTATGTCTAGATTGAAAGCACTCCTGGTTCTTCTCAACATGCAGGCAAAGTTTGGATGGAGTGACACTAGCGTCACAGCGCTTTTCAGGTGATCTATTACAATTAGTTTACTTTAATAGAACTCTAAATGTATAATGATCTGATAGATTTTTACACGACTGTATCATATTTTTATGTTGTGTAGATTGCTGAAAAAGCACATACTACCAGCTGACAATGTGATGTCAGATTCCCGAGATGAAGCAAGAAAGATTTTGCGAAACTTGGGGATGGATTACAATTCTATCCACGCTTGTCCTAATGACTGCATTCTTTTCAGAGGGGAATACATAGACATGGAGAAGTGTCCGAAATGTGATTCCGAAAGATATCGAGTAGATCTCCACGGGACAAAAATTCCACAAAAGGTTTTGCGACATTTTCCTCTGCGTCCTCGCATCAAGCATTTCTTCGAATGTAAGTCCATGGCCGCCCTAGCATCATGGCATGAGGAGAATAAATCTTCGGATGGTGTGCTACGAATTCCTGCAGATTGCGTAGCGTGGAAACATATAGATGGAACATGGTCGGATTTTACCAGGGAAGCTCGAAATTTGCGCTTAGGCCTGGCTATGGATGGCGTAAATCCATTTGGTCAAAGATCAACATCTTACAGTGTATGGCCCGTTGTCATCGTCAACTACAACATTCCCCCGTGGTTGACTACGAAGAAGGGGCACCTATGGCTAAGCTTGATTGTGCCAGGGCGATATAAAGTGGGGAATATGGATGTGTATCTTCGTCCACTATTGGAAGAGCTACAACAATTGTGGATTGGCATAGAGGTGGTGGATATGAGCCGACACACAAGACGACGGAATGCTTTGATCAGAGGCATTCTAATGTGGACCATGCATGACTATCCCGGGCTAACAGAATGCTCAGGTGATCTATTGACACTCCTCACTCAGACACTGTAAATCTTGTTTTTTCCCATAGTTGATCTATTATCATGTGTATACATGCAGGGCTTCAAACAAGCGGATACAGAGCATGTGTCACATGTGGACCTAGACTGAATGCACGTAGGGCACCCTCACTGAAGAAGCAAATCTACGAAGGTCATCAAGCGTATCTTCCAGAGAATCATGTGTTACGCGACGGCTTTTTGGGAAGAGAGCCACCAAGGATGTCTGCACAAGCATGGTTAGAGCAGAAGGAGATGTGCGATGACGGATTGCCTCCAGGGATGAAGAGACTATCTCTATGGTACGAGTTACCATACTGGCCCCGACTCATGATCAATCACTTGCTCGATCCAATGCACATATTCAAGAATGTGGGTAATCTACTATGGGACCATTTGACCGGCAGGAAAGATACTTTGGGAGCCAGAGTTGACCTTAGAAATGTGGATCGTATGGAGCAATATTGGCCACAAACAGCGTCTGATGGATCGACAAAACTCCCTAAAGCACCATGGATTTTCACAGGAGCCCAAAAACGCAAATTAAAAGAGACCATTCGATCTTTGCGGACCCCCACTGGCGTAATGCACTCGCTCCGAACGTGTTTTACTAAAGAAGGAAAGCTTACCGGTTTGAAGTCACACGATTGGCATAATCGCGCTCACATCTTTTGATTGAAAATTTTGAGTTTTTGACTTGCCTCTTCTATCACTCGATTCATTGCGTCATTGTATTTATATGCATCATTACGTCATTGTATTTAATGGTCTTTGCGTCATTGTCTACTCTATTCATTCAATATTAAGTTTAAATATTCGTGTGTTTAATGCAGGTATGGATGATGAGGAGTTTCTTTCTTCTTTGTCACCGCAGCAGAGACAGTGGTACGTGGACCGTCATCGCTCTGGCGCATCATCGCGCGTTCCTACTCCATCCGCATCTCCCTCTCTTTCGGAGCATTCGGCGCGCTCCGAGGCTTCGGCGTCGACGAGACGAGCTTCACACTCGTCTAGACACCGGCTCTCTAGTGGTGGCGGTGGCGGTTGTTGTGGGGATTCCGCCACCGATGCCTCCACATCGCATCGTGTTTGACGAGGCTCTTTACCCTCCCCTTCTTTGCCCGCCCCCACACCAGCCACAGCATCGCCATCTACGCCAAGTTTTGCACGGCTGACTGTTCCTAGAAGCTACACACCTCTACCTACTCCGCCAGGAGCCACCCCACTCGACACTCCTCGCTTCGGGGCCCAGACGCCGGTGGAGACACCTGACATCCGTACCCCCATCGACACGCCGCTAGAGACCCCTGCCGGGACACCCAGGTTCACGCGTCACCGGCCAGAGGGCTTGCCTTACTCCGTCGACATCAGCGGCGGCATCATCATGGATGATGACGGCAAGAAGGTGATCTCGCGCATGCGTGGTCTTTGCTCTCAGCTGTTTAGACACTACATACTAAACAAATGGAGTGAAGTACCAAGTGATTTAAAAAACAGAGTCATCAGCATACTTCATGATGAGTTTCCCGTTCCAACACGGGATCAGCGCCTTAATGAAGACCTGATGAAGATTCGAATGCGCCAATACTGCAAACACAAGCGTTCCGAAGTGCAAAAAGCAATCAAGAATGGGTGGAACAGGCCAGATTGGCTGGCCAAAGAAGATTGGAAGAATGCGAAGAAAGCAGCGCGCGAGAATCCCGACAAGTGGAAGCAACAAAAGGATGCAGCCAGAGCGCGAGTAGAGGCAGGGAGCTCGCACCACTTGGGGAGCGGTGGATGGGCATCATTTGAGGCCGATTTTGTAAGTGTTTTCACATTGCTCTTTATGCATGTTCGATAGTTTAGGGTTTATGAGTTTTTTAGTTCTAACATAATGAAATCTTTGTATGTTTTGACAGTGGTCGATGACAGGACATGATCCCACACCGTACGAGCGCGAGTACGCAGGCAGGAAAGGCTTAAACGCCCTGATGGACATTCTCAGTTCTCGCGGCGGCATGGTTAGTATTAGGGTTTACTCTTTTTTATTTTTTGTATTGTTTTATAAATGTCGTTATATGTTTATACTTACTGAAAGCTGTCTTATTGTCTTTTTTTGCAGAATCCGACAGATACGCCGCTTGGACGCGATGAGACGTCTGACTAGACGTCGTCAGTTTAGCCGTAGCTAGATAGCATTAGTTTAGGGTTTCTCATAGCTTATGTATCATGAGACGGATTTTATACGTCTTTTTGAACCATGTATATTATTACATTTGTCACCGCAGTTCCTTTTGCCAATCAATTCTTTATGCCTATGATGTTGTACAATTGTCATTATTACATTTGCCAATCAATTCATTTTGCTTATGATGTGTACAATTGTCAATTTTGCAAACAATGCGTCTTGTGGGTGACTATTTTGGGTCTATTATCTATCTTTGCACTTTTTTAAAAAAGTGAATCAAGTACAATATGGTTGATGGGTGGCAGGGCATTCAATGCCCTGCCACCAAAAAAAAATTCTCTCGGGCGTCGCTATAAGCGTCGCTATTTATGGCTCTGTAACGTCGCTATGAGCGTCACTATAGTCTTCTGTGTAAACGTCGCTATATGCGTCGCTATATAGCGACGCTCTCGTAGCGACGCTCGTAGCGACGGTTTTAGCGACGCCGGGGGTTATAAAAACCCAGTGTATTTCCGTCGCTAACAGCGTCACAAGAGCACACAACCTCTTGTAGTGAGAGAGTTTGGTTAATGAAATGAAATGGAATGAAATGGTTTTTTCACTCAAAAAGAGAGAGAGAGAGAGAGAGAGAGAGAGAGAGAGAGAGAGAGAGAGAGACCAAAATGATTGTGAACGTTTTGAGGTAAATTAGGTTAAGGTAGATGAAATGAAATGATTTGTTAAATTAATGTTAGGTAAATTCAAAATAGAGAAAAATAAATGAAATGGACCTATGCGACCAAACTGTTACCAAAATGACCTATGTGACCAAACTGTTACAAAAATTTTGAAGATAGAGATAGAGAGAACAAAATGAAATGGAATGAGAGAGAGAGAGAGAGAGAGAGAGAGAGAGAGAGAGAGAGAGAGAGTACAATCGACCCAAAATTAGGTAAGCTAGGTTAATGAAATGAAATGTGATGTTATAATAACGTGTTTAAAACGCCAAAGTCACCTATGCAACCCTATTGTTTCAAAATTGTGATATTGACGTCTTTAAAAGGCCAAAATGACCTATGAGACCAAACTGTTACAAAATGTTTTGGTTAAATCTGACCTATGCGACCAAACTATTACAAAAATGACCAAAATGACCTATGCGACCAAACTGTTACAAAAATTGTGAAGATAGAGATAGAGAGAATGAAATGAAATGAAATGGAATGAGAGAGAGAGAGAGAGAGAGATTACAATCGACCCAAACTTAGGTAAATTAGGTTAATGAAATGAAATGTAATGTTATAATAACGTCTTTAAAAGGCCAAAGTCACCTATGCTACCAAATTGTTTCAAAATTATGAAATGAAATGAAATGCATTAGAGAGAGAGAGAGAGAGAGAGAGAGAGAGAGAGAGAGATTACAATTGACCCAAACTTAGGTAAGCTAGGTTAATGAAATGAAATGTGATGTTATAATAACGTCTTTAAAAGGCCAAAGTCATCTATGAGACCCAAATGTTTCAAAATTGTGATATTAACGTCTTTAAAAGGCCAAAATGATCTATAAGACCAAACTATTACAAAATGTTTTGGTTAAATCTTTATTTCAATTTATTTATTTTTTATTTTATTTGTTTATTATTTGATTTGTTTTGTTTATTCTCTCACACACACACACACACATAGAGAAATGTTTTATTAAATATAGATGGTAAAAACTAATTCATTAAAATAAAAGATAGAGAAAAAGAAATGAATTGATATTAACGTCTTCAAAAGTCCAAAATGACCTATGAGACCAAAGGGACGGCATTCAAACAAAACAAATGACCTATGAAATGAAATGAAATGCTATATTAACGTCTTCAAAAGGCCAAAATCAACTATGAGTTCAAATTGTTACAAAACTGTGAATCTGATACCATGTCTGGGTGCTTAATCCATCCTCATTTTCACTCTACCTATCGACAGAGTATGGCTCGAATCCTTTGATGTGCTCTTTGGCGATGCTATGTAGCCCCACTCCTCAATCTTGGCCGTCTGGATCTCCGTTGCTTTTGTGAGAGAGAGAGAGAGAGAGAGAGAGAGAGAGAGAGAGAGAGAGAGAGAGAGAGAGAGAGAGAGAGAGAGGAAAAAGACCAAAGAGTAAAAGAAAATTGGGGAGAGAGAGAAAGAAAGAGATGGCAATGAAATGAAATGTTTTGGTAATGCGACGATAGACAGAGAGCTGAAAAGGGTACTTTCACGAACACATGCGTGCATAATACACAACCAAACAAAGAGAGAGAGAGAGAGAGAGAGAGAGAGAGAGAGAGAGAGAGAGAGAAGAAGAAGAAGGAAAAGACAAAAGTGAACTAAATAATAAGTGGGAGAGAGAAAGAGAGAGACGACAAATGAAATCAAATGTTCTGGTAATGGTAATGTGCTCAAAAGAGTACATCTTTGTGCCCCTATACTAGATAAATAGAGAGAGAGAGAGAGAGAGAGAGAGAGAGAGAGAGAGAGAGAGAGAGAGAGATAGGGAGAGTTAAATGTGAGTGACAATTCCATCCAAAGATGTAGATTTTAATGTAGATCTCGGGCTTGATGTAAATGCCTAGAGAAATTCCAATAGACCTTAGAAGGCATGATACTCAAAAGACAATCCCAAGAGAGCCTTCATACTGAACCAAGATGGGATCCTTGTCATACTAGCAATTCCATCCAAAGATGTAGATTTTGATGTCATGGAGAGGGTTTTTTAAGATCTCGAGGTTGATGTAAATGCCTAAAGCAATTCCAATAGACCTTAGAAGGCATGATACTCAAAAGGCAACCCCAAGAGAGCCTTCATACTGAACCAAGATGGGATCTTTGCCTTCACCCTATAAGACACTTGATTTTTCTATACATCATGCCGTGTTTGATAATTGCATGTGCGAGGAGATGATGTTAGCATCATAGAAATAAAAGCATTTCTATTTTATGAGTCTTGAACTCAACCTATTCTTCTAAAGTGTTTTGACAGTGGAACATGTCTCAAAGAAACATGGACTGGTTTGTTTATCATATGATGTGAAGTGAGGGAATCTTTCTTGATGCAATTACATATGCATTACAGTTCAATGATAAACCACAGTTTGATCACCAAAAGGTGACCACATGCTGTAAGTGCCATGACACTAGCATTTATCTACTGTTATTCATAAAGAACTCTGACGAGTTTTGAAATGAAGGCATGAAATTCAAGAGGGCATTTGAATAATCAACATCTTATTCTTAACAATAAGATAAAACACATGATTGTTCTATACAACGTGTCGTGTTTGATAATTGTGGGAGGAGATAACGTTAGCATCATAGAAATAAAAACATTTCTATTTTATGAGTCTTGAACTCAACCTGTTCTTCTAAAGTGTTTTGACAGTGGAACATGTCCCAAAGGGACATGGACTGGTCAATTTTTCATGTGATGCGAAGTCAGGGCATCTCTCCTGATGCAATTACATTTGCATTACAGTTCAAAATAAACCACAGTTTGATCACCAAAAGGTGACCACATGTTGTAAGTGTCATGACACTAGCATTTATCTACTATTATTCATAAAGAACTCTGACGAGTTTTGAAATGAAGAGGGCATTTGAATAATCAACATCTTATTCTTAACATTCTTAGCAATAAGATAAAACACCTGATTGTTCTATACATCGTGCCGTGATTGATAATTGTGGGAGGAGATGATGTTAGCATCATAGAAATAAAAGCATTTCTATTTTATGAGGCTTGAACTCAACCTGTTCTTCTAAAGTGTTTTGACAGTGGAACATGTCCCAAAGGGACATGTAATGGTGTATTTTTCATGTGATGCAAAGTGAGGGCATCTCTTCTGATGCAATTACATATGCATTACAGTTCAAAATAAACCTCTCTCTGGATTTCAAAAAGGGAGAGAGAGAGAGAGCTAGAAATCTATACTGCTTCGAGCACTAATCTAAAGAGACATATTGTAAAGTCAAGTTTTGTGATGAAGTCCTTGAGAAACTACACTTACAGTGTCTCTTATTTTTTTCTTAGGAACTTTATGGCACCTAGGGTATCTGCTAAATGTTTTGGTCATGGATTGGAAGCGATGGAGATAGTATTGGATCACATAATGATTCACTACTCTCCGAAAAACAAAGCTGACTTCTTTAAAAGCATTGTTCGAGGTTTCTTTCCTGGTGTTACTATACAAGAAGCTTGGAGAACCTATGATCACACTTCCATGACTCGAGATGGGGTACCCTTTACCCAGGTGTTTGTCAGAATCCAGAATGATCCCAGTCAATGGTTTTGCAACGTACGCCTTTTGAAAATTCGAGTAAATTTGGGATACTCATATGCCCTCTACCTTGATTCTGAGTTAGGTTGTTGTTCTATATCTGAAGTTTATAGCAAAATTGATGCGCTAAAGAGCATTGTAGGACCTGATAAGATAGAGAATCATAAGGAGCCTATTTTCAAGCGTCCGAGCGCTAAATGCTCTTCTCCCATTTTCAAATGTAGATGGGGTTGATTATGTATTGAGAATAACTTTATCTACTGACAAAAGTGATTCATGAGCATTTTGGTTTGTTTTCCACTTCTCATGCAATCCTTTGTTGTTTTTCACATCTAGATAGAGATGATGTATTTTTTTGATTCTAAAATAGCAAGCATTTTAATTTACAAGCATTCAAACCTTTCTCTTTGGTTGTCACATATCACTTTGCAACAATTGTACTTTTTTGTGTACAGTAAAATGGAGATTAGTTGTGCCATTCCACTGGCTATTGCAACCAACGGCTTGATATCTTCTGGAATAGCTGTAAGTGCATCAGTGGGTAAAGAGGAGATATTGGCATCTCTTCCTATTCGCAATGTGGGTGCAGCAAAGAGAGCTGCTTGAAATGTCGGGAGGAATAGTGCATCAGCTAATGAACGACAGATACTTTCATCTCTTCGTATTTGCAATGTGCGTGCGACAAAGAGAGCAGCTCAACATGTCGAGAGGAATTTTAAAAAGAAAATTATTGAAACCTTGCTAGAGATCAAAGCCTCCTGCAAATAGGATGGAGACAATGCAAACCAATGTCTCTGATGTGGTTGAAACTTTAAGCTCTGCATTGGAGATTGAAAGTGGGATACTATGGAAATTGCGAGAAGAGACAAAAGCATCAAACTTGCAGAGGCTAGAAAGTGAGGCATACATTATAGAGAAACTTTCCGAAGTTGAGGATTCTCAACAGATGATAATGGCATATATTGAGAATCTTTGAAAAGAAGCTTCACGAAGTCAACGTGAATCAAAAGGACGAATTCAAGACAATACACTACGACAAATCGTGCCAAGATTGAGAAGTATCATCAACAAGCTCGGTGCTTTGACAAAGGTTCAAGGTTCAAGACTTTTAGATATCCGAGCTACCTCAAATAAATTAAGTGCTTTGGCTAGATTAGTTCAACCAAAGCAACGTCAAGTTTCTCAACGACCTAGTCCTACTAATGGAAGAAATATGTAATGCTATCCTGTATTTTCATCAAAATGTACTTTTGAATTGAGTCACTATCAATGTGTCAAATGTATTTAGTTTAGAGGATATATAATTAGATGTCCCAGTTTATATTGATTTTTATTATGCATAAGAATATCTTTTAGTGATTGATTAAAATTGTAGCAAGTACAAGTATATTATATTTATATTATATGAGATCTATTTGCACCTGATTTCATAGATGGTATCTGGTACACGTATATTATCGCCTGGTCATGCACGACGTAGTCGACTGTGTGATGATTCGTAAAAGGCGAGGCACCAAATAGCACAAGAGAGAACAATGAATTCACTACAAAGTACTATTGGAACTTTATTGGAGTGCAATGAAAGGCAGAGCATGCATGATGTACATGAAGGAAACTCTGAATCCATGGATGTAGGGACAACAATTAACATAGTAGAAGGAAACTATTCTAAAGTAGAAAAGCATTGTTTGTCCATCCGCTTTGAATATGCAACGTCGCTCCTTTTACATCACAAGTCTATGGGACCAGTTCTATCCAAAAGTGTGTTTTGCACAACTTAGGAAGCTTAGATTATGTTTGCTCCAAATGTGGAGCAAAGTCCTGGAAGGATGAAGGAAAGACTATCCAAATATTTGTGGGTAAATATTGTTGCTCTGATGGAAGAGTTCGATTACTTGCTTTGAGTGAGCCACCAAATGAATTGAAAGATTTGATGAGCTCAACTACAACAAGAAGTAGACAGTTCTCACAAAACATTCGAGGATATAATAATGCATTGGCATTTGTGTCTCTTGGTGCCCATATCGATGAGACTATTAATTATGGTGGGAGAGGTGTATACACTATTAAGGTTCATGGTTCTGTCGATCATAGCATTGGTTCTTTAGCGCCAGTTGAAGGACAAAATGAAGTTCCACTCTTTACACAATTATGTTTTTTTGATACCAAACATGAGTTGCGCAACAGATTGCATCATGTTTCAAATTTAGATCGTAGTATTCTAGAGTGTTTACAATTGATGATGCATAGAGTAAATCCCTATGCAAATGCTCTACGATCTGCTGCTTCTTTGTCTAGAGATGCTATTGTACCCAATTTGAGGATGGTTATTGCGGAACATCGTTGTGATGGTTGGCAATATCTTGCTCCAAGGGGTTCTGAAGTTGCTGCAATTATGCCAGGACAAGGGGATGATATAAATATTGGCTATCGCGGCATTGTATTGAATTTTCGACACGGGGGCTTGAAAAGAATCTCCAGCATGCATCGAGCTTACATGTCCTTATTGTATGTTTTATTATTTCCAAGTGGAGAGGATGGGTGGCATCTTTACTTACAGACTACCGATGGGAAAAAATGAGTCAAAAGCAATATTATGTCTTTCGCTTACAAATAAGAGATGATACAGTGGAGTGTCTTCTTCGAGGGGGTAGGCTATTATAACAGTATGTCGTGGATGCTTATAGTACTCTAGAGGAGTCACGGATTTTGTGGATGCAAAATAACCAAAATATACTTCGTGGTGAAGTGTATCAAGGATTGGTTGACATGGTTGAGGCTAGAGACGGCTTAGAGAGGGCTGAAGGTCAAAATGTTGGCCGTAGAATTATTTTGCCTTCATCTTTTGTTGGAGGTCCAAGGTATATGTGCCAACTACATCAAGATGCAATGGCAATCATTTGTAGTAGGGGTAAACCGGATCTCTTCATCACATTCACATGTAATCCACGATGGAAGGAAATGGATGATGCATTACTACCTGGACAAAGTGTTGTTGATCGTCCTGATTTGACTATACGAGTGTTTTATCAGAAGTTCCAAGATATGATGCATTTACTTATCAAGCAAGCCATTTTTGGAGAGGTGATTGGACATGTTTCACTGATTGAGTTTCAGAAGAGAGGTCTTCCTCATGCTCATATATTGTTGATACTTGCATCCGAATATAAACCCACAGATACATTACACTATGACAAGTTGGTTTGTGCAAAGCTCCTTGACAAGAATGTGTTTCTAGAATTATTTGATGTAGTGAGTCGTTGTAATGTTCATGGGCCATGTGGTCCTTTGAACCCAAGTTCTCCATGTATGGTTGATGGAAAGTGTAGATTCAAGTTTCCACGAACATTTTCTACGTCTACAAATGTAACCGAAAGTGGATATCCTGTGTATATGAGACGAGATGATGGAAGGTTTGTTTCGTCTAAAAATTACAATTTAGATAATCGTTGGGTTGTACCTTATAGTCCTCTCTTATCACTAAGATACCAAGACCATATTAATGTGGATATCTGCTCAACTGTCACTACCGTGAAATATCTTTATAACTATGTCTACAAGGGACATGATCGAGCCACTACTGTTCTTCAAGATTGTGAAGGAGCTACTGATGAGATCAAGAGTTATCTGAATGCACGTTATGTTTCTGTATCTGAGGCTATGTGGAGAATATTTGGCTTCGACATGCATAGTGAAAGGCCAGCTATTCAACGATTGTAAGTACACCTTCCATTGCAAAATATGGTTACATTTCAAGATGGTGATCATGTATCACATTTGCTAGATAATGAGAAAAATAAAAAAACTACCTTGACAAAATGGTTTGTTGCAAATAAAAACTATCCAGAAGCAAATAGCTTCAGATACACTAACTTTCCAAATGGTTGGGTATGGAATAAAAGTCGAAAGGTTGTGAGGGAGCTACTGATGAGATCAAGAGTTATCTCAATGCACGTTATGTTTTTGTATCTGAGGCTATGTGGAGAATATTTGGCTTCGACATGCATAGTGAAAGGCCAGCTATTCAACGATTGTAAGTACACCTTCCATTGCAAAATATGGTTACATTTCAAGATGGTGATCATGTATCAAGATTGTGAAGGAGCTACTGATGAGATCAAGAGTTATCTCAATGCACGTTATGTTTCTGTATCTGAGGCTATGTGGAGAATATTTGGCTTCGACATGCATAGTGAAAGGCCAGCTATTCAACGATTGTAAGTTCTTCAAGAGTTCTTCATAGTGAAAGGCCAGCTATTCAACGATTGTATTCAGCTACTGTTCTTCAAGATTGTGAAGGAGCTATTGATGAGATCAAGAGTTATCTCAATGCACGTTATGTTTCTGTATCTGAGGCTATGTGGAGAATATTTGGCTTCGACATGCATAGTGAAAGGCCAGCTATTCAACGATTGTAAGTACACCTTCCATTGCAAAATATGGTTACATTTCAAGATGGTGATCATGTATCACATTTGCTAGATAATGAGAAAAATAAAAAAACTACCTTGACAAAATGGTTTGTTGCAAATAAAAACTATCCAAAAGCAAATAGCTTCAGATACACTAACTTTCCAAATGGTTGGGTATGGAATAAAAGTCGAAAGGCATGGTCTCCACGACAACAGGGTGTTTCTATTCGAAGAATGTAAAATATTGTACCTACTGCTGGTGAGTTTTATTACCTACGAATGCTTCTCAATATTTGCAAGGGATGTAAGTCTTTTGAAGACTTGTGCATGTATGATGGTCACATTTATGATACATACAAGGAGGCATGTATAGCTAGAGGATTATTGCAAGATGATGAAGAATGGTCACTTTGTCTCCAAGAGGCATCTTTTTTTCAAAATGGAATGCAGTTGAGACAACTCTTTGCAATCATATTAGTCTTTTGTGAGCCACTTCATCCGGCTGCTCTTTGATGTATTGAATTTTGTGAGGACTATGTTTATGCCCTAAGGATGCATATTTCAGATGCAAGTGTGCGATTTGATGTGGCCAAAAATCAAGCTTTGCTTCATATAGAATGCTTTTTGCAACAACATGGCAAGAGGCTTTGCGATTATATGTTGCCTGCAATAGACTCAACAATGGTATCCTTAACTGGAAATGGTGCTATGGCTGAAGAAACAATGTTCAACAGTGATGAACAGTGTAGTATAGCAGATTGTATGGAGACTTCCTTAAATGAGGATCAGCGAGATGCTTACCACCAAGTGCTACAAGCTGTTGACACACATTCAGGCAAGGTATTTTTCCTAGATGGTCATGGTGGCTCAGGAAAAACTTACTTATATAATGCACTTCTGTCACGAGTGCGAGGAAGTTGTAGAGTTGCTCTTGCATTTTGTATTGCAGCTTTGCTTTAGAATAATGGAAGAACTACTCATTCTAGGTTTAAGATACCTTTGGAGCTTCACTCTGAAGCAACATGCAATATAAAGGTAAATAGTCAGCTTGCAGAACTTCTAAGGAATTGAGCTTTACTTATATGGGATGAAGCTCCCATGACACATCGCTATGCATTTGAAGCAGTGGGCAGAACTTTAAGAGATATTATGCAGCGAGATACTTTGTTTGGTGGAAAAGTCATTTTGCTTGGAGGTGACTTTCGAGACAAATACTACCTGTTGTACCAAAAGGTAGTCGTACAGACATTGTAAATGCTTCGTTGTGTCATTATCTCATATGGAAATATACGAAGATACTGTGGCTTACTAGAAATATGTGTATACTTGATTGCGGTTCAAATCCACATCAACAAAGTTTTTTGTATTGGGTGTTTGATATTGGCAATGGGGTTATGGATGATGGAGGAGACTTAGATAGAGTCAAAATACCTTCACACATGATGCTTCTAGGAAATATTTTGGCAGATCTTCTAAGCTTTATATATGGATATTTGTGTCATGTGCAAGATCATGCAAGTTTTTTTAGAGCTCGAGCAATACTTGCTCCACTGAATAAAGGGGTTGATTTAATTAATGACTATGCATTGCAAAGAATGCATGGAGATTGCAAAGAGTATCTGAGTGCAGATTCAATTTGTATGTCAGAGGAAAACACACATTTGTACACAATTGAATATTTGAATAGCCTTAGTCTTGGTGGTGGTTTTCCACCTCATGCTTTAGTCTTGAAAGAAAATGCTCCTATCATGTTACTGTGAAATTTGGATCCAAGACGTGGATTATGCAATGGAACCAGATTGATATGCAAGAAATTTCATCATAAGGTAATTGAGGCAGAGATACTTAAAGGATTGAATATTCGAGAGAGAGTTTTTCTTCCAAGGATTGACTTTATTATTGGAAACAATCAGGGGCTTCCATTTCAAATGAAGCATCATCACTTCCCAATCAGGCTTGCTTTTGGGATGACTATCAACAAAGCACAAGGGCAAGCACTCAGAATTCTTGGTCTATATCTTGCATCATCGATCTTCTCTCACGGACAATTGTATGTTGCAATGTCACGTGTACGAAGTGCAGCTTCTATCAGGATTGTTGTCAAAAACACTCAAGCGGAGTGTTACTACACTCCAAATATTGTATTCAAGGAAGTATTACAACTAGTTCAAATTGACATTGTGGCTCTCACTTAAAGTCAGAAACACTTGATGTTAAATTTTATTCATATCTCTTAGATCAAAGTATTGCCCACAGATGGATCCTCGACGCAGTGCCTCCTATGTAGTGGGTCACATCACTGAATTCATTCGAGGTATTTATCTTGTTTTTTAAATTAGTTTATTAACTTGACCTATTATTTTCTTGAGAAGATTGGCTTATACATTGACTTACTCTGTTGAAGATCAACCGCAACGGAGGGGAAGAGTTCCTGCTATGTTTTTGGTGATCTTATTTGATACAACTCATATTATATTATAAGTGTTTTTATACATGGTATATTGGTAGTTTTAAGCTTTTATTGCTCTACATAATTCATGGATGCCTTTGCACAGATCACTCCCATCGACGATTTATCATCGTAGGTGTTTATGAAATGCTATACTTAGGTAGATATATGTCTATGGAAGTTCTTGGATACTACCATGTTTCCTTTTCTTCGGACCACGAGCATCCTCAAATTCAAGTTAATATTTGTCTTGTGAGTGACA
Source organism: Adiantum capillus-veneris (assembly GCF_014529385.1). Classification (NCBI taxonomy): domain Eukaryota; kingdom Viridiplantae; phylum Streptophyta; class Polypodiopsida; order Polypodiales; family Pteridaceae; genus Adiantum; species Adiantum capillus-veneris. The sequence goes on along the minus strand of NC_140948.1, from coordinate 12,471,796 downwards.
AGAGGCCAGTCAATGCACAAAAGGTGGGGGTTGCTGGAGACGGCACTACACCATATCGATTGAGGATATTTACTCAAGTTGAAACACCACCCCGTATCTTGCAAAATGTATACAACATAGGTCCTTGGACTTATAGAATCCCTAATGTGATCTCTCAAAGGCTACACTTTGAATAACTGTTTTGTATCATCTCTACTACATTAAAAATATTCAAATAATCTTTGTGAAGTTGTGAAATGTCAAAGTCTTTTGAATTGCTTTCATTCCTCTCTCTCTCTCTCTCTCTCTCTCTCTCTCTCTCTCTCTCTCTCTCTCTCTCTCTCTCTCTCTCTCAAATCCTTCACTAAAACAAAAGAAAGAAGGACATGATTCTCTACAGCATGATTGTTAAAGTATTCTTTATTCTATTTCATATTTTTTCCTCTTAAACTTCTAAATCTGTGTTGTTAGAGCAGATAAAAAATGGCACGATACATCATGGTTTTGTACACCCTCAATGATGTACCTACTTATATTAGAGGTATGTAAATTTAAAATCTTATCTTTGATACTTACTTTTACGAGCGAAGAATGAGAACTTTGTGGATTTTATTTTGTATGTTTACACGTGTTACATTTATCTAGATCCTCCATTGTGGAGGGGTTCTGCACATGCTGAGGATATTGTTCGTATTATCGAGGATTTTGAGATCCTTTGGTGCGTATATCTTGAACTTGAATCCATATGATGTTAAATGTGTTGTTACTTTTTTGTCTAAATGGTTGGTTGTTATCTTCATTGCAGGCTTCAATATTATTGCAGACATTCTGTCTTGGTATTATATGAATCACAATATTTTAGAAGTGTTGTAGGTTATTATCACATAGAGTTTGATATAGATGATATGCGAATCACTGTACGAGAGTTAGGTATGCAACGGCCTCTCAATTGCAAATTTTCATACGGTCCCTATGGAGTGAATGAATGGATGTTTAGAATCTATTCTTTGGGTGAATCACCTCGATGCCTCGGGTGCAGTGTTTGACATGTCGGACCTTGGATCGGACCTTGGATCTTGAGAGTTCCAAGTAGAGTGTGTCGTAGGCTCAACTTCTCTAGATGATCAAACACTTTGATCCATTGTCTATGCATTCTAAGCACCATATTTTTTTAGTTATTGTTGGTTATTGAAGTGTGTATGTGTGTGTGTGTGTGTGTGTGTGTTGAAGTGTGTTGAAGTGTGTTGATGTGTGTGTGTGTGTGTGTGTGTGTGTGTGTGTGTGTGTGTGTGTGTGCGTGGGTGCGTGCGTGCGTGCGTGCGTGCGTGCGTGCGTGTGTGTGCGTGTGTGTGTGTGTGTGTGTGTGTGTGTGTGTGAGAGAGAGAGAGAGAGAGAGAGAGAGATTTGCAATTTGCTAATGTAGGTTAACATGGGTCATGATGTATTGGCTATTCTCCCAATACATATAAGGATGACTATATATTTGAAAGTTAAGGAAGAGTACATCTGTCAAGGATATGGTACATGGTGTTTGTGGCATCATTGGGTGTATTCATATGTTGATGGGTGGTATGGGAATTGTGGACGCTTAAGCATTTCACTATGCAAAGTGTCACAAATATTGAGCAAAATAAATTGATGATAATCCTATAAGAACTACATATGGTTGAGATTTATTATGTCAATGTTTGTGGTTGTGATATTCAGTTGCAAAAGATATATCACAATCACAAATCTTACATTTTAGATGAAGAGTTTGAAATTTTGAAATTAATTGTGAAGTTTATCAATGGGGTATATTGGAGTGATCCTCAACCGTCCAATTATAGAGTAGAATATGAGTCATTGTAAACAAAAACATTGAGGTTGTTGTAAAGACTATGACCTAATGAACCTCTTGACACTTTTTGGCATGACAATTAGTAATTGAAGTGTTCGTATTGCGCTTATACTTTTTTTAAGTGGTTAGGTGGCCATGTTGATCATCTCTCTCTCTCTCTCTCTCTCTCTCTCTCTCTCTCTCTCTCTCTCTCTCTCTCTCTCTCTCTCATTTTAAGCTTTGAGTACTAATGTTGTCTTCTTTTCTTGCAGCCAATTAAATGGCCCACGAAATTGTGAATATTTTTCCAAGTGTAAAAAAACTTATTGCTGATGCCTTTGAAGAAAATTTGTTACCTGCTGTGAATAGGGATGGCAAATTTGTTACCTGCTGAATGGGGATGGCAATGGGCATGGGAAGTGATTGAGAAAAAATACACTGTTTGGGGGTCATATGTAGATGAAGAGTTGGACACGATTTACATCAAGTTGCTTGATCCCTATTACTTTCCCAACATTAGGCTCATGCTCTTAAAGCAAGAGCTTGGGGTTGATAGATTTACTTGAGCTGGATTCAAAAAATAGATTTAAGAGAAGTTTGTAGAGCTCCAGCTCAATATCTTGATCCTATTGAAATAGCACGACTAAGAGTGTTATGTAGATATGTTCCTGAGCCTTTTTGGCAATAATATAAACCTTTGTTTTGAAATATGTCTCTTTAGTCATGTGCTTTTATGTAATCTCTCTCTCTCTCTCTCTCTCTCTCTCTCTCTCTCTCTCTCTCTCTCTCTCTCTCTCTCTCTCTCTCTCTCTCTCTCTCTCTCTCTCTCTCAGCAAAAGGGGTCAAATGTACCAAGAGTAGTCTAAAGGGACCAAAGACTAAAAGTGTCGATCGTGTGTGTGCCATAGAGAGATGTATAAACATGCACACACACAGAAACACATACATAGTGAGGTGGTAAGAGCAAGCGAGGCAGCGGGGCGTGCAAGCTAGGGAATTAAAAGCAAGGGGTCATTGGCAAAAAAATTATTCTCTTCACCCTCATTCACACACTCTCAAGTGCTAAGTGTGAATATGTTAGGTTTGCAAGCCCTGGTTCAGAAAGTGGAAACCCGTGGGAACAAGCCTTATGGCATGTAGACAACATTAGTTAACTGAGGTTCAATTTGCATTGCAACTTTTAAACCTATATATGTAACATTTTTTACAAGTCAAAAAATATAGATTTACATTTTGGTGTTGTTTTTGGTGTCGAGCTCCTCTCTCTCTCTCTCTCTCTCTCTCTCTCTCTCTCTCTCTCTCTCTCTCTCTCTCTCTCTCTCTCTCGCATGCTCATCTCTGCACACTTCTCTACACCACACCATGGCTCTACTACGCCACCACCCACCATAGCTTCAGACCCAACAACTGGTATTAGAGCCTTAGGGTTGAACCTCGAGGGCATGTGCTCGAAGAGCTTCGCGAAAATCGTCGCTTGCAAAAGGAGACCTGTCCTTCATTGACTTGCATGATTTTGATCGTAACCACCATCAGAAGATTCGCCATGCCTAAAACACAACCTTCGACAATGGTGCATTTTGTAATTCCGCTTCTACTGACCGCCCTGGAGAAAAACGTCATCGGTGTTGTCTTTGTCTGCTACAGAGTTTGATTTTTCTTCTCTTTTTCACTTTCATTGCTTAAAAGTTATCTACCTCCTTTGGCTTTAATTAAGAGGCTATTCACACCCTTGATCCCTCGAGCTTATTCACACCCTCGGTGCTTAGTAGTGCTAATTGGCAAGCACTCATCATGTCATAACATCTAATATCTAACCAACCCAAATGATTTTCTCATATTAAATTGATCACTTAATGTGGGAGAATAAACGGGAACAAGTGTTAAGATATAGATATGTGCTTATAGATCTATCTCAACACGGGGCCAATAGTAAAGGGGCCCAAATGGGAGATGGTCTATCAAGAGCAAGGCTAACCAATGGAGCATAAGACCTTAGGGTTAGCTTCATTGAAGACCTCCAATAATGTGTGTAAAAGTCCTTTGACCTTAGGTAAGCTAGGGCTGAGCTTGAGGTGGGAACCCGGCCCAAGCTCGAGGTGCTTGACCTGCTTGAGGTGCTTGTCGTGCTTGAGGTGTTTGTCCTGCTTGAGGTGCTTGATTAAGGTGCTTGAGGTGCTTGACTTACTCCATGCTTGAGGTGCTTGACTTGCCGCTTAATTAAGGTGCTTGAGGTGCCTTGACATGCTTGCATGAGATGCTTGTGGGAATACCCCCTAGTCCAAGTGCTTTGTCATGCTTGATGACTAAGGTGCTTGAGCTCCTAAAGTCAAAATCATCCCTACAAGAGGGGGGGCGAGCCCTTTTCCTAGGGATTAGAGAGAGAACACACACTCACACTCACAAGGGAAGCCCCAACTTGAAGAGGCAGCAAGGACACATGTCAGGTCCCTACCCATGTTACCTTCATGTGTTGCTTGAAGCCTATTGGCTAGGCTTCAAAGGGGTCCAATGATAAATTACTTGAATTATCTAATTGTTTTTGCATTTATCAAGTCCTCTCTCTCAAAGGGGAAAGGGGGACACTTGTCCCAAGGCTACCCATGTTGCTTGTAATGGCTCCTGCTTGTGATTGGCTAGGCCTGGAGGGGTCCAATGAGCTTCAAGCATGAGCTACAAGGGGGGGTCAACCCAAGAGAGCTAGGGGGGTGCTTAGGGGGTATACTCACCCACACACACTCACAAACACTCTCATTGTGTACTATGCAAAGGGCAAGAACTCCCTCTCTTTCTCCAAGCAAGTAGAGGTTGAGAGCCTACACCAACACTCTTGGCTATGGAGTGCAAATCCATCCAAGAGCCATGTTTCAATGCTTGAGCTTGCCATCTATTTCTTCTTCATTACTATGCTATTATGTATGCTAGCACAAGAGTTATGATAAGCGAGGAACTAGCTCTTTCTCGTATGAAATGTTTCTGCTTCCTCTTCCCTACCCTCATTCCCTGCTAGCTCTCTCCACCTTCGAAGGTGTTTGAGGTCTTGGGACTGAGGCTTGGTATAGTTAAAGATTTCTTCAAGTTTAGGTTATGCTATGATGGTGATGCATGAAGCTTTCCATCTTCATTGCTTCACCTAGGTCACAAGGAACACAAAGAATGTATTGTAACAAGTCTCTCTTTATGGGAGAAATCATAATACAAATGCCTATTGGAGGGGGGACCGGCTCCACATAAATCCGGTCCTCAACTGTTGTCATGTTCTCTAAATTCTCTCTCTTGCAAAAGTATTGTCCATGCCAAGTTGACTAATTGCTATAATTATGTTGCTATCTTCAATTATGTCTACCCGCTATGCTCACAAAATCATTTCTTGAAAGTACTCTCATTAAATTCCGCTACTCTCAAATTGAATAGGCAAATTCCATTACATTGGTATCAGAGCATTTGGTTTCTCTTTTCTTGCTTAAGAAGAGAGGTCCTTAAGTAGCCTATAAATGGTTGATGTTGTTAATTATAATAGGGTAAGTGGAATTGGGATCTATTATCGGTTTTGTTGAACCCACTATGTGGGGGATGGTGCACACCTTGGGAGCTTTGGACTTAATAATGGAGTCTTTCTAGACTTGCCTACGGCTTTACCGTTATTGAGCCATAAGAAGTCTGAAAGGAGCTAACCCTTGGCAACTCTGCTATGTTAGACCTACTCCTCTACTCTCTATAATTAACCACTTTGAGCCGTGGGTGTAGATACTTAAGAGCCGATTTTCAAAGGCTAAGAGGAGTGGCAACTAAGGTTTTGTATTGCCAAAGCATACACTAAGTATAAACATAAATTTTGTTAACATGGCTGACAATAATCAAGAGAGTAGAATGAACATTGATAGCTTTGATTTTGCACATGAAGGTGCTAATGATGATGCTCCCATGTTTGTGAATTATCTCGTCACTAGGTTGCAACAAGCTATGGGCAACCCTATTTTGCAAGCCGAAGTTACTCAACAACTTCGTGCTTATGGAATTTCCCTTCCTCTCCCAGAGGAGAGAGAGCTTAGGAGGCCTCTTGAAGAGACCCCCAAAAGAAGACTCTCTCCCATTCGAGAGGAGGAATCCAAAGAGAAAGAAAGCAATGACAGTTTAAGTTCTTCTGAAGATGTGGCTCCACGAAGACGGCGGTCTAGACGATCGCCTACTCCTCCCAAGAGGAAAAGAGAAACCTATAGTCCTTCTCCTCATCACTCTGAAAGGCAAGAGAGGAAACAAAGGAAGAAAAGGGCTAGGAACAGGTCACCCTCTTCTCCTTCTTCTTCACCTTCCTCCTCTTTCGATAAAAGTTATGGCTATTCTCCTAGAGAATACAAGAGGGGAGGACATCGCAAATCATTTCCTGCATGGCGAAGGTCACAAAAGCTAAAGAAGTTCAAGGAGGGAGGAAAGAGTATCTCTTTTGTCACCTACGATGGCACCTTTGGTTCTACCGACAAAGTGTTGGCCTTCATCCAGCAATTTGATGCGGCCTTTGGGGACGAGGGCTTCACAGAGTCCTCCAAGCTACGCCGTGTAGCTATGCACTTCCAAAAATCAGCTCCTCAATGGTGGGCTAGCCTTCGTGGCAATGGAGAAGCCCCAAAGACATGGAAAACTCTACGAGTTTCCATCATGAAGCAATTTCTTCCAAGCGATACTAAAGATAAAGTTCTTACCGAATGGCGCAGCTTGAAGCTTCTCTCTCATGAGTCTATCAACAAGTATGTAGACAAGTTTTGGGATTTACATCTCTTACATTACTTCGGTAATAGTACCAGGCCGTTGAGAGTATGCTTGTCCTTACTGCCTCTTCAAGATGGGGCTTCCCTTGTGAGTGTGAGTGTGTGTTCTCTCTCTAATCCCTAGGAAAAGGGCTCGCCCCCCCTCTTGTAGGGATGCTTTTGACTTTAGGAGCTCAAGCACCTTAGTCATCAAGCATGACAAAGCACTTGGACTAGGGGGTATTCCCACAAGCATCTCAGGCAAGCATGTCAAGGCACCTCAAGCACCTTAATCAAGCGGCAAGTCAAGCACCTCAAGCATGGAGTAAGTCAAGCACCTCAAGCACCTTAATCAAGCACCTCAAGCAGGACAAACACCTCAAGCATGACAAGCACCTCAAGCAAAAGACAACGGCCTCATGAGAGAGAAGCATACTCTCAACGGCCTGGTACTATTACCGAAGTAATCCATCACACCATGGTTGCTTCACGCATCAATTTCCATCAAGGGGCTAGACGTAATGTCAAGCCCATGGAAAACAAAGATAAAAATGATGCAAAGGGGAAATCCAATGCACAAATAATTCCCAAGGCACTTCCAATAACAACAACAATCGATTCAAGGAGAAGGGAGTTTACAAAGGTAAAAACAAACTCTCTCCTGAAGAGCTTCAAGCTTTTCGCAAGGACCTTAAATGTTTCAAGTGTGGGGAGCAAGGACATGGCTATCGTTCTTGCCCAAAGAAGAATACTCGCAATGAGACTCCTAGGGCTTCCACCATAGAAGCTCCAAAAGAGGATGCTCATTGCAAAGGATCATCACTCTCCTATGCTTGGGGAAAGGTAAGAGAGCATGATGCCTTCATCTTGTTTGACCCTGGCTCTACTCTCAACTTCATATCAATAGAGTTGGCCACCAAGTTGGGCATTCAAGCTTTTGAGATGGGAGATATAGTAACAGCTGATGCAGCTTTCAAGGGACAACAAGCCTCCGTTACTCCCTTGATTGGGAAGTTGAGGCTTCATGTCCAAAGTTATGTCGACAAAGAAGACTTCTTCATCTCTCCTCTCCAACATCAGGATGTTATCCTAGGGGCACCATGGTTTGGTCGCATGGCTGCCAACATGAAGTTCCCTGAAAGGAGAATTTACTTCACCTACAGGGGAAAGAACATGTATATAGATGCTAGTGAGCGTGGTCGCACTATTCCACTTGTAAATCCTCTTTCTTTTGATAAATCAATGAAGAGCTCAGTTTCTGTGTACATGATTTATGTCAAAGAGTCTCTAAAAGCTAATAATGTTTCATCAAATGAAAATGATAGGAATCAAGAAGAGTTAGACTTGTCTACTTTTCTAAAAGGATTCCAAGATGTGTTCATCGATGATATCCCTATGGACCTACCTCCAAAACGAGGGGATGATGACCATCGTATTGAGCTCCTTCCAGGGAGCTCACCGCCTAACAAACCTCCTTATCGAGTCTCACAAGCTCAACAAGAGGAGATTATGAGGCAAGTACAGGAATTGGTAGACAAAGGGATGGTGAGGCTTAGTTCCTCTCCCTTTTGTTCTCTAGTCCTTTTAGTGCAAAAGAAAGATGGTACATACCATATGTGTGTGGACTATCGAGCACTAAACCATATCACTATCAAAAACAGATTTCCCGTGCCTCGGGTAGAAGATCTATTTGATAAGCTACAAGGCTCTACCTACTTCAGTACGATTGACCTTAATAGTGTCTATCATCAAATAAGGATAGTGGATGAAGATATCCTAAAGACCGCATTTTGCGCAACATTTGGTCTTTATGAATATCTAGTCATGCCTTTTGGCTTGACGAATGCACCAGCTACTTTCAATCGTCTCATGGAGAAAATTTTTAGACCATATCGTAAATTCACTGGAGTGTTCTTTGATGATATCATCATCTACTCCAAATCTTTGGAGGAACATAAGCAACATCTCCAAGTGATTTTTCAAGCCTTGAGGGAAAACAAACTTTTTCTCAACCAAAAGAAAAGTGAATTCTTCCTTCAAGAGATTCTCATATTATCTCTCACTATGGTATTCGTATGGATCCATCAAAGTTAGAGGTATTAAAATCATGGCCTAACCCAAGGAATCTACATGAGCTAAGAAGCTTTATTGGTATGTGTGCATACTATAGACGCTCCATAGCAAAATTCTCTCAAGTAGCAGGACCACTACACGACTTAACAAAGAAGAACGTTAAGTTTGTATGGACTGCTAAGGAGCAAAATGCTTTTGAAAAACTCAAAGAGAAGCTTACTTCCCAACCAGTTCTCGTGCTTCCGGATCTCTCAAAGCCATTTGAGGTCCAATGTGATGCGTGTGGTGATTGCCTTGGAGCGGTTTTGCTTCAAGAAGGGCATGCCATAGCATATGAGAGCCGAAGGCTCAATAGTGATGAACGAGTCTTGAGCATTTATGAGAAAGAGCTTTTAGCTGTTCTACATGCCCTAGATACATGGAAGCACTACCTATTGGGGACTCCATTTATCCTACGAACCGACCACCAAAGTCTCAAGTATTTCATGACGCAAACCAAACTTTCCGACAAACAAATGAGGTGGGCAAATTTTCTTTCGCAATTTAATTTCCATATTGCTCACATAGCTGGTAAGCACAATCAATTTGCCGATGCACTTTCACGACGACCAAAAGTTAATTCGGTGTCTATAGCTACTCACAATGATCTATCCTCTATGATAGATGAGTATGCTACTGACCCTGACTTTAGAGACATAATGTCAGCCCTTGCTTTGGGGAAGAAAGAGGATCCATTCACCTTGCAGGATGGTTATCTTCTCCACGGCAATAGGCTATGTGTTACCCATTCCCTTCGTGAGAAGGTTATGTATGAATCCCATGCTCCTCCATATGCAGGGCATAGAGGTATTCAACCTACTCTCCGAGGAGTAGAGACGTATTTCTATTGGCCTACCATGAAAGTGGACATACAAGAGTATGTTTCAAAATGTGTAGTATGCCAAAAGACCAAGTATGATAGAGGGAAGCAACCTGGATTACTCCAGCCATTGCCTATTCCAAATTCACCATGGGAGAGTATATCCATGGATTTCATCTTTGGATTACCCAAGTCTATCCATGGGAATACAGGAATATGGACAATAGTCGACAGGTTTAGCAAGCAAGCACATTTTATTCCTGTCAAAAAGACTATTAAGGCACATCAAATGGTAACTCTCTTCATATCTCAGATTTTCAAGCACCGTGGATTACCCACATCCATCGTGTCAGATAGAGATCCTAGAATGAGCAGTAATTTTTGGAAAGGTCTCTTTGAAAATCTAGGAACAAGATTGAATTTCTCTTCGGCCTATCACCCACAAACGGATGGCCAAAGTGAGATAGCCAATCTTACGATACTCGATCTACTCAAGACTTATGTTACCGAAGTAGATCAACGCTCACAATGGGAAAAGTATTTACCTCTAGTAGAGTATGCCTACAATAATATTGTACATACTTCTACGGGGAAAGCACCTTTCGAGATCATAGAGGGAAGACCTAAAAGTCCCTTGCTACTCAAAGTACATGGGAAGATCTTCGCCGCCGATGAGTATAGCCGTGACCTACAAGAATCTTTTCAAAAGATTAGGGAGGCTATAGCCATCTCTCAACAAAGGCAAAAAGCTGTTGTTGCTGATAAGCACAGAAGAGCCTTAATGTTCAAAGAAAATTATTGGGTCTTACTCAAGTTTCCTAAGGCTCGATTAAGGCAAACGACGGGCAAAAATCCTACGGGCCATCAAAAGTATTATGCTAAACTAGCAAAAAGATACTATGGTCCTTTCCAAATCTTGAAGCCCATCAATGAGACGGCTTATCAACTCAAGTTTCCCAACCATTGGCTTATACACAATGCCTTTCATGTAAGCCTACTTAAGCCCTACAAAGGAGAGCCACCAACTGAACCAATTATTGAAGACCCTCCCGAAGTTGAAGACCAAGAAGAGGTGCTACAACCCGAAGCTGTCCTTCGGCATGAAGACAAGGTACTACGACATGGTAAGATAATCCGACGATATCTTATTAAGTTCAAAAATTATCCTTTTGAAGATGCTAAATGGATGCAAGGAGTACAACTTAAAGATAGTATGAACCTTGTCAATGCTTACAATGCTACATTAGAGTAAGCAAATGTACAACTCTCTTTTAAATGACTCATGTTTTTGTCTTATAAGACTAATCCTCTTTTTAATTGTGCACAAATTTAAGTAGTACGCATGCGTAGAATCATGTTTGTGATGACGACGTCTCTCAAACACCAAGTAGAATTTGTCACTCTACTTTAGGAGAATGAAATGGACTAAAGAGCACACATGCTTGCGGCAGCTATGTCTCCCAAGCACCAAATGGATTAGTCATCCATCTTGGAAAGATGTTAGGGTAAAAAAGGGATCCTCTACCCGCTAAGTACGATTGACTAATGACTAAGCCTTTATCTCTTCTACCTCATACTCGATGACGACTATGATTTCAAGAGAGAGGTAATGTCATAAAATCTAATATCTAACCAACCCAAATGATTTTCTCATATTAAATTGATCACTTAATGTGGGAGAATAAACGGGAACAAGTGTTAAGATATAGATATGTGCTTATAGATCTATCTCAACACGGGGCCAATAGTAAAGGGGTCCAAATGGGAGATGGTCTATCAAGAGCAAGGCTAACCAATGGAGCATAAGACCTTAGGGTTAGCTTCATTGAATACCTCCAATAATGTGTGTAAAAGTCCTTTGACCTTAGGTTAGCTAGGGCTGAGCTTGAGGTGGGAACCCGGCCCAAGCTCGAGGTGCTTGACCTACTTGAGGTGCTTGTCGTGCTTGAGGTGTTTGTCCTGCTTGAGGTGCTTGATTAAGGTGCTTGAGGTGCTTGACTTACTCCATGCTTGAGGTGCTTGACTTGCCGCTTGATTAAGGTGCTTGAGGTGCCTTGACATGCTTGCCTGAGATGCTTGTGGGAATACCCCCTAGTCCAAGTGCTTTGTCATGTTTGATGACTAAGGTGCTTGAGCTCCTAAAGTCAAAATCATCCCTACAAGAGGGGGGACGAGCCCTTTTCCTAGGGATTAGAGAGAGAACACACACTCACACTCACAAGGGAAGCCCCAACTTGAAGAGGCAGCAAGGACACATGTCAGGTCCCTACCCATGTTACCTTCATGTGTTGCCTGAAGCCTATTGGCTAGGCTTCAAAGGGGTCCAATGATAAATTACTTGAATTATCTAATTGTTTTTGCATTTATCAAGTCCTCTCTCTCAAAGGGGAAAGGGGGACACTTGTCCCAAAGCTACCCATGTTGCTTGTAATGGCTCCTGCTTGTGATTGGCTAGGCCTGGAGGGGTCCAATGAGCTTCAAGCATGAGCTACAAGGGGGGGTCGACCCAAGAAAGCTAGGGGGGTGCTTAGGGGGTATACTCACCCACACACACTCACAAACACTCTCATTGTGTACTATGCAAAGGGCAAGAACTCCCTCTCTTTCTCCAAGCAAGTAGAGGTTGAGAGCCTACACCAACACTCTTGGCTATGGAGTGCAAATCCATCCAAGAGCCATGCTTCAATGCTTGAGCTTGCCATCTATTTCTTCTTCATTACTATGCTATTATGTATGCTAGCACAAGAGTTATGATAAGTGAGGAACTATCTCTTTCTCGTATGAAATGTTTCTTCTTCCTCTTCCCTACCCTCATTCCCTGCTCGCTCTCTCCACCTTCGAACTATGCTAAGGATTAACCTAGACCCCATCTTTTTGTACCATTGTTATCCTCGTGTCAAGTTCATCTATCCATTCATCATCCATCTTTATTTCATCTTCAGCTAGGGCTTGAGTGAGTTGTAAAGCTTTTATTTACAATGCATTAATTGGCATTGGTTCATGAGCTGATCACACTACTGCTTTTATCTTCATGCCTCGATGCAACTTCATGAATAACTTACTGGCACTTGATCTTGCGTTCTTTTGTTGTATGTATTCTTTCTAAAAGTTTGTTGGTTAATGGCAAATTATATTTGCATAATTGACAACAACTTATCCAGTTTTTCATGACTTCCCCATCCAAGGTAGCTAATTTAATAGCCCCACTAGGTGAACCATTTTCAACCACAAAGGGGCCATGCCCTTTATTTTCAGAGATTGATTTCATAATTTCTTTGTAATTGATATTTTGAGTAAAAAGTACTATTTTTGACATACTTGTGCATGCTCAATGTGTGGAAATGTGATTGCCAATGATTTTTTGAGGTTCTTGAAAATTATTGGGATCTATTGACATTTTTGGATTTTTTGGTGATTTTTGAATTTTGGGCAAATTTAGGCTATTTTTTGTAATTTTGGGAGCTTGAAAAAACAAAAAAATGAGAAAAATAATTAGTCCACTTGCATACATCTGCATCGGCATGCTTGACCACCTCTCTCTATTGGGATCATCTCGTCTACCAAAATTTGGGGGTTAAGATCATTTGATTGTCTAAAAATTGCAAAATTCCAAAAGATTCCGAGCTTGCCTTGACGAGGACCAATGAAAATTTCTAACAGACTCTTTGAAATTCATATCAAATTTGGAGGTAAGTATCTCTTAATTTCTTGGCAAGAAAGAAAACATTATTGGTGAGGTCCGGGCCTTCGATCGGAATCGCCTTCAAGAAAAATAAAATATGTTGAATTCATTTTTCTCTCTGTCCCTAGGCAAAAAAAAACATTTTTTTCTCTCTTTCATCCATTTCTCTCTCTCTCTCTCTCTCTCTCTCTCTCTCTCTCTCTCTCTCTCTCTCTCTCTCTCTCTCTCTCTCTCTCTCTCTCTCTCTCTCTCTCTCTCTCTCTCTCTGGAATGGTCCCCACTCTCCCTCGTTCACGCTACACAGCATGCATGCCTTTTCATTTTTGCATTGTATGATCCACCTATCATTTTTTGGCACTGCCAATTAATGCATCCACCCTTCACATGCGACAATTAGAGACCAATTGTCCACACACCCCCATACACCTCTTAATTTTTTGAAAATCATACTTCATTAACCATATGAAATGAGTTGGTCACTTTTGATAGATATTTGAGGTTGGATTGTTAGAGTTAGTCAACTCAGATGGAACAAGTAGACTTCAGATACAAGATCAAACAAATACTGAACTAAAATGGAAAGTGTAGATTGAGATTGAATCTAGAATATATATTCAAATAAGGATAGTACAACCGATGTCAAGTATAATATTGAGAGCTAAATAATTCTTTGAGCTAAATGCCAATGAGTATAAGAGTAGACTAATCTCCAAAGTAACAGTAGCAATGATAGCAATACAGCAATAGCCTGCAAAATGAGTAATGGGTGCTATTTGTAGGTGTCAGATTGGGCCTCTTATTGACTGCTCTCTATACAATTACTATTGTAATTAGGATCAATAATTACCAATTCCTACTGTTGATCTAAGTCTCAATTAGGTTATGTTCCCACTGTCTGCATTTCCTTCCCCCCTTTCTTTGATTTTGATATATTTCCAAAATTTTAGGTTTGTTGTCAAAAATGACTGCTATCTTTGAGAAATGCGTCTAAATCCACAAACTTTCTTTCCATCTTGCACTTTTGTTGATAGATCAAAACTGCTCTAGGTGCTCCATACTTCTTGACAGCTAAGGTTGGGCCTCTCATCTCTCTATGCTTGTGAGATGGCTTGCATATTCGAACACTGTGTGGATGTGCATAGACTAAGGTGAAGCTTGAATTGCCAGAGTTTCACCATACTACTTGGAGCACTGGTATCGTCTTCTGGTACTTTGACCTGGATGTAAGTTAAATGTGTGACGATGCTCTTAAGCCTACTTACTAGGCTAGCAATGTCCTCCCCTTTGGTCATAATGATCTTGTAAAGTTTTCTTTTGAGACTAAATTTACTTCTTTTGACCCTACCTCCAAAATTGCTAGCCTACTTACTAGGCTAGCAATGTCCTCCTTTTCGGTCATAATGATCTTGTAAAGTTGTCTTTTGAGACTAACTTTATTTCTTTTGGCCCTAGCTATGAAATTACTTTCTAGGACATGCCAAGCCTCATGTGCATGCTTACATTCATCTATGAAATGCACATAGTTGTCATGCAAGGAGGTGATGATGATTCCTAGTGCTTGTTTGTCTTTAGCCAAATTCTGCGCACTTGCTATGAGTGTAGATGCTCTAGAATGTACTCAATCAAGTTCATCTTGTTGCTCTAAGGTAGTGTTGGTAACAGACCATAAATATTTTTTCATTAGTTAACCTCTTAACTTTGTTTTCCAGGGGTGAAACCCTCCCCGTTCTACTTCTCGATTCCCTTTTCCCCTTGACTCCATTACATGTGGAATAATTCCCCTCTTCCCTCCTTCACTCAGACTTTAGGACAAAGCTCACACTTTACAACAACTAGACATTTGAAATCTCACACATCAGGTCTTCACCATTGAATTTCTCTTCAAGTCTCATATCATGCACTAAAGGTAGTAGGGGCCATATTCTTAATGTAAATGTTTACTTGTAGAAACTACCGTAGCCTAATCACAATGATTCATGTTTCTCATTCTTCATTGCTCTAGCAACCATTTCTATGTGCCTAACCTTTTGCTTAGCAAAAGTTACTCTAGCAACCTTTGCTATGTGCATGTTCTTCTTCTTAGCAACACCATTTTGATGTGGAATATACCTACATGAAAACTATCTCTGAATTCCATACTTTTCTAGAAAATTGTTGATCTCATTTGAGAAATATTCTCCCCCTCCATTTGACCTCAAGAACTTTACGTGTTTCCCAATAATCTACTTTTCACCATAGACTTGAGATTTTGAAAGTGCATACACACCACTTTTTAGCTTCATGAAATAGACCTATACTTTCCTTGTATAGTCATCAATGAAGCTCACATAGTACATTCATCCACCCATTGACAAAGTCTTCATCGGATGTCATATATCTGTATGTACTAGTTCCAAGACATGCTTGTATACATGCTTATCACATGAGGAAAGGATTCTTTTGCCTGCTTTCAAAATTGACTTGTTTCACAAATTTTTTACTTCCCAAGAATCTTAAATGCTGGTAAACATATAACCATGTCCTTACTTTTCATTGCGTTGAGTTGTTGATTCACATGACCAATGCACTTGTGCTAGGTTTCTATATTTGCACTAACTCTTGCACCTTGTGCAAACATGACATCATTCCCCTTACACACATTTACATTTGAAGTAGACATTCTTCCCACTTTTTTCCCTTGTGTAATGAAAGTTTATTCTTCTTGTACTCTTTGACATAGAGACCATTAGAATCAAAGCTGATCTACAAACCCTACTCAAACCATATGCCCAATAAAAACCAAATTCTTTGGGTTGTTAGGTACATCCACAGTATTAGCGAGTTACTTTAGTTTACCATCTATCATAGACAATTGTACATTTTCTATATGCACAATGGGATGTGAACTTGTGGTTGCAAAATTATTTTGGTCTCTCCTATTTTGGACAATCACACTGAAAGTGACCATGTCTTCCATAATTCTAGCATACAACATTCCCAGGTTGACCTATATTGTCACGTTACGCATTTCCATGACATCTTGGACTCTCCTATCTCAGAAATTTCCTTGAACACATGTGTTCTATCTGTAAGAAATGTGGAATACAATAAGGATCTAGTAGCAAGGAGAGCAGAGAGAGATACGATGCAAAGTAGATTACTGGCAAATCAAAAACTTTAGATTAGCATACTATTACAAAGTGATGGTGTCATCCACCCATGCGCTCTCAAGGTAGAGCTTAGATGGTGATTTAGACAACTAGAGCAAGTAGGAATACAAGGGACTAACAATCCTTACACAAGGATGTGTTGTGTGCGTCAAGTGTGCACACCATTCTACCAAATTACTCATGAGAAGGCCTCCTTATATAGATGTAAGGGAGCCTCTAAACGCCCATGTGCAGTCGCCCTTAGATAGCCAATTCCAAGTAGCACTCTCCCATGCGCCCATGTGTATCCGCTTTTGGGTAGACAAGTCCTCCTAGAAATCGGCCACCGGCCAAGGAAATCCGACCACCAGCCAAAGACCACGGACCACCGGCCATCGGAAGGCCATTTTTTATTGTCTTCCGATCGTCGTCCGGCCAAGATATTTCAGCAAAAAAGAATATTCCGGTGAAGGAAAAAAAGTGCTCCGTACCATCCACGATCACAAATAGAGATCTTATCAACGTGCAAAGCTGGAATCCACCAAATATATGTGCACCATTGGCTTCTCCTCATATGGGGGCCTTACAAACTATGCATCATATATTATGGTGGCAAAATAGAGAGAGGTTGGCATTGCAAGTATACCAAAACACCCCCTCAATAAACACCCAAAGATGCTCTATGTTGGCCGTGTGCCAACTCCGAGTTGATGAAGATGTCAAAGTAGCTGGTCTTTCCCTAGAGCTTTGGTGAAGATATCTGCAAAATTATCTTTGGTATACTCTAGCTCCACAATTTCATCCTCAATTAGCTCTCAAACATAATGATACTAAACCTCAATATGCTTTGTGCGTACATGGAAGACAGGGTTCTTGGCAATCGATCGCCACGCAACTCTGGTTGTCGCATTGAAGTGTTGTTGTTGAATGAAGAGAAACACCTAAGTCCATGAGGACTCGCCTTAGCCAAACTGCTTCACAAGCTACAAAACAAGCAGCTTTATACTCTGCTTTCGTTGAAGAAAGAGTGATGGTTGGATGCTTCTTGCTCATCCAAGAAAACACTCTAGAACCAAGTGAGAAACAAAACCTAGAAACTGACTTTCTAGAGTCACAATATCCTGCCCAATCAGAGTCACAATACCCACTAAGATTGTTTGTGCCAATGCCATAGGCAATGCCATGGCCCAAAGTACCTTTGATGTACTTAAGAACTTGCATATCTGCCTTGCAGTGAGATTCTCTTGGTTGGTTGGAAAACCTGCTTAAAGCACCTACTCCAAAAGAAGTATTCGGCCTAGTGTTGCACAAGAAAACTAAGCTTCCCACAAGTTTTTTAACTTTTTAATGTCGACTAAGGGAGAAGAATCTTCCATGGAGAGTTTTGCATTTACCTCCATTGGAGTGCTCACAGGTTTTCAATCCATCATGCCAAAAGCTTTTAGGATCTCTGTTGCATACTTTTGTTGATGCCTTTTGAGGATTTCCAAACCTCAATCCCCAAAAAGTAATGCAAGTGTCATTTCAAATTCAGAACTCAAAATCTCACGAGTTTGTTGGATGAGCTCTTTGTGGTCACCTATGATTATCAAGTCATCGACATCCAAGATAATAATGACTTGTTTTCCATTCTCTCTAAGCACATATAAATTCACTTCAGAAGCACTTCTTCTAAAGCCAAGTTTTTTAAAAAACTTATCAATTCTGACATACCATGCTCTTGGAGACTGTTTCAAGCCATATAAAGCCTTCTTCAATATGCAAACCTTCTGTTTTAAATGGGGCATCTCAAACCCTAGTGGTTGCTCAGTAAACACCTCCTCCTTGAGAATTCCATTTAGAAAGGCAGACACATTATCCATTTGGTAAACAACCCATAAATAGATAGCAGCAAGAGCAAGCACAAGACGAATAGTTGTCATTCGAGTTGTGGGGGCGAAGGTGTCACTAACATCAAACCCTTCGACTTGAGAGAATCCTTGTGCTAACCTAGCTTTGTACTTTTGCAAAGAGCCATCAGCTTTATGCTTGAGCTTGTACACCCATTTTGTGCCAATGACTTTCTTCTTTGGAGGCTGATCCACTACTTCTCAAGTGTCATTCTTTGTGATGCTATCGTATTTAGACTGCATTGCTTCCTTCCACTTTGTATCAGCCATGGCCTTGTCGATGCAGGCTGGCTCCTTCACAGAGCCCACAATTTCTATCATGAGAGCCATGTTGACGATATGTTTGGAGTCTCTCCTTTGCTCTTCTATTCTTTTTTACCGTCACAAACCCCCCTCCTCTTCATGAGGATTGTGAACTTGAGGATTTTGAGTGTCGAAAAGCAGTTGAGCCCACTTTGATAGTGGCTTTTCCTATCATGCTGTAACAAGTTGGTTACATTTATTTGAGTCATCATCAGAAAACTCCTCCTCTCGATTTTTTACCTAACATTGGTCTGGCACATGGTGAGTTATTTCTTCATTTGATGAGAAAGTGGACGAACTTAGTTTCTCCATCGTATGTGGACCTTCTTCAAATACCACATCCCGACTAGTGAGTATTTTCTTTGCCTCTGGATCATTAAAGTCTATAAGCCTTAGACTCTTCACTGTATCCGAGAAATACACACTTCTTGCTTTTGGCTTCTAACTTTGTTCTTTGTGAATCAGGAATATGTGCATAACAGAAGCACCCAAATGTTTTGAAATGCAAGACTGAAGGTTTCTTACCAGAATAGGCTTCTTGAGGCGTTTTCCCTTTCAAAGCCTTTGTGTACCTTTGATTGAGAATGTACACTACCGTACTTACTGTTTTGGCCCAAAAGGAATCTGGCATACCCTTGGCTTTGAGCATACATCTTGCCACTTTTACCACCGTCCAATTGCGACGCTCCACAACTCCATTTTGTTGTGGTGTGTAAGGTGTGGTTTTATGCCATGCTCATTGCAGTAATTATTAAATTCATATGAGATGAATTCTCCTCCTTGATCTATGCAAAGCTTCTTCACCTTCTCTCCTCTTTCATTTGCTACAAGCTTTTGCCACATTTTAAACTTTCCAAAAGATTCAGACTTCTCACGAATGAAACACACCCACATCTTTCTACTAAATTCATCGACTAGCAGCAAGAAGTAGAAAGATCCACCCAAAGCGGATGTAGACATTTTTCCACATAGATCTACGTGTACCAACTCTAGAGGAGACTGATTTCAATTACTACTCTCTTGTGGAAATGCCTTTCTTTGTTGCTTGCCCATCATGCAAGCTTCACAAACTTCATTCATATCTGAGATTTGAGGCATGTGTGCCACCCTCCTAGATTTGTGCATCTCTTTTAGCACAGCAATGCTTAAGTGACCAAATCTCTCTTGCCATAATTGAGTTGTACCTTTTTCTGTAGTGACCGTAAGTGAAAAAGTTCATAGAGGTTGTTGCACCTTACACCCTTTCTCCCTATGTTGCCTTTAGAATCCAAGATTTTTGCTCCATTTTTCTTGAAACGGACTTCAAGATCACTATCAGTGATTGCAGCAATGAACAACAAATTCTTCTTGATTTGACGCACGTACAACACATTAGAGAGCTCTTCTATAGTTGCTAAAAAAGAAATTGTCCCAGACCCTTTGGCTAAACATTTGGCATTATTCCCAACAATTACACTCATGGGTTCCTGTAGAGTCTTCGAGGAACTATACCAGTCTTTCTTACTAGTCATATGTCGGGATGCACCGCTATTTAGTATCCAAGAACCATCAACAAGTGGAGTTTGTGATGATGAGCATACCTCTTCTATGACGGCCCATAGTTCAAGGTCTGTTTTAGCAATGTTGGCAGATTCTCTTTCCTTCCAAGAAAATTTCATGGTGCTGTTCTTCTTGTTTGCTTTCTTCTTTCTGCACTCTTTAACAGCATGACCCTTCTTGTCACAGTAAAAACAGCTACCTGAAAATTTCCTCTTCTTGGGCTTCTTCTTTGAAGCATTTGACATAGTCCCCTTGCCTTTTTCATTGGCTGTGAAGGCAGAATCACCTCCACCATCCCTGGTCCTAAGTCGCAGCTTCTCTACAAGCAACATTGTACTCAGTTTTTCAAACATAAGAGGGGTGGGACGAACCTAAGTGTTCAGTGCCATAACGAGACCATCATATCTCACTAGAAGTATGCGAATGCAGTGTCAAGCTAAATCTTTAGGAGAAATAGCCACACCAACAACAGCTAATTGACCTTGGAGGTCCTTAATCTGTTTGATAAAGGCCTCCACTTTCTCTCCATCAGCAAGTTTCCCAGCAGCCAAGCAGATTTTCTAGATTTTGAATTCTGGTGTGATTGTGCGCCTCATATCGGTGAGCCAATATGTTCCAAGCTTCATATGCTTTAGTGGTATATTGAACCAAAGTGAGGACAGAATCACTTACACACATGACAATGGTGCATAATGTATGTGCATTCCTTCTTTTCCAGGCACGTAGAAGAGTAGCATCTGGGGAAATTAAAACGCTTGGATTTGCCGGATCATTTGTTGCAATGGGCTCCGGTTCTGCACCATTTGGCCCCAACACCATATCTAGCAATTCATATGAATCCAGAATTGCGGAAACTTTGAATTCCCACAATGTGTAGTTGGTGCCATCAAGCTTTCCTTCGATGAATGCTGGTGGACAAATGCAAAGCGGAGTAGCACGGGCAACAACACTTGAAGATGCCGACATAATTGATTTTGCAAAGTAATACAAGTACTTGGCACTTTCTTAGCTACGAGCACCTAGTGCTTTGATACTATGTAAGAAATACGGAATATAATAAGGATCTAGTAGCAAGGAGAGTAGAGAGAGATACGATGCAAAGTAGATTAGTGGAAAATCAAAAACTTTAGATTAGCACACTATTACAAAGTGATGGCGTCATCCACCCATGCGCTCTCAAGGTAGAGCTGAGATGGCGATTTAGACAACTTGAGCAAGTAGGAATACAAGGGACTAACAATCCTTACACAAGGATGTGTTGTGTGCATCAAGTGTGCACACCATCATACCGAATTACTCATGAGAAGGTCTCCTTATATAAATGTAAGGGAGCCTCTAAACGCCCATGCGCAGCCGCCCTTAGATAGCGAAGTCCAAGTAGGACTCTCCCTTGCTCCCATGTGTAGCCGCTTTTGGGTAGGCAAGTCCTCCTAAAAATTGGCCAGCGACCAAGGAAATCCAGCCACCAGCCACCGACTATCGACCAAAGACCACAGACCATCGGCCATCAGCCACCAGACGGCCATTTTCTAATTGTCTTCCAGCCATCCAACATATTCCAGCGAAAATGAATTTTCCAACAAAGGGAAAAAAAAGTGCTCCGTACCATCTAGATCACAAATAGAGATCTCATCAGCGCGCAAGGCTGGAATCCACCAAATATATGTGCACCATTGGCTTCTCCTCATAGTAGGGGTCTTACAAGTTCTGCAGCATATATTGTGGTGGCACAACTAAGAGAGGTGGGCATTGCAAGTATACCAACACTATCTCTGGAAATTATTTTGTTATTGTTCTTGGTGATTGGCTCTTCCTCAATTACTATTAGTAGCAAGCTAACACGGACACCATTTTTCGAAGTTCTCTTTGTAAAACAATTATTATTTTGATAAATCAAGACTATTGTAATTCCTATTTTCTCGGATAAACTCTGTAATTAATGAGCCGGGGCTACAAGCTTCCAAATTGTATCAGCCAGTCATTTCCCAGCTTTGGTAGAACTCCAAATTATTAGTTTTGACCACCCAAAAACCTTGGCTAGGTATAAAGGCCAATTTTTCTAAGTTTTTTATAAGTTTTTGGATAAGAAATACACAGCGTGAGCTAACGGTGCTCACTCCTCTCCTTCTCGCGCTTCCTACTCCCTCCCCGGTTGTCACATTGCAATTGTGTTTGTTGCATTGCAGCCGCAGGTAAGGGCTCTACGCATTGACGTAAGCAGTTCACAGTATTTTGTAGCTTTTGGGATCGCCAACCCACGGCCTAATTTCATCATAACTAGGAATTTACACTTTTAAATCAAAAACTAAGCATAGGTGGGGTATTTGGGCATCATTGCTAAGCATTTAGATGCATTCTGGGTCAAAAACGACTAGGTCAAAAATCCACTGTTGTTAATAATCGTGATTTTGGAACTTGACCTAAAGTGGGGTTTGAGACCATAAGCACGTGTGCTTAGGTCTTATAAACATTTCCTAGAAGTTTCATTACGTTTGGATGTCATTTGATGCTATAACGGATGTGATTTGTTTGCCGATGAGCGATTGGCTTTTTTTGATTTCAGTCACTTGAGTGTAGGCTGAGTTAGATGCGAGTTGTTAGTTGTTTTTTGAGAGATTGACAACCTCTTGTAGCCTCTATGCACTAGTCAATTCAGCTTTGTCCCATGGTTTGGCAAATTAATTATGGCTCTCGCTAATACTGCAATAAGATAGGATGGTGAGGTTAGACATGCGTCCCACATTTGGCGCCGCTGCCGGGGATCGAAGAGACCTAAACTAAGGAAAAACGCGACCATCTTGTGAAGTTATCCTTTAACTTCCTGTAGGTTTGTCTAGAGTTCAAAACTTTCCTTTAGAAACCGCATAGCTTAAAATTGTTGTCTTTTGTTGTGTAGAGGTCGCTTGGAAGTCATCGTACTTGCTGAGTGCCTTTAGGATTGTAGGATTGTAGAATTAGATTAGGATTTTGAGAATGATTGGTAGACGAGACAAGTCTTAAGATCAGTGCTCAGAAAAACATAAAAAACAAGAAAATAAGTGTTTGTGGACACTTTCCACAACCCCATTGCATGAGAATCTAGGAGTAGGGTAAGTAGGATCCGAGGTGGATTTCATAACATTGCTCTCTCTAAAAGAAGAAGTGTGAGTTGTTATTGGAAGTTGCAGAATTTCAAGTCTATGGCTAGAAATAGCTCGAAAAGACTCGAAACCACTCAATCCGACTGGAGAGTAAGCTTAAGAATTGTCTGAACCAGTTGGTAAGCTCAAAGACACTTCGAGGTAAAAATTTCCAGAGTTGGCTAAAACTCAGATTATTTACTTTTTCTTGACATTTTAGGCCAAATCAAGTTTTGACTTGATTCTAAGGCTTAAAATAGCTCATATAAAGACTGTCTTTGAAAAAATTGCAAAAAAGTGTTCATTTCAAGCCTCAAGTTAATAATCGTGATTATTAACTTTCTACTTTAAATTGACCAAGATTCATAACATTGACTCATTGCATGTGTACAAACTACTTTTGTAAAGGCTCAAGAGATTTGGATCAGCAAACTGACAAAAAAACTGGGTAAAAACTAAAGTTTGTACTGACTTCTTGAATCTTGAGTGTAAATTGGGAAAAATTTGTCCAAACTTGTTGAAAATTGATTCATAGGCTTATATTGATGTGATAAACACGTGAACATACTCAGTTGACCAAAAATTTGCAAAAAGTTACCAGTTGTAAATAATCGTGATTATTTACATCTGCCCTATTTTTTTTTACCAAGTCAACATACCACTAGTTTTACCATGTTGTAATAAGCCCACAAACCAAATTTGGTAAGATTTGGATCACTAAATTGAAAATTGTGACTAAAATTGCAAAGTTAGCCTCCGGATAGATAATCAATGACCATTTGACCAAAAATTGTCCAAACTTGATGAAACTTGGCTAGTTACCTTAACTTGAGGTGCTTAATAGATCTGTGTCAAAGTTGGGACAAAAAGTTACAAAATTTTAGCTGGAGTAAATAATCACGATTATTTACATCTGCTTCAAAAAACTTGATGATTTTGCAAATTTAAGTATACCACAAGGTCAAGCATATCAAGTAGATCTCACAAATCATTTTTGGTGAAATTTGGATCCCAAAAGTGAGACTTAAGCCAGATTCTCGAAATCAAAGTCTGCAAATATAAAATAGTTGATAAACTTGATCAGATTTTGTTTAAACTTGTTGAAACTTATCCAGGGACTCTAACAAGTTGTATACTTGCCAAACCAATCAAAAAAGTGCAAAAAACTGACAAAAGTAAATAATCACGATTATTTAAATATGCTTCTAGAGACATCAATTTTGACTTTTGAACTTATACAGTGTTAGACCAACATAATATAAAGCCACATGGCAATTTTGGGTTCAATTGGGTCAAAATTGGTATATGTACACTCAGTTTCCAGGTTGCAGATCAAACCTTGACTTTTGCTAAGTCAAATTTTGACTCCCATAGCTCGATTTGAAGTGATACACATAGACCAATCACGAGAGTTAGCAAAAACTCTACCGTCTTTATAGAAGAATAGCTAACTTGATCAAATTAGTATAGGAATCAGGTTGCAGACGAGGAATCAGTGGCTTGCCGGAAAGTCGCAATCGAATCAAGTGGAAATTGATGACAAGTCAATCCAAAGGTGAGTACTCTATCCAGGGCTTCATAAGTCTCTATGAACCTTAGATCTAGTCATGTACTAGGAAATCAAGGCATACTCGGAGAAACCTCTAGTAGAGTATCCACCGAAGAAAGCGTGAATTAAGGCAATTCCTTGCATACAATTCTTGAAGAAGTCTCAGACACTTTTTCATGATTAACATCCGAAATGTCTTCTTACTCAACTCACTCAGAAACAGGAAGACAATGCGCTATAAGCATATACTATCATTTTACAAGACTAACCGTCATGGAGCCCAGGTTTACTTGGACCCTAACAAGGAGTATGCTATTAGCATTGATGACCATGGTATTGAGTTTGAAGAAGAGATTAGGGCAAACAAACAAGGAAAAATGTACATGGATCAAAACGGAACTCAATATTTACAAGTCGAAAACCCTGACGTGATAGACAAATGGGTGTTAGAAGTAAACACCAGAATCCCAGATATGTCAGCAAAATAAGGACCACCAACTTTAGAATTCAAGGGATGCAATCAAGTAGATTTGAAGCCTTTGAAACGGCTTAGTACGGATAATTCTAGGATCAAAGTCTATTGTTGGGAAGATAGAAACATAAAAGATCTTCTGTGGACTTCTCATGCCAAACCAGGACAACTAACAGCCATGAAGATCATTTATATCTTCAAGATCAAACATAAGGGATCAGCGGACCTACCAACCTACCTGTTTAGGGATTGTTATAACAACAACTTTGTTATGATGACTCTTGAGGAGGTAGAACAAACCAAATACCAAGGGTATTCCATACGGGATTGGATATTGGGACAAGGACCAGAAACAATTTCAAGAGATGAACACCGTGAGAGATCATCTGAGAGTAATGTAAAGAAACCAAAAACCACCTCATCACGTAGAAAACCAGGTGACACTAAGGCCAGTCCAGGGCTACATGAGTCACTATTTCCAACAGACTCGTTTGAAGAACTCGGAACAGAACCAATTTCTAGAGGACCTGGAATTGAATCAAACAGACGCGTCAGACCATCTGATTTTTAGAAATAGGCGAGAAAATACAATGGATCGGGGGATCCATATGATCACTTAGCAAGCTTTAAGCAAGTGCTAAGAGCAGTGCGTATATTCGATTTTCATACTCAATTTGAGGGGTTTGGAATGACATTAGAAGGAAAAGCATTAATATGGCTCCAAAAAACATTCCACCAAGGTCAATCATGGACTTGAACACATTAGCTCAAGGATTTGTAGCTGCTTGTTCCAAAACGGGGATCAAAGATAATACGATAGCTCAAATCTATAGCTTTAAACACAAATATGGTGAGTATGTTAGGGATTGTGCAACTCGAATGAAACAATACATTGCCAGATGCCCAGAGCTGGAGATACCTGTAGAAGAACAACTTCTTTCTTTGTTTTTTGAGGGACTGCTAAACAAAGAACTTCATGCTATACTCTATAGTAAAAATCATACAACCCTAGAAGCGTGTGTGTCAAATTCTATTGACTTAGGAGACAATTGTAAAATTTTCAACGAAGAAGTGTCCCTAAGGATAACCAAAACAAGAAAACAGCATCCACTAAACCAGCACAAGTGGGAACTGCTGCTACAGCACCACTCTCAGCTATCAAAGATATGCTAAAAATGATGAACGACGTGATGAACAACATGCAAAAAGCACCTATGAGGGGACCAGGACAAGGGATACCTCAACAGAGACAACCAATTAGACCACAAAAATGGTGTGAAATCGAGGGTAAATGGACCAACCGTGAGACCCACGAGTGCTACTTCAGACCAAAGTATGATGGGAATGTTCAATACGTGCCCATGCGGCCACAAGGACAAACCATGTACAGATATCAGCCTAATATGGCCCAAGCTCAAAGACCACCAATGGGTATGGAAATACCTAAACCCATGTTAAGACAACAACCTCCGTATCCAGGACATAATGCAGTGCCTGTAAAGTACATGCACTCTGAAGGAGTCATAGATGAACAAGCATTAGTGCCTGTTACACCCTATGCAGAGCCTAGTCCATCTATAGCAATGGTAGAAGGAGATTGGTATAATCCACATCCACCACCAATGGAAGAAACCGTGACTTATGCTCCACTAGAGCTCGCACCAATGTAGTATGTAGCTAATCAAGGTGTCAGACCTCCCATGGTAAGACACATGATGAAGCCAAGAACAGGAAACTGTCATAACTATGGTGCTGATGATCATTGGAAAAATGAATGTCCAGAGCCTGACAAAAACCTCAAACCAATTGAAGCCTATTGCATACAATGTTGCAAAAAGGGAGGACACTTTCCGGAAGATAGTCCTAAAAATCCTTTGAACAAGGGTAAAACCGTAGTAAACGTAGTCCAAGTGATACCTAGTAGCTCATCAAAGAGTGAACCGATTGTTCCAATCAAGGTAATCACTAGAGCCCAAGCAAAGAAAAAGAAACATAACTCCTCTGATGATTCAAAAAATACGAAAGTTTCCTCTCAAAGAATCAAAAGGAGTAGAAGCAAAAGATATGAGATGAGAAAACAAAAACAACGGGTTAAAATCGAGGAGAAAGCAATGAAGCTATTCCAAGAAAAGTTGAAAGAAACTGGAAGTGAATTTAAGAAAACAATCGTAAAATCTGAAGGATCCATTCTGGTTGATAAAATTTTTGAGCCTATTGATGGTGCCTTAGAAGCCTACCAAGTAGGACTTAAAGCAAGCCAAAACATGAAAAACAAATGAAAAAACTATCCTTCTCCAGACATGGAAGCAGCTAAGCTGAAAGCTTATCAAAATTTGGTAACAATCACTCAAGAAATGCTGGAAAAACAAAAACCCAAGCTTGAAAGTATCGCAAAACCTGAAGAGCTTGTGGTAAGAGACATTAAAGAAAAATCCGATGTGGCAGCAAAACCCCTCCTTGAAACAAAAGAACCAGAGCTTATAGTGCCTGACAGTGAAGATGCCTTAGACGAAATTCCATTCATAGAGGAAGACTGGCCAGGACACTTATGGAAAAAAATGAGAGAGATCAATGATGGGAGCCTAACTCTAAAGTCAGCTCCTATAGAGGAAGTCTGGTTGGATAACCTACCTTCTGATATGAATGTGGATTTAAAATCCTTGTACAGGGATTGCGGATTAGAAGCTTCAGGAATGTCGAAACCATTGACCTTGAAAACATTACCTTCTTACTTGGGAGATAACAAAGATGAATCCATCGTGTGTAAGACCACTCAAGTAAAAAGAGCTGAACAGACCCTAGAAGTAGACAACATTCATTCGATCATGTCTACACCCATCCAATGCACTCTTACCTTGGGAGAACTGTTAAAACTTAGACCATACTTATGGAATGATTTACAGAAAACCCTAGAGAAGGTGGGGATAACTGGGTTAATCTCAAAAAAATTAGGAAAATTGAAAAATGAAATGGACAACAAAGAGATTCAAGTTGTTCCCATGAACAAAGTCGGAGAATATTATGAAGGGGAAGAAGGAAACACAACCCTCCCAATGAAATATAATGACATTGAAACCATGGTGATACTGGATAGTAAAGCTGGCATAGCCATAGCCACTAAATCAGTATGGGAATCTTTGGGACAGCCAACCATTAGACAAACTAGAATGAAATTGTAGTTGGCTGACGGACACATTGAGAGACCATTAGGGCTGCTTGAAAAAGTGATAGTCAATTCCTGTGGAATTGAATATCAACACACTTTTGCCACAGTAGACCTTGGGAAAAAACTCAAGTATGAAATCGTATTGGGAAGACCTTTCATGCCACAGGTACAGCTTATCCAAGATTGAGGAAACAACTATCTGTACTTGA
Source organism: Adiantum capillus-veneris (assembly GCF_014529385.1). Taxonomy (NCBI): domain Eukaryota; kingdom Viridiplantae; phylum Streptophyta; class Polypodiopsida; order Polypodiales; family Pteridaceae; genus Adiantum; species Adiantum capillus-veneris. The sequence continues at coordinate 12,443,268 of NC_140948.1, read as the reverse complement.
AGCAAGTGGGATCTATAACAAGAGTAAATCTAAAAGATCACACTTATAGAGATGTCTTGAAAACACCCATCCAATAGTTTGATTCAGTCTCTTCGGTTGAAACTAAACTTCCATCCTAGCTAAACAAAGACACTCCTATCTGGATGTGTGGAGTTTCAAAAAATGGAATCTTAAGACGAGAAGAATGTATCCTAGAAAGAGACTGCACAGACAAATCCTATGTACCTGAACCCTTTCTGGAGCATTTGTTTGAGCCATTCAAGTGGGCTCAAATTTTAGCGACAATGGATATATGTGTGAATACGTCTATGCCTACTCAATTTTGCAATGAGGATGGCTACGGTATAATTCCCATCCAAATGATTTCAATCCTCAACATTGAAGACAAAGATGAGGAACCCAAGGACTTAATGAAAGCTCAACAAGTCTTTTTAGACCTCTACTATGATGCAACTGATGAGTTAGATGAACACTCAGCTACCTCAGAAGGTTCGGGGTCAGAAAAAGAGCATATGAGAGCTAAGCTACTCTTAAAAGGAGGGGAGGAAAAGTTTTTGGACCTTCCAAACCAAAAAACAAGAAGACAAAAATGGTATAGACGAAAGAGAGACACCAGAATGGTGAAAACACGACCTATGCCATCAGTCTCCAGTAAAACACAATTTCTGATGCAGATAGATGCAAATGATTGTGTCAAGGACATAATAACTAGCAAATATCCTTCAAACAAAAATTCAAAAATGTCTCAAACATTGAAAAAAACAAGGAAGCGTACTCTAGTAAACCCACAGGATAAGAAACCACTCATGACATGAGTCGAGCGGAAAAAGAAATATCAAGAGTTGAAAAAATCTCTAAAGGACATATACACAACCAAAATGGAAACCACGAAAGAGGATGGTAAGGATGTAATGCATATTCCATCCCATTACAAAAATTATACTCTCCAAGATCGAAAAATCATAGTCGAACAACCTGTTAGGGAACTACGAAAACAGGGCGAGTCTTACGAAGGACCTAAAAACACTAAAAGGATAGACTTGGCTGAACCAGAAGAAGAGCTTAGACCTGCTTACATTGCAAATGACCTAACAAAAGAAGAAGAAAAGCTTTTGATGATCTTGTTAAAGGAATACCAAGATATCTTACAAGGATCTCAAGGGTGTTGATCCAGGAATCTGTCAACTTACCATACCCATGAGAGATGATGCGAAACCAAGTAGACAAAGGCCATACACGTATAATGAAACATTTGCCAGGAAAATAAAAGAAGAGATTGAAAAATTAAAGGAAGCCAAATTCATTTACGAAATTGAACACACAGATTGGGTGTCACCAATTGTGGTAGTACCCAAGAAGAATGGAAAATTATGAGTGTGTGTTAATCTCAAAAAGGTGAATACATCTACCATTAGAGACAACTTTCCTCTTTCGATAACTGAGCATGTTTTAGAACGAGTTGCAGGAAAAGAAGCTTACAGCTTCTTAGACAGCTTTTTGGGATACAATCAACTTTTGGTTGACCCAAAAGATCAGCATAAAACTGCTTTTGCAACAGAATGGGGTATATTTTCCTATTGGGTTATGCCGTTTGGGTTAACTAATGCTCTAGCCGCATTTCAAAGATTGATGAGCCATGCCTTCAAAGAATATCTTAGGAAATTCTTAGAAGTATATATGGATGATCTATGTGTACATTCATCAATCCGGGCTGATCATTTTGAATACCTCAAAAAGGTATTCAAAAAATATAGACTTTATAGGATTTTCTTAAATCCTGAAAAGTGCACATTCAAGGGAAGACAAGGAAAAATTCTTGGACATATAGTGTCTAAAAATGGCATAGCTACTGATTTGAGAAGATTCATGTCATTGCTGATTTGCCTAGACCAACAACAATCAAGGGGGTACAAGCCTTCATGGGACATTGTGGATATTACCGAAGATTCATCTACATGTACGCTATAATTGAAAAACCTATGTATAGCTTGATTACACACTTTGAATGGACCGAGGCATGTGAAGAATCCTTCATGAAGTTTAAGCAAGCTCTCACCTCAGCTCCAATATTAAAAGCACCAGATTGGAGTAAGGTATTCCACGTACATGTAGATGCTTCCAATTTTGCTATTGGTTGTATACTAGCTCAACCAGGAGATGGGAAAATTGACTTTCCTATTTCTTATCCTAGCCAACAATTGAGCATGGCGGAAAAGAATTACACCATCACCAAAAGGGAAGGATTAGAAATTATTTATGCTGTTAAAAAGTATAGACATTACCTATTAGCCAACAAGTTTGTGTTCTTTGTGGACCACCAAGCCTTGTTGTATTTGGTCAACAAGCCATGCAGCACAAGGAGAATACTGAGATGGTTCATCATTCTTCTTGAATTTGATTTCACTGTGGTTGTAATAAAAGGCACTACACATCAACGAGCAGATCATTTGTCAAGGATTGTTTCAGGAGAATCACCCACAGGGGTAGACGATGATCTACCAAATGCTTATTTGTTCTCCATGGAAATGATACCTAGATGGTCGGAAAACATTGTGTCATTGATGACAATAGCTCAAGTGGATTCACAAATACCACTTCCTATCACGATCGAATTAATTGAGCAATCGACTATGTATCAATTACTAGCTAGTAGACTATACAAAAGAAATCGGGACGTGATATTTCTTTTATGCATTAATCTTGAAGAAAAAGAACAGTACCTAAGTCAAGCACATGTTACTATAGTAGGACTTCACTTTGCGGAAGACCAAACTATGCAACGAATCTTAAGACTTGGGGTATTTTGGCCGACTATGAGGAGAGATGTCCGATCTTTTGTAAAGGATTGCCCTCAATGCCAAAAACAAACACCCATACCTCATGTAACATTGTTTCAAATATCACAAGTTCCTAAGTGGAGTAATTATCTAGTTACTTACTTATTGAGGCGAACATTTCCTGAGGATATGAGTAAACGCCAGCAAAGAGCGATTGAAACTGAAGCAAGAGACTATGCTCTTATTGGAAACAAATTGTATCAAAGAGGTAAAGATCAACATTTGCGTCTTTGTGCAAATGAAAACGAGTATATTCGGATTATAGAACAAGCACATGCTGGATTAGCTGGAGGTCACTTTTCCAGTGAGACCATCGCAAGAGCAATCTTGATGGTAGGCATATGGTGGCCAACACTTTTTGCAGATGCCAAAGAATATGTTCGAAGGTGTGATGCTTGTCAACGAGCAAAAATGCCAACACGAGTAGATAGCATGCCCTTAAGACCAATGATGGGGGCTAGAACTTTTGCAAAATGGGGTATAGATTTTGTTGAACCGATACAGCCACCTTATAGAACCAAAGCTCAATATATCATTGTAGCTACGGACACTTTGACCAAGTGGGCCGAGGCTAAAGCAACTCAAAAGAATGATGCCAGAACCACTGCTGCATTCTTATATGAGTATGTATTCACGAGATATGAACTGCCAATAGAAATTGTTAGTGATTGGGGAACTCATTTCCTCAATGAGGTAATCACGTATTTGCTTAATGAGTTTATGGTTATCCATAACAACTCAGTTCCCTATCACCCACAACCAAACGGACAAGCTGAGCATACGAATAACATTCTTAGCTCGGTGCTGACTAAAGTGGTTAGTTCTGGAAGGACAGAGTGGGAAATGAATCTCCATGCTACTCTATGGGCTTATTGAGTTTCATTGAAAACACCTTTAAATGCTACACCCTTTAACCTTGTTTATGGTCTTGATGCCATACTTCCAATAGAATTTTTATTGAGAGTAGCACAGAATCTTGAGTGCACTGGACATGAATTGTTAGAAAGACTTGAAGATTTGGAAAAACTAGATGAGCAAAGCTAACTACTGTAGCTCATATCTATGCACAAAAGCAGAAACAAAAACAGTTTTTTGATTCCCACTTAATCACAAAAATCTTTAAGAAAGAGGACTTAGTTTTAGTATATTCCCTTAAGCAACACATTCCCAAGTTTAAGAAAAAGGGAAATGGACCGTTTATCATTGAAGATGTATCTCCAAGTGGAGTAGTAAGATTGTCCACCCTAGATGGTGAACCAATGGCTAATTGGATTAGTGGATGTCGTTTAAAGAAATACGATTTGCCACTAACCAATGAATTGCTAGAAAGAATGCATGCATCCAAACAAAGAAAGATCAAATGACAGTAGGTTATTGATGAAGCCCAAGAGAAAGCTCGGCTTTGGGTACTCAAGCGAAAAGTTGCTCTCAAGAATCAACAGATACCAATTCCCATCAACACTCTGGAAATAGATGATTGACAATGGGAATTACCTAAAGGCGCAGTTTCAACATATGATGACTGGTTAGACGGAATGGACCTGCGCATCAAAGTAAAGCTCAACATCATAGCACCAACGCTTTGGTCAACACAAGAGCTAGAGTAAATGCAATCAATTATTCCACATACAAGAAGGCAACAAGTCAAGCATTGACAGCAAGAATAGCGACAATCAAAGGTTGCAACAAGAATCCAACCCCAACATTGGGAGTAGTCAACTTGAACGTGATAGTACATGGATGTTCATGTCCTCATCAGTTTGTATGCTTACCAAATGAACACATGAATGAGACGATGATTCTTGGAATTCCCTGGATGCGAACATACAAAGCAGTATGAGATTGGGATACAAATCAGCTAAAGCTATCACCTAAAGGAGGGAAACTCATTGTTCCAATTGCACCAAGCAAGGAGGAATGGAAAAGAAGCAATCAGCAGACCCAACCACGAAGTAGTCACTCTTCTCTATCCCCTCGACAATCAAATGGTACAAGTAGCATGCAAGGAGTCAGGCAAATTTGGGTATTGGAAGCACAGCTTAAGGATAAACCAATTCAGATCTGGGTGCCTAAAACTTCATCGTCGAGACAAGAAAAAAGAAGGTTCCAAGGGTTAAAACACGGAGACGAGCATCTCGGAGCAAGGAACCTAACATGGAAATGGTTTGAAAGAAAAAAGAGCACTTATCTTCTTCACAAACCATAAAACCAATCAAGCAATGGCGAGTTACGTTTCAAAAGACTCCAACAAACCATACAGCACTTAGTAGACCAACCTACCAATGGCGAGAAAAATCTCGACAACAAACACAAGTGCCACCAACATCTCAAGCAACTGTGTGCTGAAACATCCTGATGGTACAATCAAATAGGGAGCACACAAGCTACAAGATTTGCTCTTTGGAAGACATCAGCGGCGGCAAACTCTGACATCGAAAACCCTTGAGTTAATTACTCAAGATCTAGCTCTTGCACAGCATATTGGTTTGAATTGCATTGATCTTCATAGCATGGTAGAGCCAACCACGTCTATGCATAGACACAATTGTTCAACCCATGCACACAGTCATCCTGGAGTACGCCATGTAGGAGGGGTGGAAGGGCACTAAGTACTAAGTAATTAAGGGCAATGTTTGAAGAGGGAGGAAAAAGTTCGATGTTAACGTGTGATTTTTTGCAGGATTACCTAATAATACCATTATAATTCATCATCAAGGAAAAATTCACCAATAATATCTTCCCGATGAGTGTAAATAGTGTATATACTATCAAAGAAAATCATAAAAAATAGTCCTTTTTGGATATTTTTCATTATTTTTATTGATAAGGAGGCTTAAAAATTTAAAAAATCAACAAAAAAGAATAAAGCTGTGTTTTTCAATGGATTTTCTTAATTATTGGATTTTCACTTTACTTTTTAAAGCATTTTGGTATTTTCTTTAATTTTTTCAAATAAATAGATCAAAAATTAATAATAAATAGCAGGGAAGCTCATATGAAAAAACGAAAAACACGATGGTGATCAAAAAGACAAGGTGGACAAGCACAAAAATTTTCATTGAAATCAGAAGATGGATGCGGGAAACCTAAATTAGGTGACCATGCCTACTTTTGCAAAATTCTTGCAAAATGAGCTACAGGAATCCGATCAGGGAAATTTTTGAGTCGAACATAGATTTCACGGCCTAGTATGACTAACGAGGGAATCTGGGGAAAATTGGTTTGGGAAGTCCGGATATAGATATCGAAGGAGTAGGCTAAAACCACCTCATTTCCACTTGCAGTCTTTGCTCCTACGACTTTTCTAGAGCCCACAGCTGACCATTTTCACCGCCGTCTCACACGAGACATGAGGGGTAAGTTCTTTACTCGTCAATGATCCATTTTGTACGGCCGATAGCTAGTCTAAAGGCCTAGAAATCGAGTAGTGCACGAAGACCTACGACCAAAAACTGACCATAGCGGCCTGCCAGCTCGACCAAATCAGTTGGGATTTGAACCATAGCATACCCTAACATAATAGAACCTTTCTATATCATCAATTGACCATTCGGCAGGGGTCGAGGGAGTCCACAGTAGAAAAGCTAGGTTTTTGACAGATGCCAGAATTTCGACCTGACTCCACAGATGGCTTGCTTATGAGGTCCATATACAATGTATATGATTGGTTTGGTGAAATCCATCAAGCAAAGCCCTCGAAAAGCAGAAAATGGCTCGAAGGTTACAAAGCGTCAAATTCAACATACGGGGTCAAACTGTCTCCAAATGAGCCAGAATTGGACAGGTTGCTTCATGACTATGTTACGGACAAGTCCAAAGCCTCAAAGTTGACTAACCGACCCAATAGGCAGTGTAGTCACAAAAAACGGTGATTTCAGAGTCGACAAAGTACAAAGTGATGCTGGCTTGACCAAACTTGACCAAATTCAATTTAGGACTTGTTTTAGGTGTATAGAATATGTCTAGGTCAAAATTTGTAAGTTTTGCAAAGAAATGGTCACTGTTGTAATTAATCGCAATTATTTACTTTTGCATCATTTTTACTTGGAAATTGTCACATCTCCTCCCTATCATGTGTACACACCTATTACATGCCAAAAATCAAGTATGAGCCAAAATGACCATCCATTACTTGGAAAATTGTCAAAAAAACTCAAAGAAGTCTTTGCAAGCCAATTTCTTGGTTATGGACCACATTTCTTGATCCAAATCACCTTATATCTCATATACAGGGTCTATACAATGCCTAGAACCAGTTTGTACCAAAAAAATGTCAATTTTGGAAGAAAAGTTAATAATCACGATTATTTACTTTCTGGTCAAAATTGGGGAGTTTTTATATTTTGCCATCATGCATCCAAAGTACATGATGTGTTAATCCCACTAACCAATTTTGAACCAATTTGGAGCACAAAATCTCAAATTTCGTTTATATCTACTGTTTCAAAGACCTAAAGTCAAAATCTGGTACCATTTTCACCCTATGCATCCAAACTAGCCCATATTCCACTCAGAGCATGTATTTGGTATATACTTCAAGCCTATGAAGCCAAGTTTACAAAAAGTTGAAAATTTTGCTCAGCTGTAAATAATCGCGATTATTTACTTTGGTTGCAAATATTTGTTTTGACTTTACAGTTTTATTCCTTGCATGTTTTTATGCATCTATGCTTGTTCAGAAATTGATTTGAAGCAAATTGGACCAAAATTGTCAGCATTTCAGCCTAAAGGACATTTCAGAGAAAATTCTGACAAAACTGCTAACTTTGCACTCTATTCACTGAACAAGAGCCATGCAAGCAGCAGAGAGGGCCAAGAAAAAGCTACAGGAACTGCCCGCATATCAGTTGGATCCAGAATCAGTCAAAGTCGCCAAGGCAACTTATCTCTCCAAGGAACAGCTAGAAGAGCATCATACCACAGTCTTCACCGACAGGTTCAAAAGTGAAGAGGGACATCAAGTGGAGTTGCAAATCTTATCAAAGGAATTCTATGATGTAGCCGCAAAGCCAGAGACCAAAGAGGCTAACCCAGGCTGGGACTCAGGGATTTCTACGAACAGGAGCCTTGCGGAGTGGATTTTCAAAAAGCTAACGAGCTTATATCCACCATTAAAGAAGATGGAACTGCACAAATCATTGACCCCCAAGGAAACAAGGTCGAAGTGGTCATCACTAAAGATATAGTGGCAGAGGCACTCAGATTGCCCACAAAAGGAATGACCATGCGGCAAGGGACAGGAAATAGCAAGAACTTTTACCAAGGAAACCGTCACAGCCACCTTTGTCGATTTAATTCACAAACAAGTGGAAGAGCCAGCCCACTTGTACCACCAGTACTTCCATTTTTTGGGGAAAAGGCCACCAAGGTACACTACACATAATCACACAGTTGCCACCACATTCACTCAAGTTCTCAAGTCGACAACAAGGCAACCAGTGGACCACGCCCAGTACGTCCTGACCCTTTGAAGGGCACCAATAAATAAGGCAAAATCACTTACTTGGGTGCGCCAGAAGTCTTGACGAGGATAGCATACCATGCCATTGGCATGGCTGACAATTTACCACCTGCTCCTGATCAAAATACATGGATATTGGTAGCAGAACCCTCTCCAAGAGCTACAAGGTCAGGAAAGAGATCTTATAAATCCGATGAAGAATCAGCTCTGCTGACAGCTCGTCGAAAAGGCACAGCAGCAAGAGCTCTGATAACGAGGAAAAGAGAGCTCGTAGAGAAGAAATGAAAAGAAAAGTTGTAGACAAGCACAAGGGAAGGACCCAGAGAAATGGGTGCCTAATGGACTTAAAGTCCCAAGGACGAAGCATCATACAAGAAAAGAGGCTGAAGATCCGACACAGTGTTTGGAAAAAATATACCAGGAAACTACAGCCCTCAAGCTCAAGGAAGCAGAAGACGCGGCAAGGAAAGCCAAAGTGGCGGAGGAACAGAGACAAGCCGAGGAGACGGCTAGAGAAGAAGCACAACAACAAGGTTATGAGTCTCCCAGACCCACCTCACCGCCTACAGAACAACAGGACCATCCCATGCCAAGGCCACCACCATCACCTGAGAAAGAGAAAACCAATGAATCTGAGTCCCACAAAGAAACAGGATCTGCACAAGAGGCTAAACAGCACCAGAAGAAAAAAGACAAAGAAGCAGAGCCTGAACAAGAGAAAGCCACCAAAGCTACTCAAAATCTTGAAGAGAAAAAAGCAAGTGAATCTGTACAAGAGGCTGATAAAGAAGTAGAGCCAGAAAAAGAGGCTACCACTACACAAGAGAAAGTACCCGAGCCAGAGAAGGAAGTGAGTCTGGCACCAGAAGAGACAACAAGATCTGGGTCAGCACCCTCTACTTCCACTACACAAGAGAAAGTACCCAAGCCAGAGAAGGAAGTGAGTCCGGCACCAGAAGAGACAACAAGATCTGGGCCAGCACCCTATACTTCCACTTAGCAAGAAACCACCGAGGCAACAAGGCCTCAGGATGACAAATCAAAAGAACAACCCTCTACCTCCACACAAGAAGAACCAGCAGCTACGACGCAGCAGAAAGACACACATGAGGCTGCAGGCACATCTCAGCTTGCAAGCAGGAGCATTGGAAAACAAATGACGAGGTAACAGTACAAGTAAATGAATATGCACGGTAGATGCAAGACAAGACGGAGAGACTCCGTTTAACAGCACAAAGGCCAAAGAGCTTTGGATGGTGATTGTCGCTCTCCAAGGAGAGTTAGAAGACAGGATGACTGTCATCACCGATCTTCAAAGGCAAGTGCAGGAGATGAAGGCAGAAGCTGTACAGCATCAGCTAGCCAGAGATAGACAGTAAAAAGAAATGGAGGAGTTAGGTGATCTGCTCAACAAATTATCCGATGCCTGCAAAGCAAAAGACGAGCAGCTGACAAAATTGACAAATGAACTTCTTACGACATCCCTGTCAGCTCAAAAAATTCAAGTGCAATTAGATGTTGCAAATGCCTCTTTATAGTACTCTGAACAGCAAATCAATGATCGGGCAATCTTCTTATGGCAAATCAAAGAAAATCTAGCCATGGCCTCAATCAAAGGGACTGATGAAGTGTACAAGGCACAAGAAAAGAAGAACAAAGACCGTGAGTTAGAATTAAAGCTGGAACAATCATAGTGCAGGGACCTGGCACTAATGTGAGTCCAGAGAAAAGAAGAGCTCATAAAGGAAATAGAACAGCTCAAGAGAGTTAACCAAATCCTCAGAGATGGAAAACTGGACACGCGGGAAGAGGCAGGCACTTCAGAGCCACCGCAAATAGACATACCCTCGGTCTCATTTGCTGAGATTGAGACACGGTCCACAGTAGAGCCGAGTGCAGATGAGGATTTTCAAATTAACATCACAGATGCAAACACAGTGCCAATGGTCCAGCTGTCAAAAGCTGAAGAAGATGCACTGAAAGAGAAGATCACCCAAGAGGTGGATGAGCTGTGGAAAGCTACAATGGATTGGGAGTTGAGAGTTCTACACTTTGTCAACATCACTCAACTCACTCCCAATCAGATCAATGTGAAATGGCATCAGCAATCCCTGCCATACCCTCTCATAAAAGTGGAACTACTACAGGTAAAAGAGAGGTTGTCCAAAGACATGTAAGAAGATGGCGCAAATAAAGACCACCCAAAGTGGAGGTTAAGCTGGTTGAACAAGAATCCGAGATATCTGATTCTGTTCACAAGAGCACCTCTAGCCCTGCAAAGAGATCCCACCTTTTGTCTTGTACCCAGAGTAGGACATGGAAAAAGCATGAGGCACTGACAAAGAAGCGGCCAACCTGGCTGAACTACCCCAGACTTCCAGCTCCAAAGAAAGGACAAGCAACAAAGGAATACATGGTGGAAACCCTAACGGACGCCATGTCTTTCTTTAAGAGTCTACCGGATCTCTCTTGTGCAATGCTACTTAAAATCTGTAGAATGTTTCTCACATGCATCCAAGTTTTTTAATGAGCCTAAGCAAGAAGGAGCCCCACGAATGTCATTTTTAGAAGATAACAAAGGCCTGTGATCTGAGCGGGAAACCTTCGGAAGAAGTCCTTTATGGCTTCTATGCCAGATGTATGTTTTTACCATCAAGCAATATGTTGGCATTTGAAGAAGCTTTCTACACTGGATTCTTCACCTGGCAAACGAAGATATTTGCACCGGTGATCAGCAACCTTACATCCAGATTTGTAGGCTACTCAACGGTGGAGCTGAAGAATAAAGTGACCATGCAATTTCTGCAAGTGCGAGACAAAGAAAGAAAAATCAGATACTAGAAGGCACTGGATGCGCTTAAAGACCGCCTCGCCAACCGTCAACCCAAAGACTATTTCAGCCCATAAAGCTGTGTCAAGGGACGCCACTGGCAAGGAGGGGGGAAATGTTAGCAGCAAGCTAACTTCGACACCATTTTTTGGAGTTCTCTTTGTAAAACAATTATTATTTTGATAGATCGAGAATATTGTAACTCCTATTTTCTCGGATAAACTCTGTAATTAATGAGTTGGGGCTACAAGCTTCCAGATTGTATCAGCCAATCATTTCCCAGCTTTGGTAGAACTCCAAATTATTAGTTTTGACCACCCAAAAACATTGGCTAACGTATAAAAGCCAATTTTTGTAAGGTTTTTTATAAGTTTTTGGATAAGATATACATAGCGTGAGCTAACGGCGCTCACTCCTCTCCTTCTCGCGCTTCCTACTCCCTCCCCGGTTGTCACATTGCAATTGTGTTTATTGCATTGCAACCGTAGGTAAGAGCGCAGTTCACAGTATTTCATAGCTTTTGGCGTCGTCGACCCACAGCCTAATTTCATCATAACTAGGAATTTACACTTTTGGATCGAAAATTAAGCATAGGCGGGGTATTGGGGCATCATTGCTAAGCATTTAGATGCATTTTGGGTCGAAAACGACTAGGTCAAAAATCCACTGTTGTTAATAATCGCAATTTTGTAACTTGACCTAAAGTGGGGTTTGAGACCATAAGCATGTGTGCTTAGGTCTTATAAACATGTCCTAGAAGTTTCATTACGTTTGGATGTCATTTGATGTTGTAACGGATGTGATTTGTTTGCCAATGAGCGATTGGCTTTTGGTGATTTTAGTCACTTGAGTGTTGCATGAGTTAGATGCGAGTTGTTAGTTGTTTTCCGAGAGATTGACAACCTCTTGTAGCCTCTATGCACTAGTCGAGTCAGCTTCGTCCCATGGTTTGACAAATTAATCGTGGCTCTCGCTAATACTGCAATAAGATAGGATAGTGAGGTTAGACATGCGTCCCACAATTACCTGCATGACAGATATTGCATCCTCTTCCTCTTCCTCTATTGTTGAAGAGGACGTGTTCAAAATTATTTTTGCCCTGTATAGAGGACTCTTCCTCAAGTTCCAAAGCTTGTCAAAAGCCAACTGGTTAGAAAACATTCATACAAAGATCAATTCAAAGTTATATTTTAGTAAAATCCATCCATGAGGACAGTGTTAATGAGCCAAATTCCAAATCACGATCGAGAGCTTTGACCCTACCTTGGAGAAAACTGACAAAATCTGAATTGTAAAACCTGTAAGGGCTTCAAAAGTTGGCCTAGAAAGTTGGAAAAAAACTCCTAACTGGATATTGACCCCTTTGGTAGAAAACACCATTGTTCTAGCCAGATTTGGATAGTGCTCCCATAGCTCAGTCAAAGAACTCTAGAAGCTAGGAGTGATTGCACAAGCCACAAATTGGCTAATGCAGGCAATTACATTGCAAGTTGGGCCGAGAATCCAGAGACACCACTCACATGTGATTGCAGATTAGGCTATTACAAGCACAGATTTTCATTGTTTCAAAGGCTACAATCAATTTTGACACTCTCAAGCTAGAATTCATCAACTCTTGTGATTCTAGAGAGTAGGTAACTGCAAAATGTGATTGGGCGCAAGGACTATTGTCAAACCAAAGCAAGAGAAATTTGTCAGTGCAACATCAACAACTGCCAGGATACACTTTTTATGGACTAAGCCAACATGGACTCAAGTCAAGCTGAGGATTCAAGTGAACCACAACCATCTAGTAGAGGAAACAAAAGCACAGGTACAACAAAGCAGATCTTACAGCTATATGGCTATAGTTGAGATAACATTTTGTATATAGATTCATAAGTCCATAGGTATATGATAAGGAACAACTGCAGCACAGGAGCAGGGCCAAAAATTGCAACCTTTCCTTTGTTACTAGCCTTGCACACACCGGGAAAATTTATAATAACCCTTCCTAAGGAAGCACAAGTTGTTCGACTGCCCCTGCCCCAAGGAAGGGTATATTTTTGCAAGGCCTTCCTAGGGAAGGGCAACCTTTCAAAATGCCTTGTGGAGATTAATCATGTCAATGCTTGGCATTGGGGTTTTTGGACTTGTATCTAGAGGATGTTCTATGGACTTTGAAGTCACTAATGAGTATAGAATCTAATTTTCAAGGTTGTTCAAGCATGCATTGCCATGCACCTTAAAAAAAGGTTAAGGTATACTTTTTAATATAGGGAATTTCAAGTAAGCTTTTTAATATAGGGACTATTAACGCGTTGGGTAGACGGTAGAGGAAAGAAAGTGCAAAGATTGAAGCTCGAAGTTTGAACTTCAGAGTTGAACGTTCAATCGCTCGCGAGTTTTCTAATGAAGGCATCAGGCTTGAGTGACGAGTCTTGTCACTCATCTCTCTCATCCACCAACTACTGATACAGACGAGTCTAATGAAGGCATCAGGCTTGAGTGACAAGTCTTGTCACTCGTCTCTCTCATCCACCAACTGCTGATACAAAGCTTCTCTATCCCAGTTCCAACTGAGATGAGGAGGTTTGATGGAGGCCATGTAATCAAGGCTAGTGGGTTGGAAAAAGAGAGAAGGTAAGTACACTCGAGATTAACTCAAAGCATGGCTAAATAATGCCTTATTGAAGGAAATTACGGAGAGAGTAAAGATTAAGCACTCTTGATGCTCCCCAATTTGATTTGCTATGAAAAATCTTTTAAAGTTGTTCTCAAATATTGATTGATCTTACAAGGGCTCAAACTCACAATCAATTACAAGCTCCGGATTCCAGAATTGCCTAGCGATCTCCCATTATCCATGACCTACAAGCTCCCCTCGATGGTCCCTTGGGAAAACTCTAGGTTGTGAGTCCAAACGACTCCAGAGTCAACGATTGCAAAGGTCCTTCAAGCCTCAAGGCTTCTTCACAAATCATGATTCACATAGTGCTAGCCTCCTGGTTTGTTAGGCATGCTCCCAAAGCCTATTTATATGAACCCATACTTATCACTTCATCATGTTTAAGATGGCACCATGTCTGATGATAAGGATGCTACAATTTATGTTGTTATATAATATTATAAGGATCTTATTTTTTGCCATTGGTGATTTTTAGGGGACGAGAACGACTTAGAGGGAACTTGGAAGCTGGAAGTTTGAAGAGATGTCTCTCCTAGCTTCACAGAGAGAATAGTGATAGCAGCAACTTCAAGAGCTCAACAATGGAAGGTTTGTAACTCGGGAGGAGACTCTTCATGGTTACAATTTTAGCAAAGGGCACATCCCAACAAAAATCAAGATATATGATGTCGTCATGCAGCTGCATTGTAAGACATTTCAAGTTCCAAGTATTTGCATGTTCCATTTACAACTTACTACTTCTCTTGCTCATTGTGTATCGTGTAGAAAATAATTTGTAGTATTGCTATGCAAAGTTTTGAAAGTGCACCCTTTCTCATGGTACTCTAGAATTTTCTTTACAAGTTATAATTGTTCAAAAACACAGTGAAAAAATTGGATTTTGGTAAAGATTTGATCGGAAGGGCAGGGAAATTTTTTCCCTTCATTTTTAAGGTCAAAATTCCAAACAACCCTTCCCATGGGATGGGCACTCTTGAAAATTTCCCTTCCCTAGGATGGGTAAGGGTGCCTTGCAATTTTTCAGGCCTGCACAGGAGCCAAGATCTTATTGATCAAAGTAAAGATTGATACAGAGAAGTCTCAAATGTTTATAGATTTCAGTGGAGCCACGTATTGCAAGCTCAAAGATGAAGTGCAGATACAAGTCCAAAAATTTGATCCACTTTGTTATCCATATATTTGCACAAGTCAACCAACCATACAATTGGTACATATGTAATTATGATCATTGTCTTATCTACAGTCAAGAGCCCAAAATGGAAGATCCAACAGATCAACCAATAGAAGCAATTCTAATTGGAGAACTAGGTCAAAGGCAGTATAAAGGTCAAGATTGAGCAATCTACAGCCTGATGTTAAGTGTTCTAAACAAAAATGTTGACAATTGGGTCAACACAAAAGTAGAGACTTATCAGCAAGAGCTTGGGATGGAAGAACCAGTTGAAATGCCACTAGTCATGGTGTATTGCTCAGATTGTGGAAGAAAAGGTGGAAATTATCTAGAAGATTATCTAAGAAATCCAAACAATAGGGACACATCAACTGCAAAGCAAAGCATTGAGAAAACTGAAAATGCAAAATTTGATGTAAATGCATCTAGCTCATCATTTTTGGTGTAGTCAAATGATTCTGCATTAGAAGCAGCAGTAAAAGCCATACTTGTCACACTGGTAATAGTTCAGATTTTGATTTGAAAAAACTCCCTTTTCCCTGCTCCTTCCCTTGCCAACTCCGTTTTGATACCTTCCTTGACCACCCAATATTCATGTTGGCTTAATTTTCTTTAGACCCGTAGTCTCCATCTACCTTGGAAGCTTCAAGATTGGTGAGTGCGATCATCGATAGATCCTTCCACTTCTTGAAATGGTAAATTTTGATTCCACAATTGTTCCAAACATGACCAAAGGCTTTATAGTATTTGCACTTAGAGCACTCATTAGACATATGATCCTTTGATCGACACTTGGAACATCATTTTCCGCTTTCTTTATTGAGGCTCTTGTTTTTGTTATTCCAACCATTTGTCTGGATATCTCCTCTATCTTCTTGGCCCATGACCCCTTATTTTTCCCTTTACCCTTGTCATCTAATTCACTTCAAGACATACTAGAGCTAGAATCATTGTTGTCACTGGACTATCTTCTCTTATGGACCCTTTCCTTCTTAGCTTGTTGCTCTAGTTTCAGTGCTCTTTGTACCAAATCATTGAACTTCTTAGTTTTCACTAGTACTTCCTACTCTCTCGATTTGTTACTCCAAAAGCCAATTAAAAACCAGGCTCTCATTTGTTTCTCCGAGGGAGGTTCTTGTAATTGTCTGGTCAGTTCTTTGATTTTCTCCACATAGCTCCTTACTGACAACTTCCCTTGCTTGATCTTATCAAGCTCTCACAAAGTGTCTTCATCCCCCCTATTATTTGAATATTACAACTTGAAGGCCTTCATAAGCTTGTTGTATCATTTCAATCGGCAAGCTGGGTAATGGTAATACCATTTGTGGGCTGCCTCCTTCAGAGTCTTTGGAAAGTATTCTCCCCTTCATCGATGTATTTCAATTTTGCATATTGCTAAAAGGCTTGGATGTGTACATCAAGATCATCTTATTTTCCACATTTGAATATTGGGAAAGAAAGAGTTAGATTGTTGGAATATTCATTGCCTGCTAAGTAGGGGAACTGAGAGAGCTTTTGGAGGAAGCTTATGGGGAGGCTTTTCCTGGAAAATGGACAAGTTGGTAATTTTTTTGAAAAAGCTTCCTCCATGAACATCTGTGTTGAATCCAACCACCAATGCAAAAATATCTCTCCTTCCGTCAAACCCACTTTTCAAAATAGGAAATGCTATATAGTGGTGATAGGGTGGCAAGTGGACTTTTGTGCACTTCTAATGCAAAACAATTAGCATTATAGGAGTATGGGTTTCACAAAACAAGGAATACATTTTTCACCTTCAAGCAACCCAAAAGAGAAAATTACTCATCAAATTGGCAGCCACTGCTAGTGTTAGCTTCATGTATCCATACTTTATTGCTTGTTGCGTGTGTGCTCAGGAAAATGACAACACAGCAGCAGCAGACGGACAACTTCATAACAATAGAAACAATACATTTACATACAAGAATAGTCTACTTGCCAATAAACAAATCACATCTCTCGGCTCATAAGAAAGCTTAAAGAATTGGAGCACAACAATCAACAAAGTAGATAAGGGTCCACACAATCCGAGGTCTTCTTTTGAAAATCTACTCTAAGAAATGGGCCAGTGGTAGGAACCGGCTCTACAAGAGATGCTACCTTCATGGAATGTTCTATCTCATCTGCCTATCTCTTATCCCGCTCTTGTATCTCTCTTAGTCGATGGGCTTCCATATCCAAAAAACTGCAAAGTTTGAGGGGAAGTCCTCGTTGCTCTGAAATATTTTCCTCACATGGCCCATGTGACGACTACCCAACAAAGCTAGCGCTTCACCCATGCTCCACAGTCACCTCCGTAATGAACAACAACGTCATTCTCATTTGTTTATTGTGCTAGCAATTGCCAAACAAAGCAATGGACATGCTCCATAACCCCTGCACAATAATTAAACGTCAAATCAATGTCAAAGGATACATAATAAGTAAATAGAAAAACTCTAAGAAGTGACATTGGTTGGTTGATTGTACCTCGCACAAGTGTCCCATCCTCCTCTTGTGTCCAATCATCCTCTGGCAATGAATCACACCAGGTGTCATCTAATGGTATGTCAATGGCCTCTAATCCCCAAGTGTGTTCTTTTCTCATTGTAAACACCAAAAACGTTCACACAATTCTACTCTCATTCTTGCATACTAGCGTCTTATAGACCACCACATTCAGGTAATCTTCTCACCACCCAATAGCTATTGCTACAACAAGCACCATCCCATAATTATCTGGCATATGGACAACCACAAACATACCTTTGTCATTAATTATTTCTAGTGCAAGTCGAAAGAGTTGTCCAAAATGGCATGCTTCCATCTTGTTCCAATCAGGTAATATTGAATCAGATAGCCCATATACTGGGACATTGGACGGCAAGAATACTATAGAAGCGTTCACCAAGGAGTCAACTATCAACCCGTCATGCATTGGCTGTAGACTCTTCTCTATGATGTGTGGTGTGACACTGCTCAACACAGCATTCTTCAAGTCATCTTTCGACTTCTCCAAGCCAAAATGCACAATCGAATACGGTAATCGTCGCTACTTGCCAAAAACCATTGAATTTACTAATCAAGATCTTGCAACACCACATGAAACACCATTTGGTAAGGCCATGCTACCTACTAGTGGACGAGTATGTAACTAATGGAAGGTCTAAGACATGCAAAATTATCGTCTCTAGAATCGTGGCAAATTCAATCACCTCCTCTGCAGACATCCCACTTCTTTTTCCTAAATAGCAAGAGCATATTAATAAAGAGACAATTTTCCTTTTTGACCTTCTGAAATTGGTAGCACTCATGTTTCTCTTTCATACAAGCCACTGAGCCTAACGCTTCACCAAAATGCTCTATTTGTACAAAAAAATAAAACTACTAAGTGAAAAATAACTAGCACAAAGGTGTGGGAAAAAGGCCTCACAAAACCACCAACTTTGTTACCTATGAAATTGTATCAAATTCCTCTCCCTGAGGCATTTGCACACTAAACTCTACTCCTATGAACATTTGGGTAAGTACACGTGCTCTCTCTTCTCTATCCCAAAGTGTTACTTAATAGGACATAGCTAAGTAGATAATTGAGTAGATTACTTAATGGAGAGAGATAATTTTCACACAAGAGAGATTATAGAGTAGAGAGAGGGGGAGAGAGAGAGCGAGAGAGAGAGAGAGAACACGATGTACGTGGATCACTCAATGTGGGCTACATCCACGGGAAAGTAGCCACTCGATGGCTTTAGTACTTCAATCAAGAAGTAGGTTACAAAGGGATTGTAACTTCAATAGAGCTCCCGCCTTGCTTCACTCTCACCACCTCACACCCACCTTGTTGCATCAACTTCACACTCCAAAATGTGTGTAGAAATGGCCTCCTTTTATAGGCCAAAATGGCTACCCTCTCTCATGAGAGGCACCCGTGTGTAGCCGCCCTTGTGTAGACAAATCCAAATGGACCCTCCAATCCGCCCATGTGTGGCCCCCTTGAGAAGACAAGTCCCTGTTGAAATCGTCCATTGGCCATTGACTTTCGACCAACTGCCACCGGCCATTGACTTTCAACCATTTTCTCGCCGCAGTCCGACCATAATATTCTGGCAAAAAGAATATTCTAATGAAAATTTTGGTTTTTGGTGAGTGGTTTTTCTTTATGCACGATGGCTTCTCCTCATAATGGGGCCCTTACAAAGTGCGTTATTTAAAATTAGAAAATTACAAGGGGTAAATCATGCTCCATACTTAACACAAACAACATCGTTGTGCGCCTTCTCCTCATTTGAAGGGAAGCACCCCTCGTCATACGCCAAGAACCAGGGAAAATCCTAGTAAAATTTTTCCTTGAAGTTGAGGGTTATCTGCTTAGGGTTAAAAAATTGCTCTAGTTTATTGATTTCAAGCATTGTCTGCAATCTTTTGACACTTCTGACGTTAAACTTGCACTTTTGCAACCATCTTATCATAAGTAATAGTGTTGTAAGCAACAAAATTCTACTTGTTTATTCGTGATGGAATTACATAGTACTCATACTCGCAAAGACATCTCTTGCATGCGTCCGCCAATGCTGTGGCCACCTCTGATTGTGATCCTCTTTTTCTTAGACCTAGCTCATAAGAGAAGGTCTTTCCCCTATAAACTAGCTTGGCATCCTCAAGGAATGAATCAAGGTCTAGACCACGCATCGACTTCAAATGTATACTCCGTATACTATTGTGCACGTTCTCCACCTCTTTCACAACTGACGACCAAAAAACCTCAACCCGCAATCACTCTCAAAAGACAACTCATTCTCCTGTGTAAAAAAGAAACACTTGATGTCCCTTAAGTTCCCCTTAAATTAAGAGAGATTGACAATGTTCATAGTGAATGTATCTACTAGTCCAAGGGATGTCCAAAGTATTAACGTCTGCCTAATCAATTGAAGCCATCGCACAAAGAATGAATGTTTTTTTGAAAGGGGGAAGATCTTCACAAGACAACCAATACAATATCTCTTCTGTCAACCACTTTGGACAGTTGGTCCACTCAATTGTGCACATTGTCTTGCATTGAAACCCGCTGGGATCAATTTCAAAATCGATACCACAAACATATGTTTGTATAGAAAATTTGCCAGGGTCGAAATAACATACCTCCACCAATCATCCGCCAGAGGTGGATCCACAATGGCCAATGCATGTCTTGTAATTTTCTTAGATGGTGCATCTGCTTTCAAAGAATTCTTTGTTTTATTGGCCTTGAAACTTTGAAGGAAGTAGTCTATCCTTCTCAATGATGATCTTCTTTATGGCTAGGGTGTATTTCTCCTACACATATTGCACTATTGATAAATGCCTTTATTCACAATACAAAAAATAATCTTAATCACTAGTTGAACACTTCAATACCACTACGAGATGAAGAAGTTGTGACATCAGATCCACTCGCACATTATACCATGCTTTCTTTCCTACCCTCGAGTCATGACTGCGTGCATCCAGCTGTAGACTAGCCGTGAAAATTTTTGTTTTCGGCAAATGAATTTTCTTCACGCACGATGGCTTCTCCTCGTAATGGGGGCCTTACAAATGTGCGTTTGAATACAAAAAATTACAAGGGGTAAATCAAGCTCCATACTTAACAATCTCCCACTTGGAGACTGACCTCCAAACCAAAGCTGTGACTGCTTTCCAGCATGGCTTCTTGTCCTTGAATGTCGATTGAAGATGAGCAAAAGCTCAACTTCTCCTTGTTGACCACCTTTGTAAACATGTCTGCAGGATTTTTACTTGTATGCACCTTTCCTAGATTTAGTTGTCTTTCTTCCAAAAGAGTGTGTATGAAGTGATATCTCACCTCAATGTGTTTTGTCCTTGAATGAAAAACTGAGTTCTTTGCAAAATTGATAGCACTTTACCTATTACTATACAAGACACAATTGTCTTGTTTGAATCCAAGCTCTTCTAAGAATCTGTGAAGCCACAGAATTTCTTTGCTTGCCTTTGTCATTGCTACATACTCTGCTTCTATGGTACAAAGTGAGACCACTTCTTGTAGCTTTGAAGCCCAGCTTACTGCTATGCCTCCAACCGTGATACGTAGCCAGTAGTGCTCTTTTGAGTGTCCCGAGTAGAGTAGAATGAGAGAGAGAGAGAGAGAGAGAGCACACGATGTACTTGGTTCACCCAATGTGGGCTACATCCACAGAAAAGCGGCCACTCATCGATGGCTTTAGTACTTCAAACAAGAGATAGGTTACAAAGGGATTATACCATTAATAGAGCTCATGCCTTGCTTCACTCTCACCAGCTCACATCACCTTGTTGCATCAGTTTCACACTCCAAAATGTGTGTAGAAATATCCTCCTTTTATAGGCCAAAAGGGCTACCCTCTCTCATGAGAGGCAACCGTGTGTAGCCGCCCTTTTGTAGACAAATCCAAATGGACCTTCCAATCTGCCCATGTGTGGCCGCCCTTGAGAAGACAAGTCCGCCTTTGAAATCGGCCACCGATTACCGGCCAGTGACTACCGGCCACCGGCCAACCGGCCGTTTTTCGACCACTTTTCGATGGCTGTTTGGCCATAATATTCCGGCAAACAGAAATATTACAATGAAAATTTTGTTTTTTGGCCTTACAAATGTGCATTTTTGGTTTTTGGCCTCATAATGGGGGCCTTACAAATGTGCATTTATAATACAAAAAAATAGAAGGGGTAAATCAGGCTCCATACTTAACACAAACAACATCGTTATGTGCCTTCTCCACGCTCAAAGGGAAGCACCCCTCGTCGTACACCAAGAACCAGGGAAAATCCTAGTAAACTTTTTCCTTGAAGTTGAGGGTTATCTGCTTAGGGTTAAAAACGTGCTCTAGTTTATTGATTTCAAGCATTGTCTTCAAGCTTTCAACACTTCTGACGTTGAACTTGCACTTTCGCAACCATGTATCATAAGGAATAGCGTTGTAAGCAACAAAATTCTACTTGTCTATTCGTTACGGAATTACATAGTACTCATACCTGCAAAGACATCTCTTGCCTGCATCCGCCAATGCTTTGGCCACCTTTGACTGTGATCCTTTCTCATTAGACCTAGCTCATAAGAGAAGGTCTTTCCCCTATGGACTAGCTTGGCATCCTCAAGGAATGAATCAAGGTCTAGACCATGCATCGATTTCAAATGTATACTCTGTATACTATTGTGCACGTTCTCTGCCTCTTCTACAATCGACAAACAAAAAACCTCAACCTACAAATCACTCTCGAAAGATAGTTGATTCTCTTGTGTAAAAAAGAAACACTTGATGTCCCTTATGTTCCCCTTAACTTTAGAGAGATTGACAATGTTCATAGTGAATGTATCTATGCGCCCAAGGGATGTCCAAAGTCTTAACGTTTGCCTGATCAGTTGAAGCCATTGCACAAAGAATGAATGTTTTTTTGAAAGGGGGAAGATCTTCATAAGACAACCCATACAATATCTCTTTTGTCAACTACTTTGGACAGTTGGTCCACTCAATTGTGCACAATGTCTTGCATCGAAACCCGTTGGGATCAATTTCAAAATCATAACCACAAACATATGTTTCTATAGAAAATTCGCTAGGGTCTAAATAACATACCTCCACTAATCATCCCCCAGAGGTGGATCCACAATGGCCAATCCATGTCTTGTAATTTTCTTAGATGGTGCATCTACTTCAAAGAATTATTTTTTTATTGTCCTTGAAACTTTAGAGGAAGCAGTCTATCCTTCTAATGATGATCTTCTTTAGGGCTAGGGTGTATTTATCCTGCACATATTGCACTATCGATAAATTAATCTTAATCACCAGTTGAGCACTTCAATACCACTTACGAGATGAAGAAGTTGTGACATCAGAGCCATTGGCACATTGTACCATGCTTTCTTTCCTACCCTCAAGTCATGTATGTTTGCATCCAGTTGTAGACCACACATGGGAATTTCTCCATGATTTCCTCCTTTGAAGCAAGCCCCATTTTGCTTGCACCATCCATAAAATGTCTGTGTAGGAGGTGTTCACGTATCCTGTCTCATTCAATCTACAACGGATTAAGAGGTCACAAAAGATAAGATTTTCTATTTCCAAAGCTAGTTATAGAAGCCAACCGGACTCAAAGGACCTAATTTTTTATACGCATCACAATGCTCAACATGTCAACCTCATTTGAAGAATCTACTACGACTAATTCCATGCAAACCCTTGCATGAAGATCAACATCTTTTTCATAGGCAACATTGAACGTTGCCTTCCAAGTCTTTCTAACTACGTTCAATTAATCCAGCGGCCCCCTTAACTACACTAAAAATATACAAGTTTGCCACTTACTTGCTACTCTCAAGCCCATTTTAACATATCTATAGATAAATGATTGTAATTTACTTATTCTCTTATACTTCGTAGTCCAACTATATCTAATTTTATACCCATTTTCTATTTATGCGGTCATAAAAATCCTATTTATGTTTTTAATATACTTTTAGAAACATTTTTATCTATCAAGAATTCTTCAAATATACTTCACTAATTTGCTAATTTATAGTTCAATTTAATTATACCACAGTTTCAATTCACAAAATATAATAATATCTTCACAAATTCTATCATTTATCTCGCTGCTCTACAATCATGGTGGATTTTGATTTATCTCTAAACACATACATATTATATGCAAATTTTCTTCACAACACCATAGAAAATTATAAGGCTGAATCTTTGTATTGATAACAACCAAGTGTTCAACTCTCAACCCAGTATTTTCTCTAAACGTGCATATGCCATTTTTGTAATTGTCATTGCTTATGACTGAAATTTTTGATTGAAAACTTTACAAACAAATTTTGCTTTTGACTTTACAACAATATGGAAATACGATCTCACTTTTATGCTCTTAGGATGTAAAATTAGCAGTGTTCTCTTTTATGTATATTTCCATTTTTTAAATCAAACAATATTATGCAGTTATTTTTGAAGTTGACTTAACTAACCACAGGTTACTCAATTTATGCCGATGATATCGTCATATCCCTTGTTGTCCACCAACTTGGGAACCAGTTCGTCTTCATCGTCATTTTCTTTTGCTCATTCAATTAACTGAAATCTCTCTATCTCTCTCTAATCCCAATTCTCTTGCAGAGATTCTCTCTCTCTCTCTCTCTCTCTCTCTCTCTCTCTCTCTCTCTCTCTCTCTCTCTCTCTCTCTCTCTCTCTCTCTCTCTCTCTCTCTCTCTCTCTCTCTCTCTCTGCCACTCTTTAACAGTAGGCCATAGTTATTCTCTCTGTCTTTCTAGCGCTGTAATAAGCAGCAATTCTCTCTCTCAGCTATATCTCTTCCTCATTATGCTACAGACACGATTGTCTCTCTACTCGACACACAAAATGTTTGTAAGCAATACACAATTATTATACCCTGCAATCGATGTTCTTTTCTCTCTCCTACTCTCGAACTGCTTAGCAGCTCTATTTCTCTCTACCTAGCACTACAGCAATTAAAAACTCTCTCTCTTTCTCTCTTGTATTGGCCCTATAACAAGATCTATCTATCTCTTTAAAGCTGTTCACACACACACACAGAGTCACAAGCATTGGCGCTATTCTCTCTCCAATTAGCGCTACAGAGAGGATTTTCTCTCTCTCTTCCTCTCTCCCCTCATATATCTCTCATACAAATGACCTTACACACAGAAACAAGCATACACACAGAAACATAGTTATCCTATCGATTCAATCTCTTTCTCTCTCTCTCTCTCCTGCATTGTAGTATAGTAAGGGAAGTATCTCTCTCTCTCTCTCTCTCTCTCTCTCTCTCTCTCTCTCTCTCTCTCTCTCTCTCTCTCTCTCTCTCTCTCTCTCTCTCTCTCTCTCTCTCTCTCTCTAATCTCCTACAATGTGCTCTCTCTCTTTCATACTCATCAACAATTAAACATACATACACACACACATAGTCAGAATCCCCCCACTCTCTCTCTCTCACTCTCACACACACAGGATCTGGCCTCTCTCTCTCTCTCTCTCTCTCTCTCTCTCTCTCTCTCTCTCTCTCTCTCTCTCTCTCTCTCTCTCTCTCTCTCTCTCTCTCTCTCTCTCTCTCTCTCTCTCTCTCTCTCTCTCTCTCACACACACACACACACACAGGGTCCGACCTAGCAAACTCTTGTGACCCACTCTCTCCTTATTCTCTTTCCTCTTGGCTTGCACCTCACCAGGCAACACCTCTTTTTTTTGGTAGCGGTTTAGAACTGCCAGCTAACTGCAACCAAAAAAAGTTTTTTTTTTAATTGTCCTTTTTACAACAATGTGAATCAATGGTCTTCAAGACCATGCTCCCACATTTCCCTCTCTCCCTTTTGGTTGCCAACAACGGCCTCGCGGGCTTCTCCTCATGGTCGCTCTCTGAGCACTGTGTTGTTTTTTATCACGAAACAACCATGCATAATTTATTTTTTTGAAAAAACTTTCTTTAATATACTCCCCATAAGCCCCATTCCCTTCAAGTAGAGATTTTAACGTCGTCAAAACAATCCTACAAGACCTCAAAAATTCTATCTGATAAATCTTAAGCTCAAAACCTCTCTCTCAATCGATTTCCCTCTTGCTATTGACCGTCGCTAATCTCTTTCTCTCTTTATTCTCGAACTTTGTAAAGGCACTCTCTCCTATTCTCACTTAGTCTCTTATCTGCTATCGGACCCATGAAAAGAAGATTTTTCTTTTACCTAAGTGGCTTCAATGACCTATTTCGGCCAAGGTTTTCAAAGAAAGCTTTTCATTAGTGTATTTTAACTGGCCAAAATTGCAAAATCAAACCGATTTATGAATTTCTTTGAAGGAAATCAGTAAAATTTTACAAGTTTTTAGTGTAAAAGCCCTGCTAAACTATCAAGTCTTGACCTAAAATCCAAGTGTTCGACGAGCCTTAATTGACTAGTTTTTAGTTGCAAGTCTCCTATGCTATGAAAAATTTACATCTCTCTCCCGAGCTCGATAGAGAACGGCCAACCTAATTTTTCCTTAAAAAATTTGACGAGCATTAATTTTTTTTTGAAAATAACACGGACAACTACTTCAAATCCTATCCAATCAGTCATATGCGACATATATTAAATCATGCTAAACACGCATTATTATGCAATGATTTTATGCAAATGCTCCTAACATGCCCATGCAGGTTCTCAAATTAACCCGAGATTGGTACAAAATATAAAAATACCTTGGGGTCTACATTCCTCCCCTACTGAAATGTGAAGTCGTCCTCGACAAACAAGAAATATCTTCGACACTGGAAATGAACTTCTTAAAAATGCTGCAACTCCTTAGCTTGGCAGCTACACTTTGAAAAATAACTGGCTCCCCTCCTTAAGTGCAAACGTCCTTGTGAGCACAATATCCTAAAACACAACACACCAAAACTAATTGTAGTATGTCTATTCTCGTTTAACACATTACAACATCATAATTTTTCAACATTTTAGTCAAGTAATAACATAGTTAATGATAAATTAATAAGCAGCAAACATAGTAGAATAAACCAACTAGCACTAGTAAATCTATATGCTCACACTAACATCTTTTATAAAGATCCACCAATCAAAAACCCTAACCTCCCCGATAGGAAACTAAGCAATAAATAATAATAGAGATTAAGTAATAGAATAACTATAAACTATCATAATCCAGATAATAATTTATCACCATTAATAACAAGGACAGCTCCCTTCCATGTTGTTAGAGCTCTACAGAGGTAAAGCTTCTTAACCCCTATACTATAGAGAGTATATCAATATGACAACTAGGTGGAAGTCATAGCCTGGAGTTATTGATTTTTATTTTTCATGCATTCATTCTTTGGTTTTTGCAAGTCATGTCGGACTTGAAATTTATTTATTTTTTTGTATTTTTTTCATACATTCCACACTCATTGCTACTTCGCGGGAATATCCTTTCTTTCACTTACCAACCCATATAAAACTTAGCTACGGCTTGTGGCTCTATCACTAAACAAAGTTGGCCCACCCACCTACCAAGATTACACGGCGATGGGTACACAACATATAACATATAAGTTTCCCTCCCCAAGCTCATCACAAGTGTAATATTTAACATACCAGCCATAATCTAGAGTTTAAAGGTCTCTCCTAACCACAGAGACCTACGACACTTCAAATATTTGTTTTTACCACCATTAAGGGTATAAATGTACTATCCAACACTAGATTAGCTATAGTGACTATATTAATTAATAAACCTTACTGCTCCTTGTCAGCCACTAACCAGTTTGGTCAAAATTCTTGACTAATAATTCTAGATAAAGACTGCTAATAAAACCAAATAGATTACTATTCTAGCCAGTTTAATAAAACTATGTCACACACTTATTAATTCTTCACTGACTTACAAGCATTAAAATGAAAATAGGTTAAAAATTTGAAATAACAACTTGGAAATAAAACACCTGTTAAGTCTTTCTTGAAACTGTTGCTTTACTTTGAACTGCATCCCCAGATACAGCTTAACATCTCTTTACTTCACAGCAGCTACTCCAATCTTCTCTTTTGATTACACACTCTAACTTTGCTTACTGCAAACGGATTATAACTTCACACCCACTAACGGAATGTAGTATCCTACTCCTAATTTTTATGATTTTTGTTTTGTTTTTGTTTTGTTTTTATAATTTTGCTTGTTTTTGTATTTTGAGCATTTTGTTTTCAATAAAACAAAAAATAAGGAATAAAAGAAAACTTTTTTAAAAATTTTGTGATTTTTTTATTTGTGTTTGTATTTTTGTGGTTTTGTTTGTTTGTTTTGTGTGTGTGTTTTTAAACATGTGTGTGCAAAGCTAGGCAAACCTAAAATCCATCTCCTCCCTATGCACCATCCTCTAAGTCTCTCACTACATATTACGGAATAGTGCAGGTGCATTGGCTAAGCCAAAAGGTACTACATGCTATGGACTACATATATCCACACATGGTCCAGTTGCCTATTCTCAGTAAAAGCTTCAAAATCCTACTTGAATTTAATGCCCTAGTCAGACGCATCTATATAAGGTCCAAAAACCTACTTTTACCAAAAAGCTATACGTCCCTATATGTATGTGAAACCCTATCCTCTTTCTTCTATTGTGCTATGGATTCCAAACATATATACATGCTACAGACGCCTAATTTTCACTGGAAATTTGTAGTGTCCTTCATGTAAAATTCCCTATCCACCACTGCGCACATTATCTCCTATCTTGCACCGGTATCTGTTGCGATAATTTCTTCTTTTCACATGATCTAGCAATATGGCCTGCTATACCACAATGCTTGCACTTGGGTTGATATTTGGGCTTAATAATTTTCAACTCACTCATTTCCTTATTCAGCTCTTTTCTAGCTTCCAAGGAACCTGAAGTATGCATAGCCACTAGATTGGGCTCTTCAATTTGATTGACATGATGGTTATTACTATCCATCTCTCTTAATGCAATTAGGCTCTCATCTCCCTTATGGACACTTGTGTTTTGAACACCTAATAAAGCTTGTCTACACTTATCAATGTCTTCTCTCATTGCTTTAACATCATTTCTTAAGGATGCTATTTGTTCAACATGAGATTTACATTCAAGGTTAATCATCTGAGACATCTATCCTATTTCCTCTTTTAATGTTATAACATCATCGCTATAACAATCATCAATTAACTTCACTAAGTCTTTATTATGTTTGGGTTCCAAAATAGCCTGCCCTTTTTCTCCTTCTAGTTGGGCCATTTTTTGTAGCAGTTGAGCCATAGCTTCGTCTACTAACTCACATTCTCTTAGTAACGGTTCCCAAATAGCTACGTCTACGAATGCACCGGATTCTCCTCTAGGCTTATCCATATCATTTAAGTTGTCCTTCACGATTATATTAAAATAGTTTGCCAATCACTCATCTGAGGTGGACACCCATTGTGCGATATCCTTATCAGAATCATAACCCGAAGAGTAATGAATTTCATACTCACCCATTCCTAGGTGACAAGCATATTTACCAACACCCTGTGTTGTGGAGATTGTCCTAGTGGAATCATCTTCTATCCGCATATGGTAACCATTATGCAGAAATTGAGAATATTTATCCGTATTTAAAGAGAAGTGTTGTTTAATTGCTTCTTCGTCCTCTGATTTATCACCACTATAATTTGTGTTTTCTTCCGTTTTTGACACAATCGGCTTTTTATATTCCCTCAAAAACTCCTTAGAGACAACTTGCAGTTCCACTCTATCATCACGAGGACCAATAATGATCACTCCTTTATGCCAACTTTGCACACACCTGGCTTGTACAAGCCAAGGTCTTCCTAACAATATTGGGAAAGATGCCCCATACGAATGTGGTTGAACTATCAAGTAACTCACATAAAACTCAAGTCCTGCCACTATAGTCTTGACCCCTTGTAAAATCCCTAAAGGTTTTACACGCCGTTGATCGGCCAAGCGTAAAATGATGTTTGTAGGTTCCACTTGTTTCAATCCTAACTCTCCGATAGTCTGTTCAGTCATTAAGCTTACTGCTACTCCACCATCTAATTGCACTCCAGTCATGCTATGGCTTCCTATTTCCAAGGAAATAGTAGGTGCTTCTAAATCCATAAACGTATCTACTACTTGAACTCCTTTCTCCTTAACTGGATCCATCATTTTAGAGCTTCTTCTCTTCCCTCCCCTACGTACGAGCTTGTGATATAACTGCTTCTTACAAAGAGGAGATATCTCTGCCAAAGTGGTCAAGTCCAATAATATTTTGCAATCCCTCATAGATTCCCATAAATTAAAATCTCAGGTGTGCTTTTCCTTTGAACTACAAAGGTTTGTAACCTTTCTGGAAAAGGTGCTTTACCTTTTTTAATTTCTTCCTTTTCTTGTAACCTAAAACCAATCGGTGATTCATCAACAGAATTATCCTCAGATACTTCATCGAGAGACTCTACAAATTCTTTTATGAAAGAGTCATCACTCTTCTTACTCGCATTTGGGATAGTAAGCCCTTTATCATGGTCCATCTTTTGAGACCAAGTAACCACCCCGACCATCACGGGTTCTTTAGCAAAAGTTACTTTCCTTGCTTTTCGTTTACGAGGGATTCCATCCTGCAATTGTTCAACCTCTACTAAATTGGCAGAGGTACTAGGACCCTCATCTCAACCTTCTGTTTCCCTTTGTTATTTTACACTAAAGTTACCCGTTTTGGGCATGAATCTTCATAATGACCCTCCTCGCTACAAATTCGACATAACGGTATATCACCTTGATTTTTACGAGGATTGGGACAATAAGGAGCTATATGCTCTTCCTGTTGATAGTTATAGCAAACCACAGGGCTAGATGGCCCCATATTTTGGTTAGTGTACCGAAAATTATTCCGTCAAAATGGAGGTCTATATTGTGAATTCCTCCTCATTTGTCCTTGCAACCTTGGTGTAGGTGGTATACCCTGTGTGGGTAACCCTTGCCTTTGCTGTTGTAACTACTACTGATATGTTTTGGGCAGTCCCCTTTGCATAAAAGGTTGTGGTGGTGGACCTATCTCATAGGTTGTATTGCTTCTATCCGTAAATCTAAAATTAGTTTGCATAGCCCTTTCTTGACAGCATTCATGTGCTTGCTTTACAAAGCAATTTTCCTCCACCTGATTATTTTTTAGACAAAGGTACAAAACAGTGTACGCACTTTGTATGGCACTACCCTTGATGTAGTTGGACACTCAATTGCCAGATGGTCACCATTACTCTTTCCACACCACACATTGGATCTCATTGGAGGTGCACTCATAGGCGGGCCTGCTGCTTGTTGAGCTACAGCATAAACTTCTTTCGTTTGAGGTCTTAAAGCACTCAATATTTCCTCTTTTAATTTTTCAATTGTGACTGTCATCAATTGGACTACCCTCTCTTATGTAAGAGGTGGTGGTGGTGGTGGTGTACCAGTCTGCAGCATGTATGGTAGAGCTGTCATGTATGGATTTGGGGAATAATAAGGAGCCTAATTTTTATTTACCACCACTTATGGTGGTGTAACTCCATAACCAGGTACAGGATTTTGAGTTCGTGGAACTGGTATAGTGGGAGAAGTAACCATACTAGGCCCACTAAACAATTCTCTTCTCCTTTGTTGGCTTAATTGCACGTCTTCCCAATTTCTAGCTTCCTGTTTAACAGCTACTAAGTATGCCGGTCTTCTTAAACTCACATATTGTTGAGCGTCAGGATCTCGCAAGCCATCTACATTTCTTTGGCAAAAGTTACTTTCCTTGCTTTTCGTTTACGAGGGATTCCATCCTGCAATTGTCCAACCTCTACTAAATTGGCAGAGGTACTAGGACCCTCATCTCAACTTTTTGTTTCCCTTTGTTATTTTGCACTGAAGTTACCCGTTTTGGGCATGAATCTTCATAATGACCCTCCTCACTACAAATTCGACATAACGGTATATCGCCTTGATTTTTACGAGGATTGGGACAATAAGGAGCTATATGCCCTTCCTGTTGATAGTTATAGCAAACCACAGGGCTAGATGGCCCCATATTTTGGTTAGTGTATAAAAAATTATTCCGTCAAAATTGAGGTCTATATGGTGAATTCCTCCTCATTTGTCCTTGCAACCTTGGTGTAGGTGGTATACCCTGTGTGGGTAACCCTTGCCTTTGTTGTTGTAACTACCACTGATATGTTTTGAGCAGTTCCCTTTGCATAAAAGGTTGTGGTGGTGGACCTATCTCATAGGTTGTATTGCTTCTATCCATAAATCTATAATTAGTTTGCATAGCCCTTGCTTGATGGCGTTCATGCGCTTGCTTTACAAAGCAATTTTCTTCCACGTGATTATTTTTTAGACAAAAGGTACAAAACAGTGTACGAACTTTGTATGGCACTACCCTTGATGTAGTTGGACACTCAATTTCCAGATGGCCGTAACCATTACTCTTCCCACACCACACATTGGATCTCATTGGAGGTGCACTCATAGGCGGGCCTCCTGCTTGTTGAGCTACAGCATAAACTTCTTTCGTTTGAGGTCTTAAATCACTCAACATTTCCTCTTTTGATTTTCCAATTGTGAGTGTCATCAATTGGACTACCCTCTCTTCTGTAAGAGGTGGTGGTGGTGATGTACTAGTCTACAGCATGTATGGTGGAGCTATCATGTATGGATTTGGGGAATAATAAGGAGTCTGATTTGTATTTACCACCACTTGTGGTGGTGTAACTCCATAACCAGGTATAGGCTTTTGAGTTCGTGGAACTGGTATAGTGGGAGAAGTAACCATACTAGGCCCACTAAACAATTCTCTTCTCCTTTGTTGGCTTAATTGCACGTCTTCCCAATTTCTAGCTTCCTATTTAACAGCTGCCAAGTCTGTCGGTCTTCTTAAACTCACATATTGTTGAGCGTCAGGATCTCGTAAGCCATCTACAAGCCTATGTTTTTTAGTATCCTCATTGGGTGCTGTATTTCCCATTTTTCAAACTATAGTCTCCATACTTTGGATGTAATGATCAATACTTCTGTTGATTCCCTGTTGAAGATAGTCTAACTATTGAGCGAGTCTATCTTGGAATCCTTGAAGGCAAAACTTTGCTAAAAATGTTGTTGTCAGCTCATGGTAAGTAGCCCTTTTCGGTTCTGGTACATTTTCATACCAACTGGCAGCTGCATCCTTAAAGGTAGCTCGGAAAATATGTAGTTTTTGATCATTATCCACGATTTTGTTTGCTACACATGTTACTTCAAATTTTTGAACATGAGTATCACGGTCTTCATCCCAGAGTCTTGCAAACTGTGTAATGTTTGCTAAGCGTATTCTCACTCGTGTTACTGGCACTGCCATTTGATCTAACATATTTTCAAAGTTTGGGTCTTCCCAAAAATTTAGTACTCATGGTCTAAGTAGAGTGACTAAACCTCTTAACCCAAGATCACGACACTGGTCTAAGTTAGACGGTTGGTCAACTATTTCTCTTATTGGCTTGGGTTGGCCGACTAACCTGTCCTCTCCTAATCCCTCAATAACGACTCCCGGTACGTCTCTCTATTTGTGGTTGACTAGGTGACCCTACCGAGTTAGTCGTTACAATGTTTTGAGGACCGAAATCCCAATTTCTATACTCTTGGAGCCACTCAACATTAGCTTGTAGTTCTCCAAGCATGCTTTATAGCTTACTTGCTTCTAGAGAAGCCACTTAGCCGCAGATTGCTCCTCCCACTCTAGGATGTCTCTATGCTTTTTAATAATGTAAGGGTCCGACTCCCTAGGAACCCCACTCCCTAATGCTAGGTATTTCCAAAAATCGCTAAATGCTATTGGTCTTTCCCTTGGGATTTAATATATTTCACAATGATAACCCCCTCCAGAATCAAATGCTATGGTTTTATAATAGATCACATCCACTAATTTTCAGTGGGCGATCAATTGAATTGCCACGCATGTATCTAAATGCGTTAAAGGCTTTGGCATAGGATCACTAGGTGTATTGATCATTATTTCAGAGGTCTCTAACTATACTGAGCGTCGATGTAAAGAGCCCTTTTCGATTCAGTGTACTCTTGTACGCACTCTCCTTCTTCCCCTAACATACTACACAGCCAGCCTATGCACAAGCATTTATAAGTGTATTCAACTGTGCTCATGGCTCTGATCAAAAGCTTATCTAAAATCCTCCACTTAACAAGATCAGGCAAATTGCTAACCCATTCTAAAGACATATGGTCCTTGACCTAAACTAAACGGCTCTATATTTCACTCTAAGCCTCTAAGTCAAACCAGGGTACGCTCGGCATGCAAAGTCTATGCACCTGGGTGCCTCGTAGCTTTAATACCCATCCAAATCTATCGGCAGATGCACCAAATGAATTTGCCTTCCAAGTATTTCTAACAATGTTTAATTAATCCAACAGCCCCTTTAACTACACCAAAAATGCACAAGTTTGCCACTTACTTGCTACTCTCAAGCCCATTTTAACAGATCTATAAATAAACGTTCGTAAATTACTTATTCTCCTATACTTCGTAGTCCAACTATATCTAATTTTATACCCATTTTCTATTTATACGTTCATCAAAATCCTATTTATACTTTAGAAACATTTTTATCCTATCAAGAATTGTTCAAATATAGCTTCACTAATTTGCTAATTTATAGTTCAATCTAATTATAACACAGTTTCAATTCACAAAATATAATAATATCTTCACAAATTTCTATCTTTTATCTCGCTACTCTACAATCATGGTGGATTTTGATTTATCTCTAAACACATACATATTATATGCAAGTTTTCTTCACAACACAGTAGAAATTATAAGGCAGAATCTTTGTATTGATAACAACCAAGTGTTCAACTCTCAACCCAGTGTTTTCTCTAAACGTGCATATGCCAGTTTTGTAATTGTCATTGCTTATGACTGAAATTTTTGATTAAAAACTTCTGAGACAAACAAATTTTTCTTTTGACTTTACAACAATATGGAAATACGATCTCACTTTTATGCTCTTATGATGTAAAATTATCAGTGTTCTCTTTTCTGTATGTTTCCATTTTTTAAATCAAACTATATTACGCAGTTATTTTTGAAGTTGACTTAACTAACCACAGGTTACTCAATTTTTTCCGATGCTATTGTCATATCCCTTGTTGTCCACCAACTTGGGAACCGATTCATCTTCATCGTCATTTTCTTTTGCTCATTCAATTAACTGAAATCTCTCTATCTCTCTCTAATCCCAATTCTCTTATAGAGATTCTCTCTCTCTCTCTCTCTCTCTCTCTCTCTCTCTCTCTCTCTCTCTCTCTCTCTCTCTCTCTCCTGCGTTGTAGTATAGTAAGGGAAGTCTCTCTCTCTCTCTAATCTCCTGCCTTGTGCTCTCTCTCATACTCATCCGTAGTTAAACATACACACACACATAGTCACAATCCCCCCACTCTCTCTCTCTCTCTCTCTCTCTCTCTCTCTCTCTCTCTCTCTCTCTCTCTCTCTCTCTCTCTCTCTCTCTCTCTCTCTCTCTCTCTCTCTCTCTCTCTCTCTCTCTCTCTCTCTCTCTCTCTCTCTCTCTCTCTCACTCTCACATACACAGGGTCTGGCCTGGCAAACTCTGGCGACCCACTCTCTCCTTATTCTCTTTCCTCTTGGCTCGCAACCTCACCAGGAAGCACCTCTTTTTCTTGGTGGCAATTCAGAACTGCCAGCTGCCTCGTCACTATATGGCACAGCTCTAGGTCAAAGGGGATCTAGGGCCCAAATTTGGGGTGCGAAGCGGCTTTAATCTCCGCCGCCGGATCACGCAGTGAACTAGGGGTGGATGAACTGGGGGTGAACTAAGGGTGAACTAACAGCGAACTAGGGGCGGGTAAGCTTGAGGTGGGTGAACTGGGGGTGAACTAAGGGTGAACTAGGGGCGCCTAAACTAGAGTATGATCATGTTCCATGCCAACATGGACAGCGACGCCCGCTAGAGTGGTGGTAGGGCATTCATGTGGCAACCGAGACGTCCCATGTTCGACCCACACCTCGCGAGGCGGGTGAACTAGGGGTGAACTAGGAGTGAACTCGGGGTGCCATTCTTGCCCCGAGTTCACCCCTGGTTCACCCCAAGTTCACTGCGTGATCCGACGGCCGAGATCAAAGCCGCCTCGCGCCCCCAAATTTGGGCCCTAGATCCCCCCTGGCCAGAGCCGTGCCATATAGTGACAAGGAACTGCCAGCTAACTGCAACCAAAAAACGTTTTTTTTTTTAAATGTCCTTTTTTAAACAATGTGAATCAATGGTCTTTAAGACCATGCTCCCACAGCGTCCTCTCTCCCTCCTAGTTGCCAACAATGGCCTCACGGACTTCTCCTCCTAGTCATTCTCCCGGCACCGTGTTGAAACGACCATGCATAATTTATTTTTTTGAAAAAAAAATCTTTAATATACTCCCCATAAGCCCCATTCCCTTCAAATAGAGATTTTCACGTTGTCGAAACAATCCTACAAGACCTCAAAAATTCTATCTGATAAATCTTAAGCTCAAAACCTCTCTCTCAATCGATTACCCTCTTGCTATCGACCATCGCTAATCTCTCTCTCTCTTTATTCTCGAAATTCATAAAGGCACTCTCTCCTTTTCTCACTTAATCTCTTATCTGCTATCGACCATCAAAAGAAGATTTTTCTTTTACCTAAGTGGCTCCAATGACCTATTTCGGCCAAGGTTTTCAAAGAAAGCTTTTCATTAGTGTATTTTAACTAGCAAAAATTGCAAAATCAAATTGATTTACAAATTTTTTTGAAGGAAACTAGTAAAATTTTACAAGTTTTTAGTGTAAAAGCCCTGCTAAACTACCAAGTCTTGACCTAAAATCCAAGTGTTCGACAAGCCTTAATCGACTAGTTTTGAACTGCAAGTCTTCTATGCTATGAAAATTTTACATCTCTCTCCCGATCTCCACAGAGAACGGCCAACCTAAATTTTCCTTGAAAATTTTGACAAGCATTAAAATTTTAATGAAAATAAACACGGACAACTACTTCAAATCCTATCCAATCAGTCATATGCGACATACATTAAATCATGCTAGACAGGCATTATTATGCAATGATTTTATGCAAATGCTCCTAGCATGCCCATGTAGGTTCCCAAAGTAACCCAAGTTTGGTATAAAATATGAAAATATATTGGGGTCTACAAACACCTTGAACCAAAGGGAGGGCACGATGAAGTAAACACCATAAAACACAATACTTACTTTGTTTAAGAACTTCCATCCAAGCCTATGGTTGCTTTCGCAAGTATATAGCATTTTGCCGCACAGGTCACCCCAACATGTATCTTTGATTTCTAGCCTTGAACTCTTCATTATCCATGCACCACAACGGATCCAATGTTTGCATGATAGAGTCATCAAGCATCGATGCTAGGATGGGCGGGTGCATCGACAGAGCATATGAAGCATCCCTTGGGCTCATAATATCCCTCCACCAACAAAAATGTATCGGCCAATGGTTGGAGGCGTTTGGGGTCCCAACTAACTTGCCTTGCTTTCTCTAGCCTCACCAAGCGGCACAGAGGAACCCAGGGCAATGGAGTTTCATGCTCTATCTGCATTGTCCAAATAATTTTAAAGCTAACATTGTAATAATGGTTTTGCATGTTCCAAACATACAAGCCTCCATTTACCTTCAAAGCTCTGAGATGCTTGGACGACATATCCTGACGTATTGTGACATCTTTGTTAATTGGAAACTCTCCCCCGGCGTTTTCCCCTCCTGTCATGTATGCCTCCACCTCTCTGTCATCGGATATCCTCGTCCAAGTTCACAACATCGGCCACAAACGCAGACGATGTACCTTCCTGTACTTTTGACTTTCCTTTCGCAAAAATTTTAGATTTTTCAGTTGATGATACCGGAGGAGATGCATTGCACTTACTATGTGGCTCTTACTGAGAGACGCACTAGCGGTTGGTGACATTTCTTGTGGTTCTCTCCTTGTTGTCTTCGTCACCCACTATTTATCAAAAAATATAGCATTGATCATTCAATAAATAAATTTGCATTAGCTATACATTTAATACACATTTCATGGAGCTTAATGCTAAGCTTGATTCGAGATGAATCCAAAAATTACCAGATCGCTTTTAGGCCATGCAACTAGACTTTTTCCGCCTTTTTGAGAGTAGTCATTTCCTCATTTGTGGAAGGAACATGAGGTAGAAGGGTATCCTTACCAGTGTATACTTCTAGCACATCAATGGAATAGCATCCAGGAGGCAGTCTACTCCCATAAGTCTTGGCCAAGTTTGAAGTCTTCTCTATTTTTCCAACTCCAATTGCTTCTCCATTGTAATGAACTCAATGTAGGCACCAAGATTAGTCTTTTTGGCCATCTCTTAAACCCTCGTGGGAACTAAGCCCATATAGATCTCTCATGATATGATGAGTTTTGACATGATGGGATTACGCTACACTTATTATAGGCGGCCTGGGTAATTTTACCTTCTACTAGGTTTGCTTTCCCGATTTTTCTCTCTCTTCCCCTTTCATCTCGTGCCCTCTGCATATTGGGTAGTAGACGCATGAAATATGAATTGCTACTGAGGAAGGGTCATCCTATCCACACCTCTCTCTGCCTCTACCTACTACTCCTTGCATCTCATCTCGATAAAGCAACTACCTCGTGCCATGGTCCATTCATTGGTGGATCGTGTAGGGATTCTCTACTGATTACACTTATTGTCTGCTAATATAAATACAGGTGAGGGTTGATATCCCTCTCACTTAGCCTTGAAATTGTTTGTGAATTTGATGAAAAAGAATTGTGATGGGTGGCTGTCTGCTATATGGAAGTCATTTAACCTTGTGTCTCTGCAATATGGCTTAGCTCTATGTTTTATTTCAAACTTTATCATGGCACTACAAAATCTGGTGGTTGTGCGTGTGTGCTACTTCCTACTCTTACATTTTGGATCTCACCGGGCTTAAATCAACTGGCGCGCTCAGGTTGGTCGCCTCTTTGTGTGTTACAATTGATGCTACATGTGGGTTGATGATGGTGCCCTCTCTGACTGTTTAGAATGTTGCAGCTGATGGATGATGAATGTCTATATGGAAACTATTAAGACTAAGGGAATAATGTTGGTCTCTGTTGCCTGGACTGGTTAAGGCCAAAATGACGGTCTCTATAGGAACTGGTTAAAGCCAAAATTTGCTAATATTGATTACTTTATATATGTGGCTGCTTTGATAATTTTGAAAAAGTGTTTCTAGATCTCCCACCATAATTTGACATATGAAATACAGCCGTTTGCCCTACTTGCTGAGGCCGAACTGTGAATTCCCTTGGTTTTTGGAAAAAATTGAAAACCTGGCCTGGTTCTGCATATGGAGCTTGACTTTGATTGAGGTGCAGTTACGAGAGTGGTTTCCATTCCTTTTGGTTGGTTATTAACTACGTTTTGGACCTCACCAATGGTGTTTATTGGGGATTAGGATGGCATAGATAATCCTAGATCTTACAACTATAACTTCATATGGGATATTGCAGACAATGTAGTTCAAAGTTTAACATTAAGGCCTTAAAATTTATTGGAATTCTGTGACTTTATGCTGCTTGTTCTAGTTTTTTCTGTTTTTTTCTCACCCCTATTGATTTACCTTGGCAATATGACTTTGTTTTGTTATCAGTACACATGGATTGCATTAGTTTTTTATTACTGAAACTGTTTTGTATTCTACTGATGGTGGATAAGGCTGGAAAAAAATAGCACTAAAATGAGTATAAGAGAAGGGTTTCTTGTTAAACTCTGCTGACTCCCATTTATTTTGGTAAACCAAGTTCTACCAGCCTTATGTGCTGTAGGACCAGCTCTTGCTATTATAAGTACTTTATAGGTATAAAAAAAATGAAGGATGGACCAAGGTGGCTTGTCTGGCTTAAACTCAGAATACGCTCCCTTTTCTAATAGTAGTTAGCTTGCTTAAAATTGGATTTCTAATCTCATTGGTCTAGGTTTTTATGAACTTGGTTATTTGTAAGTGGTTTTGCCCATCTACAAGGTATTTCTACATAATGATAACCATCTAAGTGATGGTGGCCTGGTATAAAGTTAAATAAATGTTTCTATTTGGAGAGGTTTGGTTGATAAGGTTAACCTCTATTCACATAATTGTTTTACCTGCTAACTTATCTGGCTTACCTATGTCACATACTTTGGTGATAGTTATTTCATTACCTACCTACCAAGGGGTTCACTTTGGAATCTGCAAGGGCAACCTACCCTCTTATGGTCTCGACTGAGTTGTGATACTTGGCTACTAACAATTTTTGCTTTTCATCAACTTGTTCACAAAAAACCACTTTAAACTATAAAGGGGTTTTGGCTATAAGTCATATTGAAAAACAATGCCTGCTAGGTGCTAGTATATCTCTAGTGGTTAAGTGGTTGGCATATCTTTTTGAATACTATAAGTGGACCTCACTAAGGAGTTGGATATTAGCTGGGTGAAGATAACACATGTAAAATATTAAGTATACTTCTTGATTACAAAAACCACTTTAGACTCTAAGTGGGTTTTACATGGTTTGAACTAAGTTGTGATCAAGTCATTTTTTATTTCATTACATAACAAGAACATCTTAAAGCGGAAATAATAAAGGAGCTTCATGGGATACAAAATGGTTAAGACACTTGGATCAGAAGGGATGATGGCCTTCTGATCAGAATTTAATCTAATTATTATATAAAATTTTTCTTTAAAAATAGGGTTAACTAGCTACTTTTACAACTTATTATAAAGGTACAACTTGGATCAGAAGGGGTGATGGCCTTCTAATCACAAGACTAAAATGAATTTTATAAAATCTTTTTGAAAAAACACATGATAAGGGGAAGTAATGGCCTCCAAGTCTCATTGTGACATCACCATGACATTTTTTTGATACTTGGTGATTTAAAATCTTCATGGATGGTCGGTATAAGTTTTAAAGGTTTTAAGAAGGAGATGGATAACAACTGATAGGTTCGTTGACACCTGTAATACGTATTCAAGGCTAACAAATATGTTGTCTTGCTTATATGGATGCAGGTGAGGACTCTATCTTTACTTAGTATGATTTTGGCTTTGCTGCTGTCCGTCACCGATATACTTGGCGTCTATCACTTTAGTATCAATTGTTTCTAGCTTTCTTACGTACAAATCACTAGAATGATACCTCATTCTTTGTGATGTACCAAATTGAATAAAAAATTGGGTTGTTTTTGTGCTAATCCTTGTCCTTTGTCTAAAGCCAAATATCTTTTGAACTAGTATGTTCTTTTGTGTATAAGCATTAGTTTAAAAACAACAACACACACGTCCTAGACACAAGGTTCTCCCAGTTTATTGGGTAACAATGGCACTGGCTTTGGAGATTTTTTTCTACAGGCTTTGATTGACCCACTCTCTATAATTATTGTTTAGGTTGACAGGTCTTAGGTGCTCTTTCCTTGTCTATGGATTGGATTCCTGTTCACGCTATTGTAGTCTTTGACTCTTCTGGTTTTAGATTGCAGGAGGTTAATCCTAAATTACTTACCCTTGTGTGTTTTTTTTAAACTCTTATGATTTCAAATACATCTTACCATTCTTGGACTATCCATAGATACTAGCAAAATCATGGAAAACAACGAGGGCTGTCTTTGAATGACATCCATACTGTTTTCTACTGGCTAACAAAGCCTTAAAACTCCAAATGGAGTGTAATCATCTTTGTTAACATTATTACTTATTGCTCTAATGAAACTCATGGATCTTATGATATGATATAGCTCTTTAGCTTCAGACTTTGCTCTACATGATTCTCTATTCTTCTTCTATTTGCTTTGCGGCTTGGGAGGATATCAATCATCTCATTAATAGATCCTCACATAATAAATGGCCTAGGAACTAATCATACTAATCCGTTCACATTAATCAGGAAGTAGGCCCATACTCAATGGGCCTACTGCCGACCCATTAAATATGGTTCCTAGGATAGGGCGGGTACACACACACACACACACACACACACACACACACACACACACACACACACACACACACACACACACACACACACACATATAACTATCTATGAGTGGTTTGTTTCAAGCATAAAACCCCTAACCACACACTTACTCTAACATGATATACTATTTTTGGATAGTTTGGGACTTTGGAACCCTTTACGTGATCTAAGCCATACCTACTAATAGCCCAGTAATGAAGACTACCTCTTAGCACAACTAATTATTTTTTCTCTCCCATGTATTGAAGAGAGAATATCCTACTAAGTTGTGGAGCTACCTGGTTGGTATTTAGCTGGAACATCACACCCTCCACCCCTTCTTGCTCTTAAACCACTGTGGGAACTTAGCCCATATAGCTCTCTCATGATATGATGAGTTTTGACATGATGGGATTACACTACACTTATTACAGGTGGGGGTGGGTAATTTTACCTTCTGTTGGGTTTGCTTTCTTGATTTCTCTCTCTCTTCTCCTTTCATCTCGCACCCTCTTCATATTGGGTAGCAAACAAATGAACTATGAGTTGCTACTTAGGATGGGTCTCCCTATCCACACCTCTCTGTGCCTCTACCTACTACTCCTTGCATCTGATGTTGGTAAACCAACTACCTCGTGCCATGATCCATTCATTCGCGGATCGTGCAGGGATTCTCTACTGATTACACTCGTGTGCTAATATAAATACACGTGAGGTGATATCCCCCTCACTTAGCCTTGAAATTTTTTGTGAATTTGATGAAAAAGAATTGTGATGTGTTGTTGTTTGCTATATGGAAGTCATTTAGCTTTATGTCTGCAATATGGATTCTCTCGTTCTATTTTCAACTTTACCATGGTACTACAAAATTGGTGGATTGTGGGTGTGTGCTGCTTCCTGCTCTTACATTTTGGAGCTCACCCGGCTTAAATCAATTGGCGTGCTCAGGTTG